>NC_045600.1:135711005-136030621 GCF_009762305.2 Zalophus californianus
AAAGAATGTCTAATGGAAAAAGACAGTCTCTTCAACAAATGGTGTTGTGGAAATTGGACAGCCATATGCAGAAGAATGAAACTGGACCATTTCCTTACACCACACACAAAAATAGACTCCAAATTGTTGAAAGACCTCAACGTGAGACAGGAGTCCATCAAAATCCTAAAGGAGAACACAGGCAGCAACCTCTTCGACCTCAGCCGCAGCAACTTCTTCCTAGAAACATCGCCAAAGGCAAGGGAAGCAAGGGCACAAGTGAACTATTGGGATTTCATCAAGATAAAAAGCTTTTGCACAGCAAAAGAAACAGTCCGCAAAACCAAAAGACAACCAACAGAATGGGAGAAGATATTTGCAAATGACATATTAGATAAAGGGCTAGTATCCAAAATCTATAAAGAACTTATCAAACTCAACACCCAAAGAACAAATGATCCAATCAAGAAATGGGCAGAAGACATGAACAGATATTTTTCCAAAGACATCCAAATGGCCAACAGACACATGAAAAAGTGCTCAGCATCGCTCGGCAGCAGGGAAATCCAAATCAAAACCTCAATGAGATACCACCACCTCACACCAGTCAGAATGGCGAAAATTAACAAGTCAGGAAACGACAGATGTCGGCGGGGATGCGGAGAAAGGGGAACCCTCCTACACTGTTGGTGGGAATGCAAGCTGGTGCAACCACTCTGGAAAACAGTTTGGAGGTTCCTCAAAAAGTGGAAAATAGAGCTACCATACGATCCAGCAACTGCACTACTGGGTATTTTCTGCAAAGATACATATGTAGGGATCTGAAGGGGTATGTGCACCCCAATGTTTATAGTGGCAATGTCCACAATAGCCAAACTGTGGAAAGAGCTAAGATGTCCATCGACAGATGAATGGATAAAGAAGATGTGGTATATATATACAATGGAATGTCATGCCGCTCTCAAAAGGAATGAGATATTGACATTTGCAATGACGTGGATGGAACTGGAGGGTATTATGCTGAGTGAAATGAGTCAATCAGAGAAAGACAAGTATCATATGACCTCACTGATACGAGGAATTCTTAATCTCAGGAAACAAACTGAGGGTTGCTGGAGTGGGGGTGGGGTGGGAGGGATGGGGTGGCTGGGTGATAGACATTGGGGACGGTATGTGCTATGGTGCGTGTTGTGAATTGTGCAAGACTGTTGAATCACAGATCTGTACCTCAGAAACAAGTAATGCAATATATGTTACGAAAAAAAAAAGAAGATAACAGGAGTGGAAGAATAAAGGGGGGTAAAGTGGGGGGGAGACGAACCATGAGAGACGATGGACTCTGAAATACAAACTGAGGGTTCTAGAGGGAAGGGGGTGGGGGGATGGGCTAACCTGGTGATGGGTATTAAAGAGGGTACGTTCTGCGTGGAGCACTGGGTGTTATGCACAAACAATGAATCATGGAACACTATATCACAAATTAATGATGTAATATATGGTGATTAACATAATGATAAAAAAATTTAAAGAAAAAAAAAAAAAAGACAGGGGAGGCAGAAGTGCCTGGAAGGCTCTCAGAGAAGTCCAGCAAAACCACTGGGGAGATAGAGACCCACAGCGCTGCTAAAGCTTCTCTGAGCCGCCCTGAGCTGATCTCCACAAGCAGGGTTACCTGAATTGCAACCTGAGTTCTGAGTAAGGACTAAATGAGTTATCACATGTAAAACGCCCAACACAGGGCAGGCATTCAATATACAGAAGTGATTATCACTACGTAGAAATAATTTTTTTACTTTATTTTACAGAGAAAGCGTGTATGTGTAGTGGGGAGGGGCAGGGGGAGAAGGAGAGAGAGAATCTCCAGTAGACTCCCCACTGAGTGTGTAGCCCAACACAGGACTCGATCTCACGACCCTGAGACCATAAGCTGAGCTGAAACCAAGAGTCAGATGCTTAACCACCTGTACCACCCAAGTGCTCCTATGTGGAAATAATTTTTAAAAATGGCTGAGATGTAGTGGATGGGGAAATGTGAACCAGGAACCAAGTGAGAAGCTCACCTAGGAAAATAATGTAAATGAAAACTAAGTTCTGCACACGGAGCTCATTTATCAGCTGGCATTCAAATCTGGGCACTGGGCGACAAAAAGGTTATCAAGTTATGTTTATGCGACACCGAGTTCTCCATTTGGGGTTGGACGGGGTGGCCCAAGGATGGTCTCCTTTGGTGCACCTGACCTCCATCAGCCTGCCTGGGTCAGGGAGGGGCTAGCAGTCCTGATACGTGGTTAGGCCACAGAGCGACAGCCCCCAAGGCTGTGTGATGTGGTCCTGAAGTCTGTGTGTGTATGGGGGGAGGGGGGTGTCTTTCTGATCTTCAGGAAATTGGCTTCTTCCCATAACCAAATTTATCAAGAGCCTCTTCCTGAGCTCAGATTCAAATCCAAGTAATGCTGACGTATAATGAAGGCAGGAGAATACTGAGGATTTGTCAGGAGCCAGCTGCTCAGCCATCATTGGTTTTCCTGGCCTGCACTGGGGAGACAAAGAGTATCTAGAAGCCATTGGGTGATGCTCTCCTCTTGTCCACACTTTGGTTTGGAGCTGAAACAAGTCCAAGCACTTCTTCCCACTGCTTGCCCCTGGGGTTAAGGCCTCACCAGGTCTAGTCTTGGCCAAGAAACAAAGTGAGGTCTACTGTCATCTATGGAAAGCAAACACATGCTTTGGACAGTTACTAACATCACAGCCCAAACAATTGAGACAAACAACTCCTAGCTGATCAGACAGCCATGGCTATATCAACAGCACAAAGATGGGTTACAAGAAATCATATCATTTTTTAAAAAGATTTATTTGTAAGAGAGCATGTGCACTTGAGCATTGAGTGGGGGAGGGGCAGAGGGCGAGGAAGAGAGAGAATCTCCAGCAGACTCCTCACTGAGCTCGGAGCCCGACATAGGTCTCGATCTCACAACCCTGAGATCATGACCTGAGCTGAAACCAAGAGTCGGATGTTTAAACCAAGAGTCTGAGTCACCCAGGTGCCCCCAAGAAATCATATCATTAACCCAGAACAGAAGAGCTCATCCTAGCCATCTTGTTTCTAGAATCTATCCCTTCTCTTCCCTCCACGGCCACCTCAAGTCATGCTCCTAAAATGTACATCTTAAGATCTGCAGGTGATTTGGCATGGCCTAAAAGATCACGTAAGTCCCTTGGCGTGGGGGGGTATGGATCCCCATAATTGAAATCAACTTTCTAATCCTCCTTGACTGGGTCCTGTGCTTGCTGGTTTTCAATGCATTGCTCTGGAGTACACTGAGACCTTCACATCTAGGCACATGCTATCCGCCCCCCACCGCCACCTGAAACATCTGCCCTCCTCTCTAGTCTAACGGTGGACTCCAATTCCCCTCGGAGGCTCAGCTTCTCTGTGACACCTTCTCTGACCCCCACTTCTGTGCCCCCGGAAACAGTCCAGGGCCCACTGTCTGTGCTGGATGATCACGGGCCACTCCGGGTTCCTCTGTGAGCAGCTCTGAAGCAGGAAGCGCCCTCTGAATCACTTGCGACTTGCCACGAAGCTCATAGTGTTCAGAGGCATGTGAACGAGCTGAGGCCACCACGAAGCCCCATCCCCACAACAATGGACTGACAGTCTCGGTGCTCCTGAAATCATTTCTAGGTGCCACAACACAGTGGTCACAGCCAACCCCTTCCGTCCTCCCTCACTACGGTTGCCAACAGTCAACACCTTTTCACTTTTAACATCAACTTTAGGCTCTCTAGGCAAAATGATCAGACTAGGTTTTGCACAGCCTCTGCCTGGCACATTTTTTGACACCATGTGAATTTCAGATGGTAACAGTAAAGAGGAGAGACGCCAAGAGCTCGGCAGATTTATGGGAACCCGCACAAACCCCTGCAAGCACCTGGCTGAGAGAGCACAGTGCCAGGTTCAGGGACAGCCACTGGTGACCCTCCAAGCTGCCCAGGGCTCATCTGAGAGCCTAGACCTCTTGCCACTTCCACTCACTCTCTCGAGAAGACGCATTCTTCTCACCATTGAGTTTGACACTGAGCCTCGTGGCTACTAAATTAAATAAGCCTCCCTACTCCTTCCTGCCCACCCCTCCAATGATTAGATTCGAACGTGTCCAGTATCACCCAGGTAGGAGTCTATGGCACACAGATCTCCTAAAAGATTTGAGTTAAATATTTAAATGCCATTTCATTTACCTTCTTTATCTATAGGCTTCAAATTCGGAATCCTTTGTGTACCTTAGACACTTCAGCTCCGTGGCCCTTTGTGGATCTGATTTCTAACGCCGGGCATGTGTTGGCAGGCAGATGGAAGGATGGGAGGTAAGTGTAAGATCCCTTCAGATTCTGTAACTCTACTTTTTTTCTTAAGATTTTATTTATTTATTTGACAGAGAGAGACACAGCGAGAAAGGGAACACAAGCAGGGGGAGTGGGAGAGGGAGAAGCAGGCTTCCCGCTGAGCAGGGAACCCGATGCAGGGCTCTATCCCAGGACCCTGGGATCATGACCTGAGCCGAAGGCAGATGCTTAACGACTGCGCCACCCAGGCACCCCTCTACGACTCTAATCACACATATGTACACATATTTCAGTGCAATCCACCAGTCTCCATCTGCATTTAAAATATCTATATTGGGGCACGTGGCTGGCTCGGTCAGTAGAGCATGTGACTCTTGATACCGGGGTCATGAGTTCAAGCCCTATGTTGGGGCACAGAGCATATTTAACAAAATACATGTGTCAAGATGACCATACAGTTCATTCTAGAAGCCAGGTGGGCATAGCCTACGACTGCTTTCCCCTTCCTCTAAATTCCTATGTACAAAAGATTGTACAATTTCATCTTCTTCGTTCTGTTAGCTGATTTCTTATGAGTTCTGTTTACTTAGCGAACATTATTAGGTTCATGCACTGAAGTCTCACCTCCAAAAGCAGAGCTTCTGGTCCCCGGTGCCGGCAATTACTTTTGACACATCATTTGTGTCTCTCCCTGTCCCTGAAATCTGAGATCCTTGCCCGGTAAGGTGAATGCCCTGGATAAAACACTCATTGAGTGATGGAAACATATCCATATTATATGTGCACAAAAACGGTTAATGGGGACCAAGAACTGTCGTACATTTTAGGAAATCTGAAATAAATCTGGTTCTCGTTCTTGCCCAGGATCACTCTAAGAAACGGCAAGCACTAACATTTATTGAGCCCCCCTGTAGGCTGGACACTTTCTACAAAAGCATCATAGTCAATTTAATGCCTGGAGTGGGCACGTGACATGAGCCTTGCCAAGGAGGATGCAGAAGGTCCGAAGCCAGCTCAGCCCAGCCCCACAGCACTGTGGGACAAATCAGGACATGCACCTAGAGGTCTAGGATTGCTCAAACCAATGACACCTGAATCAGTCCCGCTGCCTGTCAAAAATGCATATTCCCAGGCCACCACCCAGGCAGACCAAGTTGATCTGGATTTGTAAAAAGTGAGGCCGGGAACTGGGCCTTCCACACAGCTCCCCGAATGCTTCTGCTGCTCACTGATGCTCGAGACCTGCAGCCAACAGGCAGCAGTGAAAGGCTGGTGCCCTCTCTGCTCTCCTAAGCAGTTGCCCACCAGCCAGCACTGGCAGGAATGACCCTACTGTCCTGAGATGCTCAGTTAAGGCCCAAGCAATGACAGAGGCTGGTAGCATTGTCCCGGTACTCCCGCCGCCTTCTGGACTGCAGAGCACCGGGCAGGGCCATGGGAGAGGACAGTACCAGGGCCACCACGGGACACTGCGCCTAGAGCACAGATGGGCTTGCAGTTCCTCATTCTGCCGTTCCCCCACTCTGGGGCAGGATCACAGGAAGGCGGAGGCTTTTAGGTGCGAAGCGCGGCTCACGTGGGGTGGGCCTTCTCCTGGAATGTCTCCTTCAGCTGCTCCCCACTTCCTCAGCTCGGAGCACAGGAAAGATGCATGTTCTCATCCCATCCTGGACTACCTCCTGCTGCTACAGAAGCCAATGCCCATCATGGGACCGGGTCTCCAAATTTCCCTGGCCTAGCTTGACCACCACCACCTGCACGGGCCCAGAACTGTTCAAAGAACGAACCTGGTTGCTTTTGTGAGAAAGTGTCCTCTTTCGAAGCCGTAAGAACAGCTATTTTTGAAAATGTTACTGGTATCAGCGAAGCTAAGTGTCAAAATTGCACACATCTTCAAAATGGCCAGCATCTTCTACATCCCTGTGCATTTTCCTCTTCCACGGATCATTTTTTTCTGTTTCTAGAAGATGAATAATAATCTCTCACATTTGTACGGAATTTTATAATTTCCCAAGTACTTTTACTCCCATCATCTCAGATATTTTCTCCTGGCCAGCCGGGGAGGTTGCTCAGGCTGGAATCATGATCTCCATCTTAGAGATGACACAGGACCAGAGCTAAGGTGGCACGTCCATACACCCAGCCACCCGTTCCTATAGAGAAAGCACCTGAACACAGGTCTTCCAGCCCTGGCACACTTTACTACGCTGTGACTGACCCTCTTGAGAGGGTCTCACTGATTTCCAAGTCATTTTTTTGCCGTAAGTGAAGGAGGTACCTTCAGATCCATTACTGCATGGGTAAACCAGTTGCTCCTCCCATGACCCAAGACACAGGCGGTCTAGTGGCCATGGTTAAGGACGGACCATCCCAGCAATAAACAGGGACCCAAGTGACGGCGCTGAAGTCAAGACCCTGCTGGAATGCTCTCTGCTAGGCTGCTATGCCTGTAAGCTGGAGAAAACCAGAAGCTAAGGGGAAGGAAGCCTTGTGTATCAGGGTGTTGGGGAAACCTGCTACCATTCCAGCATCGAATGAACCACTGGAGCAGGCTTCGAGAGCAGAGGATGTTGGGTCTCAGGCTGCACCTTCCAGGGGACTATGTGGTCAGTTTCACACGAAAGCAACAATGCACAGTAATGAAGTTTCAGCAACTCAAGGGCCGCGTTTTAGCAACATACAGACAGCTTTAGAAATGTGTTAGGAATCTGATTTATGCTGGGGATGGCTCTACATCTAGTGTCCTAGAAGCTGACTCCCTGCATGCGGACACACATCTTTATTGTTGAGATTTTGGAAGAAAGAAGCCTGGACTCAGGGTAGAAATTCTGGGTTAGTGTGACCATTTCTCAAGAATGTCACCAAGCACCAGCCTCTAAGCTTCGGACTGCTACCCACAACCAAGGGGCCTGAAGAGTCTAATCAACAAAGGCATCAATTTCCCCCAAGTCAGGCCAGGAAGAAAGGGCAGAAACACAGCATCTAGCATAGACATTATTACCAACACGTCACGTAGGTGAAAATCACCGCACTCTTAAAGACCAAGTTGCAAGCAACAGCGAGATCACAGAGGGTCCAGGCTCTAAGGCTCACAGAACACAACTGGCATCCCATGGCATCCCACGTCAGTTGCTACAGTACGAGCCCTGTGAATATTTGCTGCTGTGTCCCCAGCACTCAGAACAGTGTGTGGCCCCTAGAATGCATTCAGTCACTGTTGGTGGAAATAATGAGCCTCCTAAGCTGGTCACCAGGGAGCAGGAGAACCTGGAACGAGGACTTCCAAGTCACAGTTAACCAAAACAGCCCTCAGGCCTGCCTCCCTCTTCCCATCTTCTTAGAGGTCACGTTCTAACAATCTGTTGAATAAAAGCGGTCATTCTGCCATGAAATCTGGGCACTTGCCAGCACAGCATAAGGTGAGCTGTTGTGAATCCAGAGTCACAAGACCTCTGGGCTAGAAGACATCTCAGAGGGAAGTTCCTAGTTACAGAATTGGTTGCAGCAAAGCTAGAACTTAAAAACATGAGGTGGTAACTAAAGCAATGGTAAAATTTTTTTTAATTAAAAAAAAAAAAAAAGAACGACTTGGGTTTGGAAGGAGGCATACGACTCCCTAATGAGGTACGTGGAAAGGCTGGGTTAATAGCTGCTTCTGTGCAGGTGGGGGGCATGCAGAGCTGTCCGTTTCTCAAGAAACCTGAGGGCAGTCCTCAGGAGTTGAAGCCCCTTAATTCCTGGCAAAGTGGAATTTTCAGTGAGAAGAAAAACTTGAAGAGAATCATTAAAAAGCCCCAGAAGGTTTCTCAGAAACTACACAGCTCTTCCTCAACAATAGGCTGGCAGAGGAAGCGCACCGATTAGATTTCCCAGAACAAACTCTCAGACTGGCTTTAAAAATTAGAGGAGAATGGGCTCCAGGCAAGACCCAGTTTTGGGTTTCATGAAACCCAGCTGGCTAGAAGGACGATCAGACACACAGGAGAAATCCAGAAAACAGACGGGTTGTCTTCTTCCTCTAACTGCAGCATGGCCCAGGGAAGTTCTGCAGTTGGACCATAGCCTGGAGGGGCTGGTCCCAGCCCGGGGCAGTGGCCGAACCCCAGGTACACAGCAGGGAAATGCCCCAGTCCTCGCTGAGCACCCCACCCCACCCTGCCAGGAAATGCAGGATGGGGCCCCAAACTATGGCACTCTTCAAAACTCCCACCCTCTCCCCACCATCAGCCCCCACACCCCACAGGCAGGGCCCAGAAGAAGAAGGAAGCAGGGGGGGGGCGCTTTCCTGGGTCAGGGAGGGGCATTGAATGAGGGCAGGTACTCACAGCCTATGGACCCCTCGTGGATGGGCCTCTGCAAGTGGGGGGACCATGGGGTCTGGGGCTGCATGGGCGTTAGAACTCTCTCCCAGTTGTAACTATGGGAAGTCTGTCCTCCCTCCCGGAGCTGTCCTGGAGTGAGCAGCCTGGGGCTGGCAGAACCCTCTGCAAGGTGGTGGTAGGAACTAAAGTCAGTCTGGTTCATGGTTCCCTCTGAGATCACTCAGCCTGCCTGAGAGTCTTCTTGCAATTCACAGTTGTCTATGTGTATTTACTTGAGTTTGTATATTTTTATATTTAAACAGATCTGGGTTCCTATATCCCTCAGGGCCACACAACATGGCTTTTTACCAAACATCGTTCTAACAAAGGAAAAAGCAAAGAAAAAGCGTGACATTTCCCTCTGGCAAAGTTTACCTTTGCACCACTGTCCTCATAACATACAGAGCATAGAGTGAATTTTTTTGGAGTCATTACTGAGCTAGTCTTATTTCTTTGCAAAAATTCAGCCAAAGGCCTGAGGCGGGGGGTGCGGGGAGACCCGTGAGGCCCCTGGAGGAAATGCAAGAGGCCTTCTGCGTGGCCAGCTTAATTAAGTACTAAAGCCTAGACCAGAGCTCCCTCTGGAGCTATTCTGTGCCCACTGGACTAAACGCCCCCAGCTTGAAAAACCACACGCCCTGGAGCCCACCGGCTTGGCTTCCTGATCCGGCTCTGCCCCTTTAACTCTGACCTTGAACAAGTCATCAAAACTCTCTGAGCCTCAGTTCCTGCCACTGTGAAATGGGAGGACCCTCCAGTCCTTTGGGGAGGATCAAATGAGAGTAAATGGAGATCACGTGACACGTAACGGGCCATCAGTGAGTGACAGTCAGGGCTATCGGCATTACAGTGAGACCCAGCGGATCAGTGATGGTGATATTCTCACTGGCCCTTTCCATACACGAGAGCTACATGTCACTGCGGGGGAGACTCGGGAACCAGGCCTCCTCGGACGCCAAAGAGGTTGAATCCAACAGCCACTGTCATTCTACCGATTCACCGCCCACCCTACACAGGTGATCTCTCCTCCTGGAGGACATACTGTCTTCCCTTGGCTGCCCAGACTCCACATGCTGCACCCTTCCAGCTGTTCCTCTGGCCTCTGGCCCTCTTCTGCCCCCTCAGCAAGGGAGTGCTCCAGGCTCCCCTTCTTGTCTGCACCCAGTCCCTGGGCCATCTCCTCCAGGCTTGCTGTTTCAGGTCCCACATGGATGACTCCCAAACGGACATTGCTCCTCACCTCAGTGCTCCTGTAGCCAAGTACCCACTCTCACTGTGTTCATCGGGATGCCCAGGAGGCCTCTGAAGCTTAGCACAGCCTAACACAGGCTTCTGGCCATGTCCCCCCACCCCACCCAAGCTTGCTCTCTCTACAACCCTCACCATCCTAACGGCGGCCCCACCCGTCCAGTTACCGAGACCCTCCTAGACTCCTTGAATCAACCAATCGCCACAAAGAATCCATCCGAATATTCTGTCTTCCCTTTAAGATACACACGTGCTTCCCCCTGCTCCCAGCTTCCAGGGATCCCTCTGGGTCTCTGCATGGAGCCCTACCATCCTCCTTGCCCTTCACAGCCCACTGCCAACAGAGCACACAGGGTTCTGTCAGATGCTGTCACCCCTCTGCTCAGCACCCTGCCACGGCTCCCCGCCCCTCTGCATAAAGCCGCGGTCATCCCAATGGTCAACAAGACCCCACTACTGACTCTGTGCCTTGCCCCTTCCCGCGCTGGGCCCCGGCCAGGCCAGCCTCCCTGTCTGCCCCTCCTTCTGTTTTCCTCACCACGCGGGCATTTATGTCCCTCAGTCTTTCACCCCACGCGTCCATCCAGTTGCCCAAGCTGGCACACGGCTACTTCTCCACTGACAGGGAGAACACGGAGGGAGGGAGGGATCGCCCTCATGCTCGCGGGGGGGGGGGGGGGGCGCGGGGGGGGGTGTCAGGATGAGGACAATCTTCCTGCAAAGAGTGAATATCGGGAGGACAGTATGAATTTCAGTGCTTCCAGGCGCCCAGACAATGGGCTCCGAAAGTGCCTTCAACCTCACTGCCTGTTTTTATTTCTTTTTTTTTTTTAAGATTTTATTTATTTATATATGATAGAGACAGAGAGGAAGAGAGCGCACATAAGCAGGGGGAACAGCAGAGGGAGAGGGAGAAGCAGACTCCACACTGAGCAGGGAGCCCGACACGGGACTCGACACGGGGCTCGACCCCAGGACGCTGGGATCATGACCTGAGCCGAAGGCAAAGGCTTAACCAACTGAGCCACCCAGGAGCCCCTTTTATTGCCTGTTGTAACCACAGACTCTGCTACGTAGGCATGACCTCAGTATCCCTACCTTAAAATATAGATGATCAGAATGCCTCATCCCGTGGGGACTTTTGACATACGAGCTTCTTGGGTAAATTCTAAAAGTGTACACAAGTACATTTTGAAACTTTTTGTAAGTTTCTTTCTCTAATCGTCTCCTGTGCCCCAAACCCCAAACCACTTGCTGGATACGCTGACACAGACTTCGCCTGACACCTCAAAGTCAAAATGCTCACACAGGACTTGTCTCCCCTTATTCCTTCCCCGATTCTAGCTTCCCATCCCAGGCCACCAGCTGCAGGGTGCTCATCACCCCCTCCCTCCCCTTACCAGCCTGATCCAAGCAGACTCCCCATCTCTTTAGCACCATTTCTGTGATGTTCCTCAAAGCCATCTCCTCACTGAATCTCGGACTCAGTCCCTGTCGTCCTGATGGCTTGCCAGGAGGGTCCTGCCACCTTCCAAGGGGCCCACCACTTGCAACGGCTTCCCACTCCAACCCACCCAGTCACAACAGGCAGAGCTTTCTGCCAAAAACCCAGGGCATCTCTGCTATTCAAAAGCTTCCGATGGGTTTGCCCATTACATACATAGTAAAATCTGAAAACCCACAGCCTTATCCAAAATGCTTCCCTTCCAGCTTCATCTCCATTTATCCCCTTCCCCTGCCCCCAATGCCTCCAGATACTCTAGGGTGGAAGCAGAGCCCAGCCCTGAGACTCTAAGTGACATTGGATACTCAACTTCTCAGCGGTGCCCCGTCTCCCCTAGTCACAGGTATGCACATGATGTGGCCCTCCGGGTTTGAGACAGCTCTGAACAAAGTTAACACCAATCCCCTCTTAGAGGACTGTGTATTCTGGCCCCCGTCTTGACCAAAGATCACTATTGCAGAGACCCAACACAAAATAAGAACCCTATGGGCAGTGGCCCACGGGTGAGGGAAGGTAGAACATGACCACCGCCAATTATGATGACCATCAATTGGCTCTGAGTCCTGTGCCAATCCTTGGAGTGGGCATAGCTGACATCCCTTTTACAAATGATCTCCTGGGGCACCGAAAAGTCTTAACCACTTGGCCAGCAGCAGGGCTGTAAGTGGCAGAGCCCAGGATGAACCATCTCAGTCATGCTCCAAAGACTGGGCTCTTCCCACAACCCTTGGCCCCTCCAGGACTGAGCGGCTCAGGCCCCCTCAGGGACTGACCTCAGACACACCACACTTCCCCATTTTGTACAGTGAAATTCCAAAGAAGGTCAAAGCTAGGGATGCAGGAGAACCTTCTGAGGCCTCACAGAACATGAGGGCTTATGAGCAGAACAACTGAGCCACACAGGAGGCCCCCTTATCTGGGGTTGTAGAAAGTATTTATCATCAGAAGGCCGGTTTCAACTAAACAAAACAGGCTCGTGTTCCTGCTGGGTGCTGCACAAGTTCTAAAAGGTTAACATAATTAACACTTTTTCTTTTTTCTCATGCTTTTCAAATTCTTCTTATACTGCTATTATTTCCCTACTGACTCATCCCTTTGAAAAACACCCTTGTGTTTAGCTCCTGCAAAGCTGCCATCCACGTCCTTTGTCTTTTCTCTTCCTTGCGCTGACCTTTCACAGGGGCCCAGGCACAGCTAAAGGAAGCCCAGGCAGATACAGGGGATCCTCTGTGCAAAACGTTTCTTTAAAAGGCTAACAGACGTTCCGAATGCTCGGGAAATGCCCTCCTCACGTCCCTCCCTCACAGGGCACAACAGAGGTCAGACAAGACACCAAATTGCAGCTAGTGGTGCATTTTATACAACCCACAACATACATTCATTTCGGTATGAATGCACTGGGAGCTCCAGAGGCTGGCATCTGCTTTTCTTAAGATTTATTTTAGAGGAAGAGCGCAAGAGAGAGCACAAATGAGGGGAGGGGCAGAGGGAGAAGGAGAGAGAGAATCCCCAAGCAGGCTCCCTGCTGAGTGGGGAGCCCAATGCAGGGCTCGATCCCTGGACCCCGAGACCACCACCTGAGCTGAAATCAAGAGTCAGACGCTCAAACCACTGAGCCACCCAGGCGCCCCAGGCATCTGCTTTTCAAGTCATCAGACCACTGAGCAAAGAGCATTTCCTGTTTCCATGGTACAGTGTTGATACCTCTCTGGTAACCCTAGAACGTGAGAGGTCCTGGAACGGTCCCGTGGGGCACAGGACAGGCAGGGCTGGGCTTCAGGAGACATGGGTTCTAATCCCCCCTGGCACAGGGGAGGCTGGGACTTACCCATACTTCTCAAGCCTGGCAGAGCTTGTCTCTTCATCTATAAATACAAGCTCTAGGAAAAGAGGACTTCTCAGACCCTGTGAGACCTAAAATTTCCTCATTTGTTTATCCCCTAGGCCAGAGTTCTTCCAAGTTCACAAACAGGTTTCCGTGGTTCAATCAGCAGTAATGATATCAGGGTTTTAAATCATTTTAGGGGAACGGTCATGACTGTGCTATTTACCGTGGTTCTGGCATGACACACAACCAAACAGGCCTGTTTTCACCCCACCGCTATCCCTCTCCATGCCCCCCACCCCTGAGCTTCCACCAGAGGCTTTGCGTCCACTGTGGATTCCCGGGATGAAATTTTGTGTTTTGCAAAGGTCTTTCCCCCTGGTATTTGTCTGAGAAAAGCATCCATGCATAAATCTCAAAACCACCGAAGGAAAAAAAAATATCCAACTGTGTCTAACACGCAGCTTTTGAAAACTAACCCTTTGGGGCATTTTGCAGAATAAAATACACAGAATGAATCAACAGGAGGGTGGCATTTAAATTATTCAAAGGAACATCATTAAAGCAAACTTTGCTGTGGTGGGGGGAGGAGCTGGGTAGAGCCCGTGTTCAAGATAAATGCACCATTCCTTTGGGACTCCTAGTACCAACTGTTACAAAATTACAGCCCAGAACATTTTATTACAGCAATAATGCACCTTAAGAAGTGTGACTGGGCAGGCAGCTGGGATTCTGAATCACTCCTAGGTAATTGACCTGTGGCCTTTGGGCTCACACACTCTTCACCTGAGCCCAGAAGGTGCCTACTGAATCATCCGTCTTTTACCTCTCATAATACTAGACAGAAGAGTTCCATTAAAATGCATAGGAAGGCAAGTAAGCCTCAGGTGGAATGGAGCTCAGCAACGTGGGGCAGACATCATTAACAAAACCCTGTAAGATCCGTTCATTCAACAGTGTTGGCTGGACTAGATACACAGGATCAGTGGGGAAAAAAAAATACTGGAAGCAGAAAAACAGACAAAAATGTGCTTTCTCCCTGTGATGTGGGAAAATAGAGGATTCTTATTTTCTTTCTTAGCCTATATTATGTTTCCAAATTTTCTATGGGCAGTAGGTATTCCCTTAGGAGAAAACATCAACATTTTTCAAAAACAAATGTTCACATGGGTCTTTGCCCAGGCAATGACTATATTTAAGTAGGTAAAAGATGCAAAATGCAAAGTTTGGAAGACACATACTTACGGAGCCCAGGGATAATCCCAGCTTTGGCCTGCTGCAAGTATCTTGACTCCCCTGATCACGGGGACCCTGTCTCTCCTGTTCACCCAGTGGAAGGGCCTGGCCGGGCAGAGAAAACAGTCTCCAACAGCTGCCCCACATCACCAGGGACAAATCCTAAATGTGGCATCCTCTAAAAGTGAACGAATTTCCTTTCTTCCCCCTAGTCAGAGATGGGACATGTAAGTACGACAGGGTGCCAAGGGTTTTCAAATAAATGTGTTCCTCCTGAAGAAAGCCATCCAGTGACCATAGTAACTTTCCCAGAAGAGACTCCATTTACTGCATCTTCTTTAAAAAAGAACTTGGCAACAGGATGTAATTTAAGTATTTACTTGAACATATGCCCTCTGAGGCCTGAAGGAAACAGGATATTCTTGTAAAGCCGCTGGCAATTTGGGGGGGGGTGTTGTTTGGTTGTGGGTCAGACTTTTTCTGAGGTTGAAACACACACAAGGGCACACAAGGTCACACGCACGCCCCTGTTTCTGAAGCAAGAAGTCAGGATCTCCTCTTAGATACGCCAGCAAAAAGCAACATGCTCTCATTTCTGGGTCCTACAAAAATTCTTGGGAACGCCAATTTACTGGCATTCTGCACTTGGCCTTGGAAGCCATAGAAAAAAAGCCCCAGCTGCAGCATGTTCTCCATGAAAATTAGCAGCAGTGATTTCATTGTGGAATAAAATCCACTTAGGGAGAAAAAAAAAAAAAAAGTCCTGACCATTCCAGCCTAAAAAATTTATTGTATATTTAAGCTGTTTGAATATCGTATTAAATCCAATATCCTAGTGGTCTTCTTTCTAGGTTAGAACGTTTCCCCATTTGAGGGTTGGTAGGTGTCTTTTTCTTTCCTTTTCCTTTTTTATTTGTTTTATTAAAAACATATCCCCAGGGGCACCTGGGTGGCTCGGTCGTTAAGCGTCTGCTTTCCACTCGGGTTATGACTCCTGGGTCCTGGGATCGAGCCCCGCATCGGGCCCCCTGCTCCACGGGAAGCCTGCTTCTCCCTCTCCCACTCCCCCTGCTTGTGTCTCTCTTGCTATGTCTCTGTCAAATAAATAAGTAAAATCTTAAAAAAAAAAAATATCCCCAGGACCTAGAACCTTGTCTGGTGCTGTCAGCCTCCAACAAACATTTATTGATTAAATACATCCGCGGAATGGAGGTGGGACGGCGGGTCCTGTTGAGTGTCAAGGAACAGGTGCATGTGTCCATTCCTGGGGCCAGCAGACTGAAGCCACGTTGCAGGGCAGATTTCAGGACCGGCGGACTCCCTTTGGGACAAGCGGGGTCTAGAGGCCTGGATTCTGGTTCTGATGAGACCCCCCCCCCCCCAACCTGGCTGGAGACGTGAAGCAAATCACTGAGATCCCTGGGAGGCCTGCAGCCCACACTGCTGCTCTTCTCATTCCAGCCTTGTCAGGACCTGACATACAGCCCACCAGCGACCCACACCTCACACCTTCCTCTCCCCCTCCACTGGCCCCTGGGGGCTTCCTTTCCTCCACGGTGCTTGGCGGCACCCAGTATAACCAGCAGTGAGTCAGCAGAAGAGACTGGTCTTCTGCTCGCTGTTAATCCTTGGCACAAACTCTAGGGAGGATTCTCAAACAGGTGGGTTTGTGCATATGGAGGAGAACACAGTGACAAAAGGAGGCAACGCAGGCTCTGAATTATGCACGTCCCCTCCACACGCTCTGCTCCAAAGCATCCCTCTTGCGCACGGGAGGCTTACCTGAAAATTCAAATGAACTAAAAACCGGGCCACCTGGCTGGCTCAGTCAGTAGAGCGTGCAACTCTTGATCTCGGGGATTGTGGGTTCAAGCCCTGGGTTGGTTGTAGAGATGACTTAAAAAATAAATTCTTAAAAAAATAAGCTAAAAACTGAGATGCAGAAATGTACACTTTGCAGTGATCCTTGTGGTTTCCACCCACAGCTGGACAGCTTAAGATCGTTTCATGCCATCCTGTGTGTGATCTGTTCTTCCAGCCCATGCCAACTGTTTAGCTTCTGCGGAAACGTGTGCCTTTATGGTTTCATTCAGGTCATGGATAAAAATGTTGAACAGCACATAGCAAAGGGAAGACCCCAGTGGCACTCCACACCAGAGGGCTTTGCAGACCGATGCCAATCCAATATGAATACTTTGGGGGCAAATCTGCAGCTGTAGTAAGCACTGGGAGGCAGTGGGGCATTGTGGGTAAAAGCATGGGGCGAGACTCCTATCCTGCTCCCACTGGCTGTGCAACCTTGGGCAAGCTGCTTAATCTCTCTGAGCCTCAATTTGCTTATCCACCATATAGGAAAAATCATGATGGCATCTTTTTCATGGGGTCGATCTGAGGATTTTATGGGACAACGCAGAATAAAAGCCTTAGCCTGTGTTGAACACATGGTTTCTCTCTCTCTGGGTAAACGGGAGCAACATGTTGTTTAGCAAGTTCATAAGGACAGGAGGAGAAAACTTGTTAGCACATCTCCGGGAAATTGCATCTTGGGCATCAATTTGATATAACAGTGACCCTATCAGAAATGCAATGCACTGACTTGGCTCTGGTTTTTAGAGAGCTCGTGACAACTCCCAGTCATCTTCTAGCAAACTCCCCATCTGTTTACTAATCCACTCTGGACATTTGCTGGGGAATGCTCTCTCTCTCTCCCACGAATTGCCTATTGTTTCCAGACTCCATCCTTTCCTACTTCAAAAACACCATGACAACTCTGTCATCTCCATTTCCTCCTATAATTTTTTTTTTTAACCGACTGAGCCACCCAAGTGCCCTTGTAATTTTTTTTTTTTTTAAGAACCAGGTAGTGGATCTATGAGCTCATTTCTCCAAACTCTCTTAAGAAAACAGAAAACAGAACACAGAGAGCCCCAAGGCCCCTTCCTGTGCTATTTTCTTTTAATCACTCTGGACTCCAGTTGCTTTGTGAACCTGTTGGCCCCACCCTTTCCATTTTAAAGTGTTCTAATCAGTGGGAAAAATAAAAATGAAACAGGAGCTGGCTAGCTCTACTTTCTGTCACCTGTTAAACTCACCACCTGCTCTGTCACTTCTATCCCCTACGTGAGAAGCTTCTGAAAGACTCAGAAGTGGAGAAGGCCCATTCAGAAAGCAAACAGACGAAAATAAACAAAAACCTGCCTTCCTCCTTCCTTCCCCCACTTTGCAGATAAGAAAACCAAGGTTCCTGTCTGTTGACTAATCTATTAAAGCAATCAAATCGAGAGGTCATATGGTCGTATCCCAGGCTATAGTTCTCCTACTCAAAACTCCTAATGACTAACTCCAAGAGTCACCAGATATGGAACCAGAGTCCTTTGGGGGCCCGTGGTGGACACTGGCTTGGACATCCAAAGCTTCCTTTGCCGGACAGAGGGCAGAGCTTTCCAGCAATACGCTGACCAGGGCAGGAGAAACAGGCAAAGGGCCTGAGATATGTAAACAGAGCCAATAACATCACCCTTGGCCAATAAAACGCCTTTATGGGGGTAATTAGCAGTTCATAAAATCTGCTAAGTAACTTAGAAACCTCTGCACCACGCCTTTAGCATTTTTCACTGCTAAAGGGCCCTGGGGAAATATTAGCTCCTACCCTGTGATGAATCACACAACACTACCAAGGTAGATAGCAGCCACTCGTGGGGAGGAGCGCTTAGAAAAATTCTGTCTGCTTTGCTGACTTACAGTCTCGAGTGAGCCCAGATTAACAGTAAACTGTCCCAGGAGACTGCTACGGGGTGGTCAAGGGAATGGACAGTGGCCTCAAACGAAGCCTCGTCTCCCTCCCACATGGAGAGAAGCAGACCTGCCTTGCAGAATCACGTCCAAACTCGGACATCAAGAACGCACCATGCCTGACTCAGTGCCTTGCACTGGCCACACCTTGGTGGCTGTCATCGACATGCTGGCTAGCCGCTATAGTGCTATTTGAAATCAGCACTCACGGAGTGCCCAATGTCCCCCCGATATTCTTCGGGACAACCCTATAATGCACCACCCGTGGCCTTATCGTGAGAGCCTCAGATTTCAGGAAGGGTGGGCTTGACTCACCGTTTGAGCCCCTATCATTAAGTATTTCCTGAACTCAAGAGTCTTTCTGAAGTTAAAGAATCACTCTTAGAACACAAAATGAAACACACAAAAGGAAAATCTCTGATAGCTAAAAAGCTCAAAAGAAAAAGAACTCCTACCCCACCTGCTAGGAAGGATGAGCATCTTTCTCCATAGCGGGAAGGCACCAAGAACATTCAGGGTGCCCTGCCAGGGGCCATGGCATTGGGAGGACGGGCAGGTGGATGGTGTGTGGGTGGCAAGGCCTTTGTACCTGCAGGTTTCCGGACATGTTCTAGGCCCACTCCTTCTCTTCACTCAGGTGTCTGTTCAAATGTCCCCTCCTCGGAGAGACCCCTGGCCTACCTCCTATAAAGCAGCACTTCATTTGTCTCCTGTCTCAGCCTCTCCTCCTGCTTTGCTTTCATTAGAGTAGTTATTACTACTGTCATTTTATTATATTTGTTCATTTTGGGGGTCTCCCTAACAGCAGGGTATAAGCTCCATGAACACTGGTACCTTGTACTTCCATGGCTGTATCCCCAGAACTCAGAGAAGTACCAGGACTCAGAGAAGTACCTGACACATAGTAGGCCCTCAACAAACATTTGTTAGATTGATTAATGGGTGGGTAAAGAGGTACACACACATATACATCACTTCACACAAACACATATCAACACACGGTAGGAGGAATTCCACGTAAATACAGATTACTATGGATTCCCCCCCCCCGCAAAAAAATCTGAACTTACGATAACAAGAAGTCAGACAGCATAATATTTTCATAAATATCCCAAAGGACCTGGGGCCTAATTTCCTTTGAGGACTAGCTGGGGGCGGGGGCAGGGGGAGCCATATCCCTCGTCACCTCTCAGCCAATCACTTCTATTTGAAAGACATAATCTAGATATAAACAGAAGAGAGAGATCCTGCTGAAGAAATCACTGAAATGAACTTTGCCCATGATACCTCGAGTAGTGGGGTCATATCAGTGTTGTTTGTTGTTTGTTGTTGTTTTTTCCCTCATCAGGGGACAGACCTGTCCTGTGTCTGGTGTCCTGCAGCCGGTGGACCCACAGCAAGGAAGAGACCGTTTAAACACCATGCACTAACCCAGGCACAGCGGAATGCTCTGGGAGCCCAAAAGGCAGAGGAACCGGGGAACAATGCCCCACCGAGTCACTAGCGGGCTCCAACACTATGCCCGGCTCTACAGAAAACACATCCTCCCTGCCACCCCCATGAATGCAAAGAAAAGGGCTTCACAGCCTCACAAGACAGAGCTCAAAAGCCACTCAGGGCAGGAATCAGTGGGATAAGGGTCCAGCTCTCCAGAATGATTTCCTAGGAGGAGAAGACCGGTCTCCACTTCCGAAGTTGTTTCTTAAAAGTCAATCTCTCTTTACAGACATACTTCCTGAAAGTTCCACTTTTCTTCTCCTACAGATGACCAAAAGATGAAAAAGAAAATGAATGCCTTAAAGGACAACGAATTTCAATCCCCTCGTTTTAAAACCATGACCAGGCTAGCTGTTTGGCACAAAGGTGGCCATTTAGGATGCAAATAGCTACTAGACTCTTTCTTTGTGTGTTCTCTAAAGAAAGGTGGATTCCATTTAAGTGGAAGTCTTGTCCTTAGAAGAGAAGCATCAAGAAACCCTTGAAGGGCTTGAGCACACTTACCACCCAACCCCTCGTGGCACACTTACAGAAGCCAACACCCACAGGGAACGTCTGGGTTCTGGTTCAGACTCTTCCCTAGAGTGGTATGACCTTGGGTAAGCCACTCCATTTCTCTGAGTTTCCTCTCCTGTAAAATGGTTCGCTGGGATAACCACCCCACTCAGTATTCCACACGTCTGGCTGTTTGCAGGAATCCCCTTCTCTCCAGTGCCCTTGAACGCAGGACAACACTGCACCCCCCTTCTGATGCCCCCCCAAAAGGAGGACGTGGCTTGTTTTTGGCTCCCAAACCCAACCAGTCTAATCTGCATATGGCACCTAAGTCCTCGGCAAGAAAAATTATAAAGCTGGAAGCTAAAAATAATTCTGGAGAAAAAAAGCACCTCTAAATATCCAACTTCCTTTGCTAAAAAAATCTGTCCTTTTAAAGTCAGGAATTTCTCGGTATCACTTGAATATCATAGACTTCTCCCCCCCCACCTCCCCAAGGGCTCATCAGGATTTTATACCAACGCATGGGAACTCTGGATTCAGACAGGATTTCCTGACCCATCTCTCTGCCTCCTGGTTGAATCTAGTCCCAAAGCAGTAAAATGTATTGACTCTGGTCTTCCTGCCACTTCAGAAGGTGGGAGGCTCTCATTCCAATTGGCTCTATGCTTTTGTTTTCGAAAACCCCGGGCATCACTGTAATAGGTGGCATGGGATGGCAAGACGTTCCCCACCTCCTTCCCACCAGCTCCCTCCAGGGTCCCTCTCCAGGGTTCTAGATGCCAATGCCCTTGAGACCTGCTCCCCTCAGAGTCATCATTAGAAAGTGGCATGACTGCTTATGGGAACACCTCTCCAGAGCGGGAGCAGCTTCAGGGTGGCGCTTGCCTCACTCATTTTTGGGACCCCAATGCTTGGCACATAATAGGAGCTCTGTAAGTCTCTGATGAATGAATGAATGAATGAATGAATGAATGAATGAAGACCACATCTTTAAGGCAGGTGCACTGCTCTTGGGCCACCCCAAAGCGTGACACTACAGTGACAGATACCACAAATGTGTGGACCACGCAGGGATCGGGGCTGCCCCTTCCTGAGTACCTGCTACTGTCGGGAAGCCCTGTGTGCTAACTGATGTAATCCTCACTACACTTCTCTGATCTGGACAGAACATGTAATTTGCATGAGGTCACACAACCATGAAGCCAGGATTTTTTTTTTTTTTTTTTTTTTTTACTGTCATTAAAATCACTTCCTATACACCACGGAAAGGAGGAAACGATGAGACAGATTTCTAAGGGGGCTTGAGAGAATGTGTGCTTTTGGAAAACGCTACGCTGTGCACCGGATTTGCCCAACACTCTACTGTCACCCACAGCGATAAGATGGGGATACAGGCGTCTTCTGAGCACTCATGTCAAAGAGAAGGCAGCCGGGCTCCTGTCACCAGCCTGCCGACTGGGGCCGGCTTTCTCTCTGTGCCAGAGTGTGGGGCCCTCCCCACCTCCTCCCTGTCCATCCCACTCACTTCTTTAATCGATAACACTCACGCGGGATCCAACGTGAGAGCCGACGGTGGCCACTGTGAACATGTAAGAAAATGAACACAAAAATCCGACTGCTTTTCAGTGCTAGTTAGCCCCAAAACCAGTGACGTACATTTTACTTTCCCAGGGCAAGGGGCATGCGGGCCGGCCCACGTGGTTCCAGGAATCCGGTGTTTCTGCCAAATAAATCTGCTGAGATTGTCCTGTTAATTCACTGAGCTGACAGATTTCAACATGGTTTCGAAGCTTCAGGACATGACAAAGGTGTGTGTGCTCTGGGGGGGGGGGGGGGAGTACTGTCTGAATTGATAAGTCTACCTGGCTGGGGGGGGGGGGGAGTACTGTCTGAATTGATAAGTCTACCTGGCTGGCAGAAAACTTAGAGAGAGGCAGGTGTCCTGGACCTACAACAGCGGGGAATATCTGTCTCCACCTTGAAGCTGGGACACATCCTGGTCAAGACAATGGTAAAAGGGTGGCAGCTCTTTGGGAGCTCTTTGCTCCTTTAAGGCCCTCCATGCACGTCTCCTTCCCCACATGGCCCTGTGGGACCTGTGCTTTGGGGACAAGGGGAGGGCACAGTCTTCACTGCCCTGACATGAAGACCCCTATGACCCCTTTCTCCTCTTCCACTCTTGGGCACCACCTAAACCTTAGGTCTGCCCCCAGAGAACACCCTATAGAGACGTCCAGGCAGGGTAGAGCCACCCCATGAGCAGGCGGGTTGGATTGGGTCCTCCCATAAAACAGCAGCAGGCTCTCCAGAAGCTGCTGACAGGCTCTGTGCAGAGCCAGCCCGGACAGTGGTTGGAGGTTATCTTCAGGGAAATGAAACTTCGCCATCGGTAAAACCTGGAGATCATCAGGCACGCTTCAAGAGGAGGGTGCTATCGTAGGAGAATGTCCTTCCTCTCCCCCATCTCTGCCAGCTCACTTCAAAGTCTTCCTGCTACACCATGAGCCCTTCAAACCCCACCAGCTTACCTAGGCCTAGTGCAGGGCTTGGCCATAGCAGTGACTAACAAAGCTCATAAATACAAAGAAATCTCTAAGGGAAAAAAAATGGGCAGGGCAGGGCTAGTACTTCATTCAACACTGAACAATGAAGAGCCCCACGCTTTACCTGTTCTGCCTCTCCCAAGGACTTCAGGAAATCAGTACTCCCACTATCCCACGTTACAGAGGAGTAAGCTGAGGCTTCGAGAAAGAAGTTAAGAACCCGGTTTGCCCAAGGTCACAGAGCTGAAAAGCGGCAGGGGCCAGATTCCAAGGCAGGCAGTCCAGCTCCAGAGCACCGTGAATCTGCCCGTCCACGTGTCCTCCATGCCCGCAAGCCAAATGGAGAGAGGCTCCACGAATCCAGGATGCTGAAGGGGCCAAGGACCTGGGGCCAGCCCTACACCGTTCGTTAGGACACAACCCTGGTACCCACTCCCCCCGTTGTGGAGGAAAGGAGGGTCCCAGGTGAAAAATTCCAGACTGACCTGACTTGCAGACGCCAAGTCTGCCTGCGTGGGGGACATTAGGAGCAGAGCCACCCTGGCAGAGCTGAAAGCCAGCCTGGGGAGCCCCCAGGAGGAGCGGTGTCAGCCCCTCCCAGGACGCACACGCTCCTAGTGAAGATGTACGTTCACCACAGCAGTTCAGCTGGAGCCCTCTAAAAATAGCCTCCTGGGGGAAAACAAAAGTCCCCATGTATCCCAGGCCAGGCACAAGGGGAGAGCCAGCCATGGTATCGGCTGCTGCAGATCAGATCCCTATAACTGAGGGTCACCCGGGTCACAAGCCACGGCCACGGTGGCTGGGCATGTAGGTGTGTGCACCTGCGGCTAGGCAGGGGGAGGCAGCTGGGGGCATCCCTGCACTCGGTGCCCTCACAGGCTCCACGCCATGTTCACCAGCCCAGTGCAGCCCACAGGTGAGACCCTGCAGGTGGGCATGTCTGCGGTCTCACTCTTCCTGGCGCCCTGTGGCAGCTCCGGCTTCTCGGGCCGGGGGAAGCCGCGCTGCCAGGAGCCCGGTGAGGGCACGGATTTAAAGCCGGCGGTGGGGTTCGGGGCTGCCCGTTCTTGCAGAAGGGGAGTGGCGGTGTCACAGGGTGATGGCAGCCCACCGCTGCTGTGGACACCGTGAGCGAGGCGTGCGCGGCACGGACGTAAATCAGGCTGGGGGGCGGCACCAGCCCCGGCTGTGAGGACCTGGCGCTGGGGCGTTCAAGGTCATGGCTCTGAAGCACCCCCAAGCCCATGCTGGTCCAGAGACCACCTCACATGACACACCAGAGGGATGGTGCGGACTTGAGCCCCGCATCCAGGAAACCCCAGGGACTCGCCCATGTCACGCAGCTACTTTTAGCAGCAGAGCTTCCAAGTCCAAAGTCGCTGTCCTGTGCCCCGCACCCAACGACACTGCACCTCCCCCCGGCCCCGCCTTGTGCCTATCACCTCCAGCCTGTCCCTCTCAGTCCCCCAGAGGCCTTGACACCCCCCCAGTTGGCTCTGCAATGCGGCCACAGTCCAGCCCTGACCCATGTCACCACCCTCTCTACTCCACTCCTGGGGTCTCCGTTGGCAGCCCCCCTCCCCTGCATGCCCCACGCAGCCTTCTCCACCTGCCAACTGCTGAGTTAGCTCCCTTCTTTTAAGAAGCTCCCTCCCAACTTCTCCAAACCTCACTTTGGGGGCCTCCCTCTGCATTTGTGGCTAGTTCCTTGGTGTCCCTTGGCTCACTCGCCCCTTGGGAAGCCTCCAGCCCTGCAGCGCAGACTACTGGAGCAAACCCCAACACGGCGTCCCTGTGCGCGTCCCTAAGGGCTCACCTCACCCTCACTGTCCTCTCAGGGATTCCGGAGCCAATGCTTCCACCCAACAGTCACTTTGGAGTCTCCTGTCCCTACACGTCCACCTGTGCCTTCTCCCACCCTCCCCTAACCCCAGTGTCAGCACCTTCTCATTGCCTGTGCCGGAGAGGACAGTGGCTATTTGCTGTTAGCACTCATTCTCTGTCCTCTACAACCCCAAATGTTCGCTCCACACCCGATTTGCTCTACCACCCCTGTATCTGAGAACGGGAATGGCTTTGCCATTGTAAGGATAAACCCCCTACTCGTGTGCAGCCCTCCCCAGAACATGTCCCATGCCGTACCTCCTTCCCCTCCAGCACGTTCAGCACCAGCTCCTTCCCTGTTGGGGAGCATGATTTGGCCTCAGAGCTCCAGAAGTTTGTTGACCCCTCTGCTTAGACTTTCTCACCACCACCCATACTTTCCCTACCCCCTTAATCCCAGCTCCTCCAGCTCTCCAGAAGTTTCCTCTGGAAACTTCTCTAGACCTTTGAGGGATCAGCTCCAACAACCAGATGTTAATCTTCATTTTCTCTAATTTCCCTGCAGCAACCGCAACTGTCCATGTGTGGTGCTTTCTTTTTTGGTCCGTCTCTCTCTCTCTCTCTCTCTCTCTCTCTCTTTTCTATGGTTTCTTCCTAACCTTGGGCTTTTCCTTTATCTGCTTCTTCCTCCCCAGTCCATCACGTGTGGGTGCTGACTGGCTGGACCCCTGCCTTCTTTCCTATACTCGTCTCAACTGAAGTGGTCTTCACTATCACTGCTAGTGAGGTGAGCTCTGCAGGGGAGATTTTCAAGTATACGATGCAGCCCTCACCTCTCCGTTCCTTATCCTCACCTAACTCACCTGGAGACCTCCACCTTCAGATGGGGGCAGTTTGCCCACTGCCACCTCAATCTACCTGCTCAAAGCTCATCCCCCAGCATCCTCCCATCTTCCCCTCCCCCTCTTTTTGCAGCGGTGCCCACCTGTCACTCACCCGCTCATTCTTCTGGATCTTTTCCCTTGGTCACGTCTGCTCTTGCCCTGACAGACCTCTGGCATCCATTCCTTGTTCCCCATCTCCACTGCCGCCATCTTGATTCAGGCTCTTGCTAACGCATTCTTTAAGCCATGCCCACAGTTCTTTATGTCGCTCTCTCCGTGTCCCATTTCTTTGTCCCTGCTGCCATGTCAAGATATATACACAGGCCACGGAGACTCCTACTGCCTCAGTCCTTCGGGGTCAGGACCTGTTTCTTCCTTTGGCCTTCAGAGCCTTTCCTGGTCACAGCCAGCAAACCTGCACCATCAGAACCTTACCTCCCAGGGCCTTTTCCACACTCTATTATTGCCCAGAATGTTCCACTCCCCTCCCCTGCCCCACTAAGCCTAACAAAATCTTACAAGGCCTCGTGGAAGTTTCACCTCCTCCTTGGAAGTGGCCCAGCCTGAACCTCTTTCCCACCACCCTTCAGTCCTAACAAATAGTGTCTCTACAGTTCATTTGGGAATCACTCATGTGTCAACTTCTGGTAGCCTCTGGTAGCCACTCGTATTCATTCTTCTTCTGTCCAACTAAACTACCAGCTTCTGCCTTCACCGGGTTTCTTGGTCACTGTTTCCAGAGCCATACTCGGACAAGTTTCAGGAGCAGGAGTGGCCCAGCACCCTGACCCCACCAGTGAGCAGGGACAAGACTCAGTCCTATCGTGGGTAGGCAGAGGCGGCGTCCCCAACAGTTACCCTCAGCACATGGCAGCCTGCTCACCTCCCCCCATCACCCAGTAGAAACATTGGCTTCTGCCCCAATTTCCTGCCCACATAGCATTCCAGCGCTCGATTGCAGCATGCCATTGCAAATGGTTGTCTCTGGAACTAGAAACTGCTACTCATCTGACTTTGAGTATCTCCTGCTGTCCAGTACTTCTGTGTGCCATGCCTGCTTAGATACAGAACAGAGCAAGAGCGCACCAAGCCCTCTGGGGGCTGCACACCAGACGGCGGACCTCTGCCCCTAGGGACCTACCTCGTAGCCAGGTGGGTTTGCACCATATCAGAGCCCTCCTGGTCCTCCTCACTCCCTCTTCCTCCCCCTCCCATTCCCTCACCTCCTCCCTTTTCTCTTCACAAGCCACCTTACTGAATTCCCAGAGTGCCTTGAGTCTGAAAAAATCCCCACCCCTTCTCCCTCTATGGAGACGGAGAACATCCCAAAAGGTTCCCTTTTCTCCCCACCGTCTCCAGGAAAGAGCCTGGCACACCAGGCACTCGGTAACTTGAGTTCAATTTCTGAAGTTAAGTGTCTGAGTGGGCAGATGGGGCAGGAGGAGGTGGGTCTTCTGGCCACCAGGATGGAGAAGGCGGGTTGGCTTCCTCCCACTGCTCTTTAACCATGAAGCCTCTTTTCCCTAGTGCTGTTTGAAAACCACTTCCAAGAGGCCTGGCTGACTTCCTGTGTTTGCAGAGCCCAG
Organism: Zalophus californianus; assembly: GCF_009762305.2. Classification (NCBI taxonomy): domain Eukaryota; kingdom Metazoa; phylum Chordata; class Mammalia; order Carnivora; family Otariidae; genus Zalophus; species Zalophus californianus. The sequence continues at coordinate 135,738,133 of NC_045600.1, forward strand.
GGCAAGTACAGTTCAGTGCCCATAATAGCAATAAATGACTGTAATTTAAACTGCAGGCCTGGAAGGAAACCCTGATCTGGGGCATTTTCACCCCTACAGCCCTCCAAAGAGCCAGTTTTCTTTCCGGCTCTTTCTCTGCCTCTTTGCACCCACGCTTCCGCTGTGTGCCCAGGTATCTGGCTCAAACGCGAGTGGTGTTTAAAAGAGGTGGCAGGGGGCCGCTTGCCCACGTGGGCCGGTGAGCGGCGGGAGCTGCCCAAGGGGTTCCTTCTTTTCCCTTCTTCTCCTTGGGTGGGGACAGAGGCACTGACTTGTGTCCATGTATTCCTCTTCTGCCAACATCCAGACCAAAGGAAATGGGCTTATGCTGAAGCCTCTGCCTATATTAGGGGAGACGTTCAGGAAGCCTCAGCCTGGCTCTTTGGGAACTTTGTTGTCACGATTTCCACTGCTGGTGAGCATGCACTGTGCACCTAACCTTTTGCACACAGTATCCAGCTCAATTCCTGCCAGGCTTCTGTCACCCGCTGCGTAAGCCCTGCTCTTACACCATTTGGTAAGGTGAGAAACTGAAGCTCAGAGAGGTCAAGCATCTTGCCCAAGGTCACACAGCCGTGTAGGGCAAGTCCAGGAATTAAAGCCATAGTGTCTGACTTCAGGCCCAAGGTCTTCCCCAGCACACTGCTGCCAGCATGGCGGGTGCTTCTGGACTCCACAATTTTAGGATGTCTTGGCTGGACTTAAAACCAAGTAATGAAGCTTGATTACGAACGACTGACCATTCCCTATGTCCCTGGGAAATGACCCTTTGCATCTTTTTAATAGTTTACATTCTCGGCTGACAAGTATAAGGCAGGTGGTGGCCTGGGCATGTCTCACCAATTAAAAGCTAGCTCCCGGCACTGTGCTCCTAGAGCCCATCAGCCCTCAGGAACAGAACTCACATCATCTGGCCTTGCGCCACAGCAGGGTCTCTGCCCGAGGCCTACAGGGTCGGGATCAGGTCTCACCATGCCTGCCATCCTGCAGCCGCCAACACAGCACCCGGCCCAGGCGACAGGCCTGTCACCACAGAAATCTCAGAGGTATGGAATGTGCTCTGCCCAGCAGCTGGCAGTGTGATACAGTGCAAGTCTCGGCCTCTGGGAGCCTCCATGTTCCCATCTGTGAAATGGGAATAATGATCCCAAACTCACAGCACTGCTGAGAGAACCGATGAGTTACTGGAATCTGTGTTGAGAATTTGTACTCCCTTTAACCAAAGAAGAGCCCTTCTTGCTGCCTGGGGGAGTCTGGAAGAGCTAGTCTGTCCCGTAGCTTCAGGGTCTAACTGGGCACAAACCCACCCACCCACACAGGACTCCCTCTCTCCTTCCGGCCCAGCAGAGGCATCAGCCCCTCCTCCTCGGGGAGCTGTGTTATCAGAGCTGCTGGGCCACAGGCTCTCTTCCTGGCAGATCAGGTGACATGGAATCTTCCAGCTACTGTCTGATGGCTTTGGTCGATAAGCTGCCCCCTGAGTTGTACTTTTACTTTCAACAAACGACATCTTCTTTTTCATAAAGTCCTTCTCTGGAGTTACTCAACCTTATACGCATCTGGGATTCACTTGGACTTTCTCCAGCCCCCTGGGGATTCTCTGAAGATGCTTCTACCCCCCTCCAGCAGCACCTCGAGTCAAAGCCCTTCCACTGCCTGCTTGAGCTCGGGAAGGTGTGGGTAGGACAGGAGACCCCCTCTGCACGTGGGGGACTCCTCACTGCAGCCCTCACCATTTCTAGAGCTTCACCATTTCTAGAGCCTCACGGTCAACAGCAGGAAGGGGACACTCTGCACAAGGCCACCACCACCTCTGGGTGCAGTCTTAATTTCTCAAGTGCTTTGCTGCGCTGAGTCACAAAATAAATGATACCCGCAGTCTCCATGGCTTCAAGGTGACTTTATTCCTGGAGCCGTGGACCATCTGTGATGGGAAGAGACCTTTAAGACCTTCACTTGTGATTGGCTCGTTTCACTGCAAGGAAATTGAGGCTCAGGAAGACTGGGGGCCCTTTCCTGCTCTGTCATACAAACTGCCTCCTAACGGTGAGCTCTTTGCTCAAGTGCAAGGCTTGGAACAGAGACGAAAATACAATGGCGTTTGTAAGAGGCAACAAGGATAGACCTGCAGTAAATGACCATTACTATTACAGGAAACAACCTGACATGATGGTGGCTGGCCAGCATCAGCACCTGCAGCTCCACAGGGCTCCACCCTCGGCCTCCTCTGGGCTGCCTGCACCGCCCCCCCCCCCCCCATCACATGTTGATGAGCCTTCGGCTCTCCCCTTCAGCTCTGACAATTCTATCCAGATGCAGCGGTCTCTCTGAATCTGGGACAAGCTTTCAGGCTGAGCTGTTCCAAATGACACCGCAAACTGAGAAGTTCCTCGATGCTCAACGCCCTCCGGCATATACCCTGCCCTGGTCACATCACGAACATGGATGGTGATCACCGTTACTCATCCATTCAACAGCTAGAGACTGAGGTCCGCCTGCACAGCAAGCACCGTGCTCAGAGCTGGGGAGACAGCCTGCCAAGAGCCAAGTCAAGTCCCTGCTCTAGGTCAGCTGACACCCCCGTGGGCAGAGGAGACAATAAACAAATAACCGAGTAAATATATCACATGCCAGGCATTGACGGGTGTTGTGGGGTGGGGAAGGAAGCAGGGAAGGGGACGGAGCTGGGGAGGGCTGCTACTTTATGCAGGACAACAAGGCAGGCTTCTCTGGTACAATGGCATTTGACCACTGGCACTGCTTCTTTACTGGAAGTCAGTGAGCAAACACGCAACTTGGAAGCCAGAGGGAGGAGTGTTCTGGGCAGAAGGGAGAGGAAATGCAAACTTTTTTTTCTCCCTCTTTACCCCTAATGAGGCAGCAGCCTGCCTGGAACATTTTAGGGAGAGCAAGGAGTCTGGGGTGGCTGCAGCAGAATGGGGAGGGGGAAAGTGGCAGGGACCCTGGTCACGAATGGCCCTGAAGGCCACTGTCAGGATGGTGGTATTCCCCAGGTATGCGACTGACTCGATCAGACTTGTGTTTTAGCCGGATCACCCCGGCTGCAGTGCCAGGAACAGCCTGGGTAGGCAGCTATTATGATGGTCCAAGTGAGACAGGATGGTCATGGGGTCAGGGTGACCGCCGATGGACATGGTGAGAAATAGGGAGTACCCTGAAATAGATTTTTAAAGCGAAGTTGACTGGATTACAGGGATATCGATGAAAACAATCAGGGCCTCCCTGGGACTGCCCAGTGGGTCTCGTCTCATCATTTACAACTGACTTGAAGCTCAAGGCAGCTAAAGCACCATCATGCAAAGAGATCAACAGGGCTTCTGAAGTGATAAAATAAGTCCAGCTCGATTCCCACTGACATCAACCACAGAGCTGTGGGAGGAAATGTCACCTGAAGTTTGTTTTCCAGCTGGGCAAAGACAACAGCACGATGCCTACACAGAAGTCTGGCAATTACCTGGAAATGTAGGGGGATTTATGAATCAGACTAATTCTGATCAATATGCCATTGATTGGTGCTTGCCAATATGTGTGTCGTGGGAAGGAAGTGAAGAAAGCTTCCCAGACCAAATGAAGCTGGGAAACACTGGGTTGAATGAAGTCAAAATGGGTTCTTTGTACAGGACTTCTCAGAGCCTTGATTATGTTAGTGAGCATTCCACTCTCCAAAACAGGTCTTTATCAAGCTCATGTATTGTGTTGTTGCTGCTGGAGTTTTGACGGAGCCCCCTCCCAGAGTAATATTATTTGAAGCGGTTTAGGGAAACACTGAACAGAGAGATTACATCACTTGAGCATCCACTGTGTGTGCTAATATCCCATATCAAAAACATTTTCTGGAGTTCTGAGTGCTGGGGGTACAAAGGAAAGGAAAAACACCAAGTATCACATAGTGGGTTGCAAGGTCAGAGCCACCTGCTGCTCCCCTATCCACCACCGACCAGCCTTCTAGGCTGTTACAAGTGGGGGTAAGAGCCAAGCCAGGAAGCCTGGGTGAGTTCAGCTCACAGGGCACTTCTCCATAAGACTTCTTGGCCCCACTGTCCCTCTCCATGAGCAAAGGGATGTGGAGAAGGCCTCCATGGAATGCATATCTTCGTAAAGCGTTCTTTTCACATCGCTTGCACACCTGAACTAATCCAAAGGCAATGGAGGAAAGCAACACTTGCGGGACAAACCTTGTGTAGGAATCTCTTCCCTCTGGTCCTCATTACAGCTCCACATACAGGAAGCGCTGAGAAGCCTTTTAGAAGCTTTCCATGCAGGGCACCTGGGTGGCTCAATCAGGTAAGCGTCGGACTCTTGATTTCAGATCAGGTCACGATCTCAGGGTTGTGAGATCAAGCCTCGTGGCAGGCTTTATGCTGAGCATGGAGCCTGCTTAAGATTCTCCCTCTCCCTCTCTTTCTGCCCCGCCTGACCCCATGTGCGTGCACTCTCAAAAAAAAAAAAAAAAAAAAAAGTTTAGAAGCCTTTCCATGCACCATCCATTTCAACTTCAGAACATCCCTTTGAAGAAGGTGGGTATCCTTCACACTGGAGAAAAGTGAGATCTGTAGACACTTGGTGCCCCGTCCTGGATCACACAGATCCTAGTGGTGCAGCCAGACCCAAAGGTTGGGCTGGTGTCCAAGCCTGTTCTCTTCCTGACACACCAGCGCCTGGTTTATTTATGTCCTCCAAGAAGCAGGACCTGTTGGGGACCTTATCAAATTGGCCAGCACACCCCTGAGACTGAGTAGGCTGGAAGAATTTAACCCAGGACACTGCTCAGAGCCTCAGCCACCAAAGAGGTGCCCTAAGGGATAGAAAGATGGAGACATTGGCAGAGCCCAGGGCACTCAGCATTTGCTCTGCCCCAGCTAAGCACTGTGTCCTGGTCTATGGCCTCGGCAGAACGGGCTCTCGCTTATTTCAATTCCAGAGTCGTTCCTCTGGAACACATTCTGATGGTAAGGCTGAAAGGGTCACCAACTTCCCAACTGTAACTTGGCGGATGGCTCAGCAGAGCACAAAATTTGAGGCAGCAAGTGGACTTTGCCCTGGACTTGGGTGATGGCTGGGGTCACAGAAGGAAAGCAAGCCAGAGCAGAGCAATCTATACAAATGTCGCTTCAGAAAAAAAGAAAAAAAAAATGTCAGAAGTAATACATTTTCCATCCTCCCTACAAATGACTCCACCTTATGATACGGCACAAACTCACTTTACACATCAGAAATCCATAAAATCTCATCAAGTAGAGTCTCTGTAGCTGAAATAATTGCTCTTCTGGATAGGCAGACAGTTTATTTGTCTTGCGTGACCACAACTGATGCTATTCAAAGCAGATTTGCTTTATGAAAAGACATGCTTTGAGTTTCAGTTTTACCTTCGCAGACATCCTAAAAACGTTCACAGTCCTAATTACTGTTTTCTGTACCTAGTAATCACATTGGCCAATGTCGGTGAAAAAGTCTCACTGAGAAAACTCACTATACTTGCGTGTCACCCTTATGTTCCACCAAGTTGAATACAAAATTTTAAACCTCTCATTTGAGTGTCAATGTTGACTCTCCAAACCCTGTGGAAACGAATCTAGATTTTTATAAACTAGCTCAGGTCAGGAGTTAAGAAATTTAAAATGAAAACCCTGAACTATAATTTTTTTTTTAGCCCGTCATATGTGCCACTCAGCTAGATACTGTATAAATATTACTTTATCATCACAAAACCCACGTAAAACAAGTGTTCGTACCCTGGTTTTAAAGAACAATATGTGGGTCTCCTGGGTGGTTCAGTTGCTTTAGCATCTGTTTTCGGCTCGAGGCATGATCTCAGGGTCATGGGATCAAGCCCCACATTGGGCTCCCTGCTCTGCGGGGAGTCTGCTTCTCCTTCTCCCTCGGCCCCACCCTACCCCCCAGCCCCCCAGCTCTTGCACGTGCGTGGGCGTGCTCTCTCAAATAAAATCTTAAAAAATAAATAAAATTTACAAAAAAGAAGATCAATCCATGATCAGAAAGGAACTGTGACTTGCCCTCAGGGAGCTATATGCTTTGGGGCAAGGTGAGGGGGTGGTTCTTAAGTGCTGGGGCTCGGTTTCAGTTGGACCCATTACAGCCTAAGTAGAAGGTATTCCAAGGCTCCAATTGTGTATATGTGTTTACAAGTGGGGGGGGGGTGGTATTTTTTATTTTGCCAGTTGGCCATTTGGCGACTAAGTGTGGAGTTGTCCACTTTATTCAAGAAATGATGTTGGCAATGGGGTTGTCAAGTTTGCTAAGCCGACTTCATCAAAGGCAACCTCTCTGGCCCCACTGGAGATTGGACGTGTGGCCCACTGGTACAGGAATGGCGAGGCCCCCCAGGGCTGTCAATCTGGATCCTTCTAAAGGCACCGCCTTACTTTTTAAGGCCTTCTTTCAAAGATTTAGAAAATAAACTTGTATTCTTTTAGAGCTAGTATCCTACAAACCAAGAGAGTGTGGATCTCTGTTCTTCGGGTAAAATACCCATATTAACCTCAAGATGCCCTTGTTTTATGCTTTGGGGGTTATTTTAATACATTTAACTTGTGATGCCTAGATAATTACAGAACAGGAAAAATAAAATGTGGCCCCTATCCCTCCCTCTCCCCACTCCATACAGTTCTTCTGGCTTTCAGAAGAGCCTGCTAGGGGCGCCCGGGTGGCTCAGTCGTTAGGCGTCTGCCTTCGGCTCAGGTCATGATCCCAGGGTCCTGGGATCGAGCCCCACATCGGGCTCCCTGCTCCGCGGGAAGCCTGCTACTCCCTCTCCCACTCCCCCTGCTTGTGTTCCCTCTCTCGCTGTGTCTCTCTCTGTCAAATAAATAAATAAAATCTTTTAAAAAAAAAGGGGGCCTGCTAATCCTAAGGACTCTAAAAACCTGAGAGGTTCTTACCACCAATTAAAACAATCCACTTCCCTAGTGCCTCCCTGATTCCCCAAGGCCATTCTGTGTGCAAGCACTCCAAAGCAATTCTGTGATTGGTCCCAAGGCAAGACCCCCCCCTTTATGTTCTCCCTATTCAAAAAGACACCCCTTCCTTTGTTTTAGCCTGAAACTCCATCTGACACCCTCTCTTCTCATTTACCTCCTCCTTGGGGTCTTCATTGATTTAGCGTAAGAGAGGCCTCCTGGCCTCATATTCCAGCCAAGTACCCATCCAACGTGCATGTCAACTCAAGCTCAGAGTCCACGGTGATTGAACACTGTTTTCACTGCAGAACAAATCCTGCATAGTTGGTGTTTATGTATTACACAACCCACTCGTAACACTAACCAGACAGGTTTTAGGAGAACAAACAGTATCTATCTCTCTTGCTCTTAGCAGCATTTGACATGAATCAGGACTTTACCTAGAGAAAAACACACGGGCTATTATGTTGTCCTGAATGCCCCACCATAGAAATACTCCAGTCCCCTTGTGGATTGGCTGGAATGTTGCTTTTTTCGTGTATCAACTCTTGTATGAGACACAGGAGTGCCTTATCAGCATGATTTGACGAGGAAAGTTATGTAACTGGATGTCACACAATTCCCAAACTCTCCGTTAATGGGCCTTTCTGCTACTTTCTTACTTCCTCTGGGTAAAGGACTCTGGCCCTCGAAAACAGACGCCAAATAAAGAGAGAGATTGCTAAGAGGATGTGGGCATTACAACTAGCACTTTCCCTAGAAAGGGGATCTCTGCTTCTGGATGTGGTGGCTTAATGAAGTGTATTTATTCAGCAAAGAGAGGACTGTCTACACAGAACACATCTATCCTGTTGATTAAGTTTACAGGGTGTTGTCTTCTGGGGCACTGGGAATCCAGTGTTTAAAAGAGCTGAGTCTTTATCAATAACTACAGTCATTGAAATAAACAGGACTTTTATTTCCTTTTCTGCTAGATTTTTAAACTCAGCAAACTTAAAGCACTTGACAGAGCCGTGCTGGCTAAAGGAAAGGCAGGATCCAGCAGAAGGAATGCCTGATCTAAGCAGAAGACAGTCGCCAACACAGAGCCCAGTATTTTGGGGACGGAGGGGGAGCTCTGATCAAAAAGCATCTTTCCTCTTGAACTAACTCAGTACCTATACTAAGCCCAGTACAACTCGTTCACATCCGACCAAGGAAGTGGGTTATCTGGCACACATGGAGGTTTTCGCTCACAGCATGGATGCTGAGCTAATGTCACCTCTGTGCAGATCTTGGAAAGGCGAGACAGTCTACTCTTAGAACCCGGATGATCAAGAAGCCCTGCCTTTACCCCAAGTGCGGATGGAAAGATGACTGGCAAAATTCTTAGGCAACTAACTCCAGCATAAACAGGACTATGTGAGCCCTCATTAACCTCTGAATGGACTCTTTTCTGATCCTTGCGTTAGAGGCTTTATACCAGATTAGCGAATGACCCACCCGCACTGCACTGCCCGAGCATGAGACAATAGAGCAACTTCCCATGATACAGGGAGCACGCCTGGTGTGATCGGTCTGCCGCAGAGTGGGGGAGGAGAAATCAGCTCTACCTGATTCCGGGCTCCCCCCTTCCCCCACCACACAGGCAGGGAAGACGACTGGGGCACAAGAGGATTATCCAGCCAATGAGGCTGAGAATTCTCTCAGCCTGGAAATAAGCTAGCTGGATGGGCTCCCCACTCCCCAATGGGCAGGGCTGTGCTCCAGCTCAACTGCTCACAGGACTGGGAGCCCCCCGGCTTTCCAGATGCAGGGTAGTTGGCCTATCTGAGCACTCCCTGCAACAGCTAGTATCCAAGCTCAGACAGGTGCTTGAGCCTAACGTGCATTCCACTATGCAGGTCGATCTCATTCTTGCCTTGAAACACAGAGAGCAACAGGGAGGCAGTGTCTCTCATCTACACCCCAGACCCACTGTCCTGAGCCACAAAGTACATCATGACGACGGGGCCCACATGCCTGCTCATGAAAGGGATAGGGAGGCCGTCCACTTCTGGATGTTCTTGAAGTGACCACATGTGATCATCACTGCACCTCTGGACAAGCTCCCAAGGTTGGGCTGGGGGCCATTCCAACCCAGGAACATTCACCTGCGGATGGGCGCCATATGCAAACATCAAGTCTGCAGAGCTACCTTGGGTGGTTTTCTATTTATTTTTCAAAGGCCCCAGTCACATTTCTGGGTCTTGCTTCTCCATATACAACTCTCTAAAAATAGCCAGAAGATTGGGCTATTTATTTAACTAGACGATCTTCAAAGCAAATATAATGCAAACATCATGAACTTTTCAAATAACCAATGCCTTGCTCTTTAGTAAACTGTATGTGGCAAATCAAGGCACTGATGTTTATTAGCATTCAATGTAAGAGTTTCAGAGACTCTGGTAGTTTTGTTTGTTTGTTTTGTTTTTCACTATTTCCATAAAGAAATAACCAGGGTTTCAGGGCTGGGAGCCACATACCATCCTTTGCATGTTATTTTGCTTCTGCTGGACATCGCTGCTTTAGGTGGGTGCTCATATGCAAGGCTTAGATGCTTTTGGAATCTGGGTTTCCCAGGATGAAAAATAAAAGAAAGAGCTTTTAATATTAGAAAAAGCATCCCAGTTCAGTGGAGACTAATGCATTTCGAGGACAACAGCGGGGAAGCTCCAATCATTGCTTCTGTGAGCTACGTCGGTTTTGTTTTCCCAAATTGCTCACCGGCATCCATCCCCTACTAAACTCAGTTACAAAACTCCCCTGAAAAGCACTTCATTGAGTTTGCTGATGCACGGATGACAGTCACAGCTAATCCAGGGAGTTCATGTCTCTGATTTTCAGTGTTCAATTGGTCAAAAAATGGCCAATAATTCATTCCTGTGTTCAACACCACTCAAGCATCTACTCAAGCACTGTTGGGGGCAGAATTACCAAAGGCCTATCAGCACTGCATCACTGACCAAGACCCCTAAGTGCCTGCTGATCCCACCATCTTTATTGCCATCACAGAGAGGAGGTCACGGAGGCCCAGCGGGCTTGCATGCCACGAGCCACAGGGCTGGCAGGTGGCAGAACCTGGACTCACAGCCAGGTCTGGCCAGCTCTAAAAGCCAGGCTCCTGTCCACTCCAGCATGACTCCCAACCTTTTCCGTGAATTAGGATCAACTGGAGACCATTCAAGCTGGTGCTTTCCAAGCCCCACACGCAGAGAGCCTCTCCCAAAGGTCTGGGTGGGACCCAGGAATCTGCATCTATAAGTGCCTGAGATGGTCCACATGCCAAATACCACAACGCACCCGCCTATCTTGCACATTTCAGCTAATCATCAGGAACTGGAGACAGAGGCTGACAGCTGCAGCCCACCCGGCAACACCAACCTCAGTGCCACCCAAACCATGGACACCCACCAGGTGTCATCCTCTGGCTGGTGGACAGTGTATCCCAGGCCCCATATCCATGAACTCCATGAAGAACCAGCCATTGTGAATACAGGGCTTGTTCATTGCTGCTGCTTGGGGCACAAGTTCCATCAGGTGGGAGAGCTCCTTAACCCTACAGGAGGACCCCCCACATGTCCCTACTGGATCTGGGCTTGCTCTCCTTTGTCATGCCGTGGCTTTTCCCGTGGGCTCTGGGATTCCTCATCAAACAGCAGAGAAAGAACAAAGTGTCCACAGAAGGACTCATGAGATGTCCACGGCTGAGCATGGGCAGTTAATGCCAGGAGGCACGAGGACTAGGTTCATGGATAGACACCGAGGCCAACACATGACAGGACGGCTGAGGAAAAGTCACAGGGGAGTATGGCTAGGCAAAAGAGGTGTACGCTTTGCAATGTGTACTCTCTGGAGCCAAGCACATTTATCACTACTAGCCACTGGGGAGGAGACTGGACATGGATAAATTATTTCAACAAACCAGTTCTGAAGCATCAAGTAACATTAATTGAACTATCACGCACGCATGCATTTCTTCACTGAACAAACATGACAATGCGCCTACGCAATGACAGACAGGCACTGAGGATACTGTGGTCAACTGCAAGACAGAATATCCCCTCCCACCAGGATGTTACAGAACACGTAGCCAGGGACTGGGGAATATAAAGGAACATCAAATGCATTTTCTACTATTCAGGGGGACGTTGGGCAATATAAGTTAATGCAGGAAGAAGGATATACTTACCTCATTTCACCCTTACGACATTCTGTAAAATAAGCAAGTGTCCTCATACCCATTTTACAGATGAGAACAGAGGCTTGGGGCATTTAAGTAACTGGTTGCGTCACATGGCTGGTAAATAGAAGAACGGGGATGTGGGAGTTCAGAGGTGCAGTGTTAACACTTAGTATATGCATACTACCAGCATAGGTACCCCTTGTATTTGACAACAAAAGATTTTTTTAATTAACTAAGCTCATTTAATTAAAAAAGATATGCATTTGGGAAAATGTAATTCAAACACTACAAGGATATTCAATAAAAACTGAATCTCCTGACCAGGCCAGGCCCTTCTAGACAGCCAGCTGCTACTACTAATTTCTGGGTATAGCTTTTCTACGGAACTCTTAATATACCAATATACCACATGTACCAAGCAAATACGATTGTTTGGTTAACGCTGAAATGAGTAAGAAGAAAAAGTCTCAGAATGACAGGTAGGAACCAAGCAGCTCAGGGGCAGGGGCAGAGGGAGAAGGAATCCCAAGCAGACTCCCCACTGAGCATGGAGTCAGACTTGGGGCTCGATCCCAGGACCCTGAAATCATGACCTGAACCGAAATCAAGAGTTGGATGCTTAACCGACTGAGCCACCCAGGCGCCCCAATGTTTTTTTTTTTTCTTAATAAAGAAGAGAAAAAGCACTAAATATGTTCCTGCTATACTGCTCTCAGTACCTGGGCTTTATAGAATTATAAGAACTGTTACCAAACCTGTAAAAGTCCACCTTTTTGTCCAGACAAGGCCTGAGCAAGTACTATGTTCCACTGCCTTTTCAGAGTGAAACCCTGGACGGTTTCTCCCTCTTGTTGTCTGGAGCCAAGGGCTGATGTATGGATATCACCTGCCTGGTGACTGGGCCCTGTCGGATTATCAGGGACAATCAACACCTGTGGCAGGTGGTAGGGTGGTGCCTTCTCTCCCTGTGAATAACATCTGGACTGAGATTGATGGGAAAACCTCGTGTCTACTCCATGGGTTAAGAATCTTCATGTCCTTGGGGAGCCTGGGTGGCTCAGTCAGTTAAGCATCTGCCTCTTGATCTTAGCTCAGGCCTTGATCTCAGGGTCTTGAGTTCAAGCCCTGCATTGGGCTACACACTAAGCGTGTAGCCTACCTTAAAAAAAAAAAAGTGATCAATTTTCTTAGTACAGTGTAAAGGATCTGATTTTCTTTTTGTTCCTTTTTGGTGTGCTGACAGTTTAAGCATTTCCTCACTTACTATAATATCCCTGTGCCCACACACACACACACAGATTGGCTTCTGGGCATGGCAGTCAGTTTAAATGCTATGTATTTTTATATCCCTGTGCCAATACCACACACTTAAATCACTATAATTTATAATCAAGGTAACTATCAGGGCAATTTCCCTCCCCATATAATCTGCATACACCAAACTATGTTAATTATTCTTGATCAAGCACTTTTTGTCATGAGCTTCAGGATTATCTTGTATGGTTAGATACACACAAGCATGTGTGCACACGCGCACACACACACACACTCACACACACACACTCACACAATCCCTTTTATTGCAATGGCATTGAAATTAAAGACTAAATTTGGGGAGAAATATCTTTAAGATACTGAGTCATTTAATCCATGAACATGGTATGTTATACCTTTTATTCAAGTCTTCTTTTATGCCCTTCAACAGAGTTTGTAACATTCTCCATAAAGGTCTCGCCCATTTTTGTTAACTTTTTTTCCTTAAGTGCTTTACAAGGTTTTGTTGTTAGTGTAAATGTTCATTTCTTAAAAACCTTTCCTGCTTGGTTTTTGCTATTCTAAAGGAATGATAGTTGATTTTTGTACATAGATCTTATATCCAACAAACTATTACTAATAGTTTATAGAGTCTCACTTTTTTTTACAAGGATAATCATATCATCTGTAAATATGGAAAATTTTATTTATTCTAATTTCATGCCCCCTTTTTTCTTGTCTTATCAAACAGCTAGAACATCCAATGTGATACTGAATGGGAAAACTAAGAACATCCTTAAAGAGTTTCACAATTAAGTACGATGTTTCATCATAGTTGTTGTCATGACCTTTATCAGAATAAGGAAGTTCCCTTTTATGTCTAAATTGCTAAGAGTTTCTGCTTTTTTTCTTGTTTTTTTTTTTTTTGTGGGTTTTTTTGGAAGATTTTATTCATTCATTCATTCATTCATTCATTTATTTATTTATTTTAGAGACAGAGTGAGCAAGTTCATGCACATGAGCAGAGGGATGGGCAGAGGGAGATGCGGGCTCCCTCTCCGCTGAGGAGGGAGCCAGATGTGGGGCTCCATCCCAGGACCCTGGGATCATGACCTGAGCTGAAGGCAGACAACCGACTGAGCCACCAGGCAACCCATCTTTTGTTTTTTTTAATCATGAAGACTATTAAACTTTAGTAGAAAGCTTTGCCCCCCTACCTTAGGTGTGTTGAGATACACGAGATTTTTAAAGAAAAGCTTTCAGGGTACATAACTACTTTTCTTCTCCAAGGTCGGAAACACAGACTTGCAAAGACTAAATCTCTGGTGTCCCAGGCAGCCTGGTCTAAGCATCCAAAGGCTGGGGTCTCCCTTCACGCTAGGCACCTCCAAGGATCACAGAGGTCTGCATTTCCTGTGTGGTTGCTTATTGGAAAACCTCAACACTGTTTTGATCTGAAATTATCCCTAAATTTCCTTTGGGGAAAAAAATCTTAAGTGAGCTTGACCCCCAAACCACTAGCTGCCTAGGACACTAACTCTCCAATATAATCACTATTTAGAGAAAGGGAAGGGAAACACACACGTGGTACCCACATTACCTCATGGGATCCTCCTAAGGAATGAATGAGGTCAGCATCAGTATTCCTATTTTCCACTCAAAATCAAGCCTCTGAGAAGTTAAAGAATTTGTTTAAAGTCTCACACCAGGAGCCTCGCCACCATCATGAACGACACAGTAACTATCTGGACCAGGAAGTTCATGACTAACCGACTACTTCAGCGGAAACAGATGGTCATTGATGTTCTCCACCCTGGAAAGGCAACAGTACCTAAGACAGAAATTCGGGAAAAACTAGCCAAAATGTACAAGACCACACCAGATGTCATATTTGTGTTTGGATTCAGAACCCATTTTGGTGGTGGCAAGACAACCGGCTTTGGCATGATTTATGATTCTTTGGATTATGCAAAGAAAAATGAACCCAAACACAGACTTGCAAGACATGGCCTGTATGAGAAGAAAAAGACATCAAGAAAACAGCAAAAGGAATGTAAGAACAGAATGAAGAAAGTCAGGGGGACTGCAAAAGCCAACGTTGGTGCTGGCAAAAAGTGAGCTGGAGATTGGACAACAGAAGGAGTAAAGATGCTGCAGTGGCTTTATCTGTGGTGGTTGTGCAGATTTTTCATGAGCGGATCAATAAACTAAGAATGTTAAAAAAAAAAAAAAAGTCTCACACCAGGAAGTAACAGAAATGGGAGTTGAACCCAGGTTTGTGTGACTTCCTTGCCACCCTGGGCTTTTCACTGCTGATGGTACCACCCCCTAAACCCCCAGGTACACCCAACTTGATTACCTCTGGCTCCACAATGTCGACCTCACAGAGCCAGCACAGCTCCTCTCCTTTTTCTGTTTTATTTCTGTCTTTCCAGTTACTTCGTAAATTAGTGGTTGAGGTTCCAAACCGCCCACTCTGTAGAGTACTGTGAATAATATAATTAAGCACAGGAAATGGTTCATTGCTGTTAGTCTGCAACCCAACATTGAAGGTCAAGGGATTTTTCCTATGTGGGGACTCAGGGCTGAGTCCCAAATAGGAGTCTCCTTCAGAGAGCTGCGATCGCATGGGCTGGGATGTCAGGCAGCCTCCAGGCATGGGTCAGGACGGAAGAACCCAAGGCAAAGAGCACTACCTTCCAGAAGACCAAGTTCCCCTTTAGTGGTGCTAAATGGAAGGTGCCTAGCAAGGGCAAGAACTCCGGTGTATTGATACCACCCCCTTCCTGCTAAGGGGCTTTCATGACTTATCTCATTTAATGCTCAAAAGGTCCCAAAATGGGAGCTGGCATTTTCCAGGCTTTATAGACAAGTGGACAGAGGCTCAGAGAAGTGATTTAGCCAAGAAGCTTCCAAATCCCAGATGGTAACAGAACTGGGTTTAGAACCAAGTTCACTACTCTCCTAAAATCATTCATCCAATTTTACAACTGATTTCCTAAAACATGTTCCTCTTTGGCCAGATCCCTTAATTCAAACCCTAGTTCAGCTTTATGCAAATTCTGTGATTTGGGAAAAGTCATTTATACATCTGTGGGCCTCAGTTTCCAAATGCATAAAATGGGAACAACAGCAGTACCTACGTCAAAGGGCTGGTATGAGGATTAATGGGTGAATATTTGCAAAGGTCTTAAAACAATGCCCAGAGCACAGTAAGGGATATGTATTAGTTATCTACTGCTGCCTATCAAATTACCTCAAAACCGAGAAGGCTTAACATGGCAATAAATATTTATCATCTCCTACAAGTGTAAGTCAGGAACTTGAGTGGTTCTGGCTGATGGTCTCTCACGCGACTGCAATCAAGACATCACAAAGCAGCAGGCGATGGAAGGCTTGACTGGAACTGGAAGATCTGCTTCTAAGATGGCTTATCCATAGGCCTAGCAAGTCGGTGCTGGCTGGAGGTGGGAAGCCTTGGTTCTCCATGTGGGGGTGTCCTCACAACATGCAATCAGCTTCCCCCGCAGCAAGCAATCCAAGAGAGCAAAGTGGAAGCCACAACATCCCTGACCACCTAGCCTTGGAAGCCATGCACCATCATTTCCACATTATCGTACTGGTTACGTAGGTCAGCCCTATTTCCTATGGGAGGGGACTGGACAAGGGCACGAAGGCCAGGAGGCAAGGATTATTGGGGGCCAATTTTGCAGGCTGACTACCACAGGACTAGGTCTGTTAAATGACGAAAGGAATCAGATGTTAATTAATCTTGCATTCTAAGTGCCCAGGCACATCGTGTGGTAATCAATATACATTTATCAGAAGGATGGACGTATGGATGAGAAAAGGAAATGCCCATGTCATCCCAGCCAAGTTCCATTTTGGCGGTCTGTCCTTTTACTACCTACCTTCTGAGCCATTTCCAAAGAAAGAACTATTTGCTCTCAATTTCGACTTTAAATCATCATCTCTACAAATTAGTTTCTCAAATTTCATCTTCCCATAAAAGTGTCTGGAGTGGTAATCTCAAACCAAGAGTGCTATGTAAGTTTCTCTCTCAGCCAACTATATCAGTATAAAATACTTCCTCTGAATTCACAAGACTCAAAACCAAGTAGAATGAAACGTTATGTCTTGGTTGAAACACCTGCAGTAATGTAATCATGCAGTGACTAGTATTGTGTTCCAAGACAATTGTGGAAAGGTGCCTCCTTGCACAAATGCAGACTATCTGCTCTCCTCTTCCCCATTAAAGTTATACTCAGGAGATAATTCCTGGGTGAAACCAGAGGAGGCTGCTCATGGGAGCTGGCTAGGGAGGGAGTGCCTAATGACTAGGGAAGCAACTACCTCTCTGAAGACCCAGGATTCCCTTCAAGATCTCTCAGACTTCTGCTTCTGGGCAGCTGTCTCACATCAGATCCATGCCAGGGATTATATATTTTTTTAAGATGTTATTTCTTTGAGAGAGAGAGAGAGAGAGAGAGAGAGCACATGAGCAGGGGAGAGGGGCCAAGGGAGAGGGGACAAGCAGACTCCCCACTGAGCAGGGAGCCCAACGTGGGGCTCGATCCCAGCACCCCGAGATCATGAGGTGGATGCTTAACTGACTGAGCCACCCAGGCACCCCTTTGCCAGGGATTTTAGACACAGGGACATGTCACAGCAATGGCATCCCCACTACGCCCCAGGATGGCCTTTCTGATGATGTTGGAAGTTCAGCCCAGGATGGTATTCTCAACTGTACCACTGCCCTAACTCACCAGAGGTACATCAGTTGGCTCCTGGAAAGAACTGAGGGTGAGCATCTTCCACAATGCAAAAGTTGTCTCCGAGGACATGATACTCAGGTCACGTAGATATGGCTGACAATCCTGAGAAGCTGTCCTACTTTCTCTGGCTCCCTCCAGTAGCTTAAGAGCATAAAGGACCACTCCTTGGCCTCCACTCGGAGCATAAAGGCCCAGTGATGACATGGTGTATCCAGAGTATGCATCACTCCATGCCATGTTGTTGAGATCTTACTCTTGGAAGACGTGAGCATGGTCTCCATGATCATTAGCTTCGTGTCTACGGCCTCAACAGATTCGTCCACCAAGGGTGGAGTCACAGGAAACATAAAAACCATGGAGGTAGAGTCAAAAAAGGAGTCACTGGTGGTCATAATCTTCACTAGGCCAAAGCTGACAACAGCTCTGGGGCCCTGCTCCTCAGGAAGAATGTACAGTGAGAGTAGGTAAATACTGAATGCAAATGTTCCTCTTTAGCAGGGAGGAGATCTAAGTCTTGACTGAATGACAAATCATCACTGAGTTCACAACGTTCTTCTCCATTTTACAAATGGCTTCTTCAATGTTCGTTTGGTTTTAAATGCTTAAGGATAAATGCTCACCTTGACCTTTGAGAAGGGTAACAGCATAGTAAAATCCAAAGTATAACCCCACTTCACAGTGTGAATGAGAACTTCAACTGTGAACTTCTGAGTGGTGGGCAGAGCTCCCAAAAGAAAAGTCCTTGAAAAAACTCCAGTCAGGGGTGCCTGGGTGGCTCAGTTGGTTAAGTGTCTGCCTTTGGCTCAGCGTCCTGGGATCAAGTCCCACATCGGGCTCCCTGCTCAACGGGGAGTCTGCTTCTCCCTCTTACTCTCCCTCTGTGCTCACTCTCTCTCTAATAAATAAATAAAATCTTAAAAAAAAAAAAAAAAAACTCCAGTCAGCCATGCAAGAGGGGCTTAGGAAAATCTATAATGCACCATCCTGGTGCCACCCCGGAAATTTTTTCTATATAGTTTTTTGTGTCATTGTTGAACTCATCATTTTCAGAGTTGTTACCTTCTACCTTGGTTTACCCTAAATTCAAATTATTTACCTCTACACAAGCATAATAAATAAAATCTCCTCTTATTATATATGCATATAATTAACTCTTGTTCTTCACCATTCAAACCTGTGATTTCCGGTAGAGTAGTCACTAGCCACGTGGAGCTAGTCCAAGTTGAGATGTGCCAGAAGTATAACCATTTCAAAAACTAACTGCATAAAAACAGAATGTAAAATAGCTCATTAGTAATTGTTTTCTATGGATTACATGTTGAAATATTTGGACAGTCCTGGGTCAAATTAAATACAGCATTAGAATAATTTTACCAGTTTCTTTTTACTTGTCAAAATGTGGCCACAAGGAAATTTTTGGCCACACATACGGCTCACATATATCTAACAGACAATGCGAGGTTGGACCCTCTAAATTAGAGATAGCAAATGGCAGCTGAGGTCCGCACAGGACTAATAGTTTGTATGAGCTGTTAGGTCAAAGAGTGATTTTCATTTCAAACAAGAGCTAACATTATAAAATCAGGTGATTCAAGACAAATGGATCCCAAATTCTCTTTAAAAATAAAAAATATCTTGTAATTCTGGGCCCACATTCCTACATGGCAAGAGGGGCTAGGAGCTGCCCCATTTGGACAGGGCACCTGTCCCTCCTTCTCCACTGTCCCCACCAGGCCCTCCTACTCCCAGACACCGAGACAAAGGTCAGCTGCCATTCTTCCCACCCCTCCTGGCCAGCTTCACACATTTAAATTGCCTTCCCAGCTTCTGAAGGTGTTTGAGTTTGAGAGCCTCATCCCAGAGTCGGGGTGGGAGGGATTCTAGGAAAGAGCGAAGGCAGTGGGAAGGGTCTGATTAGTGCAGATGCCCATAAAAGACCTGGACAGGGAGGTGGGTTTCATTCAAATCAATGTGTTGGGCTTGGGGATTTTTTTTTTTTTTTTTTTTGAGGCTGGACATCGAAGTGGAGAAGTCCCAGGGGACATTTGGAAAGACATCACTGAACATATATAGGAAAGAGGTGAAGGTTAAGAACAACGCCTTCGGGACACCCAGAGGCAAGAGGAAGAAAGATAAATGCAACCAGCTCAAGAGTCTGAAGACAGGTTTGGAGTCCGGAGCCGGGCACCTGGAGAGAGGAGGGGCAGGAAGCCAACCCTGCTGGGAGGCTGTAACCTCGAGCACTAGAAACTGCACGAGTCCTTGGACAGACAGCCTTGATGCGCATGTTCCCCTCATCTTTTACCTAACAGTTATCGCTTAGGTCAGGCAAAGTTGGATTAGAAATAAAGGACAAAATTATCAAAGCAATTTTGCAAAATCCTAGCATGCCACCATTTCTCCAAAAAATCTGCCTTCCCATGCCCGCACGGTGACTTAGCCCTCCTACCCAATGTCTGACTCCAGACCAAATGCCCACTTCCTTCCTCTTGACTCACCACCTCCCCATTCCATGAGTTTTTAAACCTATTTTATGTGTAGCACGGATGTGATGAGCACCGCACTGGAAAATACATGACCGAGATCGTGGACCCTCTGAAATATTCTTCATGATTACCATTCTGGAGCTGCTCTTTCCTGGGTAAATGGAAGAAATTTTCATTCTCATAACCTTTTTACCATCTCAGCAAATATTTCCCTAAGTGATTATGTTAGAGCTGAGGACTCTGACACTGGGCCTCGGACTCATCTGATAACCTAACACTGACCGAAATATAAAGCAGATTACAGATGCTTATGGATAACCGTTCTGTGATATTCGCTCATGTTCCTGGGCTGGTATCAGCAAATTGCTTTTTATGAGTAGGTAAGTAACACTTTGTTTCTTCCGTGAAATAACTAATCTAAGCAGAGTTAGATTCAGACTTCAACGAGATGCAGAGCAATGTAATGGAAATCTCAGTACTTCTCGTTATCATTTTATTTGCACCATGACTCTGCAACTCTTTTTCAAATATCCATTATTTGAACTGTCTGCATTCCATTTCTTGGTTGTGGTTTCATTCTATTCATTTTTATAGACAGAGAGATCTGGGATGCTTTCACTCACATCCAATCATGCAGTCCATCAATACTGACTGTGCACCTGCTCTGAGGAGGCTGGGGCTGGGGGGCCAGGGTGCTGCAGAAGCTGTGTCTGACGCCTGGGAATAGCTCATACGATGGTAAGGGGACTATACACATTACAAATTATAAGGTGGTACGTGCCGTAAGCAGGACTCCATGTTAGGAAAGAGAAGGCAGAGAGGCAGACAGAGAAGCCAAGAGGTGCCTATATTCAGGGGGTGGCAGCTGAACAAGGTTCTTGAGGAAGAATAAAACCTTGCAGGGGCTGAATGCAGAGGAAGAGTTTGATACAAGGGCACAGTGCAATGAAGAGCAACTCAGTGGGTCTGGGAAACCGTGACCGTTGGTGCTGGCAGCTTCTGCAGAAGGGCAGTGTTAGGATATGAGCCCACAGGGAAGGGCCGGGTTACGCAGCGCCGAATTTCAATATCCCCACGGCAAAACACAGAGACTGGGTGACCTGGTCAAAGACATCAAGGTAAGCCCAAGGCAGCCCTGAAAACCATATGCAGAACAGATGTGTTTCATCCCTAACTCTTGCTTGTACTCATGCTGTAGGATTAGAAGATACCCTAGCTCTTCCTGCCTTATAGGATTCATAGGCCCAACCTTGCATTACCCATTGAAACCGAAGCAGAAAGCGCATGCGTGTCTAACAACAGTGATCTACTGAAACAGGACCAGTGGATCTCAAAGTGTGGTTCCTGGTCCAGCAGCAGCAGTAGCACCTGGGAACTTGCTGGAAATGCAGAGTTCCAGGTCCCACCCCAGACCCGCGAAATTACAAACTCTGGTGGTAGGGACGGCAGTCTGTGTCATAACAAGTCCCCCAGGTGATTCAGACTTCGCTCCCGTTTGAAAGTCACTAACACGAAGCCTCTGATTATTTCTCTGAATGGATGTCTATGTTCCCTTTTCTTCTGACTCTTTAGGCTGAAGCATCCCATATAAACAAAATTTTCCTGTAGCTCACTTCATGCTTAATTTTTTAATTCTAACTTTAGTTTTAAAGGTTAATTGATTTTTTCACTTGTTACTTGACAGTTGATGCCAGACTTCCAATCCATGCCAGGTTTTCAATTTGCATCTCCTTCCCATCAGCCCCCAGAAAAACCCAAATCTGTAAATAAGAAACAACTGTTGGTCAGGTCGGACAGCAGCTCAGCAGTGGGCTTTGGAGCCAAACTCAATTTGCGACAAGTGTCTTAAATAGATCCCCTTAATCCCTTCCCACCAAATTCCACATCCCCCAAATATGGCCAGCAGAAGAGGTGCTTTCAGTATCTATTACGCCTGCCGACTAATTATAGCTTCTCGGACTGAGGATAACTACTATTTTTTTTTCCTTTCAGTGCTTAAGTCACATGTCAGACTGTCATTTGAATTATGTTGGCCATATTCGGTATTATTATTTATTATTATTACTAACAACAAGGAGGCTTGCTGGACCCAAGGACACAAATTCCAAGAAAGCAGGAACTTTGTCTTGTTCGCTGCCTAGAAAAGCACCTGACACCCAACACCTATCGGGCACTCAATCAATATACCTGTTGAAATAATGAGTTAATACATTAGCACCTACTATGCCCTGAGCTCCAGGAATACATTCTTGTTCTCTCTCCAGGAGAGAACAAGGCAGATCTATTCTCTTCCTTCACACAGCACCTATCTATGTGCAAAAAGCAAAGAAGCAGGTGCTGTGAGGCCCCAAAGATGAGTAAGAAATGGTTTCTGCCTGTGTGCAGGCATGGGCATACTGAGCTGGACAGTGTCTGATCGCTCCAGCCGACCACTCTTCACGTTAACCGCTCCATGCATCTACGGGCATAACCACAGATGGAGACACACGTACCATACGCTTAAATGTCAAATGTTGAAAACCAAGCTAAAACTGCTCAAAAAAATATGTCCCAGCCTCCTAATTTTACAAATACGTCTTCATAACAACAAAATTAAAACAACGCAAAAGCAACAGTTCATATCAAATAACCATGGATAGTACAAATCCAGAATCAATCTCATTTCCCACCAAAGGGCTGCAGGGTCCAGCAAAGGAGCCAACGTGGCCGCTGGTCTGACCTGAGGGACGTTGCACACGCATACACACACGCTGGATTTTGAAACTTATGAAATGTAAGAAGAATGTAAATATCTTGTCGATTTTTTTAAGTTGATTATTCATTAAAATGATATTTTGGCTATATTGGGTTAAAATACATTAAAATTAATCTCACTTGTTTATGTGCACTCCTTTTAATGTGGCCACTAGAAAATTACACTTTCACCCGATGCCCACACTCTAGTTCTAGGGGCCCAAGCTGCTCTGGGCAGTTAAATACACAAGAATACTTAGGAAGACACAGCAGTGCTGGCCGTGGTGGAAATGGGAGGAAAGGACCCCGCCGAGCCCACTGCCAAGTGCTCACCGATGCTGCCTCCGCTTCCTATTCCAACTGCTCTGGAAATCCACAGGGTAAACATCCCACTTCCTTCTCCTCTTTACTCTGGGATGCAGAGAGGCACCTCGTCTCCTGGCCAAGGCTCAGCTGCTGTGTGCCCGCCATCACCCTCTCTAGCCCCCCACGGGACACCTGGGGCAGATGTGGCCCAGCGGCCAAGAGGCCCCCACCTCACCAGCACACGCCACACAGACTCTGTCCCCAGACGCTCCGACACCCACCTCCCCTGACTTCACCTTTTTTCCACACCTCTCAGAGGAACCTGAACTTGGAAGACCGGGTCCAAATTTGGAATTCTCAGCCTCTGTGGCACTAGAAGCTAGTGACCAAGGAGAGCTGGGCCCTGATCCCGGTGCCTCTCGCCTCCCATCCTGGGCTCCACCCTCCTCCGCAGAGGCCTCCTCCATGGACATATAGACTCAGGAGCCCCCAGGTGCAAGCTTCCTGCGCTCATTGCTCCTTCCAGCCCATCTCTGCCAAGAATCGCCTCTTGGCCACCCCTCAGAGCCACTCTTTGCAGGACAAGCAGACCCTGACATAGGGAACTCGAGGGGGTGGGCCTCCAGACCCCTCAAACTTCTGAAGGACCACCAGAGTAGAGTGCTCTGCTCTAACACACAGGGCCTGGGGGACCCCTTGTGTTGACAGCACCCACCAGAACAGCCAAAGTTAAATATACAAGAATAAAGAATACCAAGCAATTGTGAAGATGCAGAAACACTCCTCAGTCCCTGCTCATTTGGAAATGTGCACTGGTACAAGCATTCTGGAAATCCTTTGGGCAGTATCTACTAAACACGAATGCACATGAGGATCCAGAAACCCACTCCTAGACACAGCCAACAGAAGCATGTACACACTTTCACCAAAACCCAGGTGGTATCATGCTCACAGAGACACGGGTCACAATAGCCCCACCCGGGACACTGATCAAATGCCCAGCAGCAGCAGAGGGGACAACCAAATGGAGGAACAGTCACACCACATAGTGCTGTACTGCAGGACAATGAACGAACCACACCACACCCAACACAGGTGAACTCAACATACAGAATGTGGAGGAACAGAAGGCGTGTGTATCATTCCACTTAGATAAAGTTCAAAGACAGGGGGAAGTTATATAAAGTAACAGACATCAGGGGAGTGGTTACTTTGGGAAAGAAGTGGGAAGAGACTAGGGGAGCCATGATGGAAACTTCTGGAATGCTCCAGTTCCTGATCTAGGTGGTGCTCACGTGGGTGTGTACATTTTGTGAAAATTCATCAAGCTGTACACTTATAACTTGACTTTCAGGCAGCAGCCCCAGCCCTGCTTTCCTCTATGTATGATATACTGCAACGAAGAAAAAAAAGTTCACTTAAAAAAAAAAAAAAAGATTCCCGAGGCTCCTGGTTGGCTCAGTCGGTGGTGGAGCATGCAACTCTTGACCTCAGGGCGGTGGGTTCAAGCCCCATGCTGGGTGTAGATATTACTTAGATAAAATCTTAAAAAAAAAAAGATTCCTACAAAGAAGGCATATGTTAAAGAAAACATCAATAATGCAAACATAAGTAAATAAAATAAATACCAAAAAAAAAAAAAAATGGCAGGGCCTCTTCTTTCCCCAGTAAAAGCTTTCATCAGCCATATTACATGGTTAAAATCAGTGGGCAAAAATTCAGCAAAAAGATGTGAAATTATGGAGAAAATAATTTGAAGTACACATTTACACTCAAAATCATTAATAAACATGACTCTGTATCTTTTAGTCTCGAGATAATATGAAAACATCAGGTTAGCCAGATGGCATTTTAAAATACTGTTTGTTTCATCTTTATCTCCTCTCTTTATGTATTTTCCTTGCTCTATAATTTACATTCAATATTAAAAGAAATACAAGTATATAATTTATATACATAAAGTCCTGCTACTTACAGAAACTCACTAATGGGATTTAAGCAATCTTTCACGTTTAGAAACCCTTACCTAGATGTACACGCATAAATATATTGTCTTACTGCTCAGGGAGAAGGCACAGAGCTATCCACACTCTGTGAAAATTCTGGACTTTTAAAAATTATTTTGGAAATCTCCAATAAGAAGGACAGTTGAATGTTGCAGGAAATCCGCTTTAAAAACTTCATTTTTTCTTTACTTGTGAAAACACAGCTGAAGAGGGAGGTTATCAGAAGTCACTTTATCTCCCTTTGAAGCTTCAGAAATAGTCTGGGAAAAGGATTTATGCCTCAGCACGGAGTTCCCACCACTGCCCCTTGAGAAAAGTCAACAAATTGGGTAGTCACGCAGCTCATGGCTGGGCCAGGCAAGCAAGTAAAAATGAAGGTGCAAACCCCTCTTTTCAAGGGGAACAGCCAAGTGCGGATCTGACCCTCTGGACGCCGCTGTCTGGATAAACAGAACCCCTGTTTGGCTGGGAGAGGGGCAGAGGGGTCACAGGGGAACTGGGAGACCACGTGACCAGGAGCCCCGCCCATCCTGCCCAGGTCTCTTTCCCATCTTAGCAGCCGTCTTAGCAACCACAGAGGAAGCCCCCGGCACAACACATGGGAGCATCCAGACCCGAAATTAGAGCGATGTTAAGATGCAGGAATGTACCACCGGGTGAGTATCTTGTAACAGTACTTCCAGAATCAGAGAGATCCGTACATGTGCTCATGAATTCCAGCTTCCTTCCACCGGCTCTGGCGACCGTGGCAAATTTCCTGTTGATCCCACGCTCCTGTCCATCACCAATATTTTATCGCTTTTTGTCACAAATATTAAACCGTGATTTGCACAAAGTTACAGTCCCCGCAGCCTCCCCATGCCACAACTCAACACATGTGCTTTTACTGCCTCAAGAAGGAAATAAGTAATTTACTTTTTAAAAGTGTGCTGAGCACTCGGGGGAAATTCAGCCTCACGCTTCCTTCTGATGGGTTTCAATTCTCAATCCATCCAGGGGAGTCAATTACAGATTAAGCCGGAATTGGAAAGAAACTTTCTGTGCCGGCTCAGCTGGGGCAACTCTCCCATTAGGCCAGACAAAGGATGGGGATGAAGGGTATAGACCCAGCTCTCTTCACAGAGGCAGCCACGGAAGAAGTCTCTAGAAATAAACGGCCCCCCATCCCATGGCTCTCAGGGCCATGCTTCCAGAAAAATGTCAGAGGAATGCACTGGGCCTTGTTATTAAAATTCTCAAGCAAGACCACCTTAATAAAATGGGGATGTTGTAAAGATGAAACGGATTGCAGGGCACACGGGACCATGGCTGGCCCAGGGTGCATGCTCAGTGTGGGATCACTACAGCCAAATGTCAAGTGCCTCTCGTGCAGCATGGCTTGTCAAAATGTGACCGCCACTTCTGACGAGCCCCACCCCCAGCCTCGTGGAAGGCAGTCAGGGACTCGTGGAGGGGACACTCCACTTCAGATGAGGGCGGTCTCTTGCAGCTGCTCCGACAGACCCATGCAGGGAATGCCATTCCGTGAAGGGACAGAACCCTCCAGCTCCTGGGCGTCGCAGGGGTGGGGCTGACACAGGTAAGCCACACCTGGAGGGAGTCCTATTCTCCTTGGCAGGTGTAGTACGGAGAGCTTGGGCTTGGGAGACCTACAGGGATGCTTTCGAGATCTAGCTGTGCCATTTGGGGCAAGCCTGGGCAGCGCACCATACACCAGCATCCATCAGACGCCTCCGGTGGGGCTGGGGCACAATACACATCCACCCGCCCCGCTTACCTTGGACTTCACACACCGCAAAACATCTCTGGTTCCAGGATGCTGGTCTTCCTTACTAAATGCCGCTTTCACACTCTACAGAGAGGGAACCAGGTGGAGCGTGCACAGAACTTGAAGCCCTACCACCCCCTTCACCAAGAACAGCTCTGTTTTGTTGTTTTCGTTTTGGACATCTGCCCAAGAATTTATTTAACAAAGGATTCCTGGCTTAAAAAAAAAATCTGTTTGAAAATCACTGCTCTAGGTGGGATTAATCTCACGTAGATTATGCTCAGAGGACACTCAGCGGGGCTCCTAAAGAAAATGTGGAATTGTCTTATCTCCAAGGGTTTCTCAGAGGCGCCCTCCTCAAAGCCCAGGCCAAACTGTAGAGTTCCTTGAATCGGCACTCCTGTGTGGGCTGAGTCACCTTATACCCTCAGGCATTGCTCTGATGCTTAAGTGATCTAATGAGGCAAACCAGGCCACTCTCCACATTTCCCATCTAAAGGAATGTGTGGTTGGCAGGACCTGTAGGTGGTCCTTCTCTTGCAACCATGAACTGTTCCTGCCACAAATTTGGCAGGAACTCCTCCAGCAGCTGCCTGCAGGCACAGAAGTCTGGCTTGCCAGCTGAAACAGGGTCCACGCCTGGCGTGCCAAGGGCTCTGCAACAGTGTGATTGCCCCATGCTGGCACTGATGTGTGTGAACTTGAACAAACGGCACGGGAGAGTACAGAGGAACGCACGGGGCGCGTTCAGCTCAGCGCCTGGCACGCACACGAAAACACGCTCAAGAAGAGGCCTCTGCTGGAAGGATCAGTGAGCACCATCTTTAGGCAGGGGTCGCGCCGGGTGCTGGGCAGGAGACAGAGTCCTGAGGCAGCTTAGAATCTGGGGCAGGAACTCAACGTTTATACTGATGTCCATACTCTGCAGCAGAATGGGATCTGCTGTAACATCTTTACCAACAAAGAACTGAGGGAGCTACAAAGGGAGGGACCCCCTCCTTTCCACAAAAGCTTTTTGGAGAGGGTGACCAGGCAGTTCTGGTTTGTGCATTTTGTTCCAAGAAGAGTCCCAGTGTGGATAAATCGTAGGACAGCCTTACAGAGGGAGGATGGGGTGTGTGAGTGGGGACTGAAGGACCCACAGAATGTCCACGGTAGGAAGCATTCCACGGAAGGGGGGTTGGGAAGGAATCAGAGCAAAGAGTCACGAGGTGTGGTGGAGGGGGGAGGAGAGCATGCTGGGGAAATGTCGAGGAGTCTGGTTCCGCTGGAGCACCGAGGGCATGAGGAAAGAAGATCCAGACAGATTGCAAGGGCTTCACAGTCGGACTTCACACTCTCCTTTGAATGGGTACCTGTGGATCTTTCTGAGCAGTGGTATGCTCAGAGGTAGGTGAGCTTTAGTTTGGAGAGCAGGGAGAGAAGGCAGACAGACCTAGGAGAGGAAGGAGGGCCTGGTGGGTGGGACAGGAAGCCTGGCACCCGAACTATCCCACCCCCACCCAGCCCCTGCCCGGGCCTCTACCCCCCAGGGCTGCCTATCACTCTGAAGAATGCTGGCTCACTCTCCCTAATGGGAGGCAATCCACTCAACAGCGGACTGCCTGGACACATACTAGTCCCGGGACCGTCTATTTCTGGCCCTCCCAGGCCAGGGTTTGCAAAGAAAGGCACAGCTGCCAGGCACTTCCATCCCAGTGGGACCCACTGTTCCATAAAAGGTCATGTCAGAAACTGGGTTCTGCCTGAGTTACGGTCACCTGGACCGGAGGGCTAGCGGGGGAGGGGCACCTCTTTCTCTAGATTCACCAGGCAGGGTCTTTCCAGACTCTGGGGAAAGTCAGCCCACTGCCTTTGTTTGGCATGTGCTGAATCCAGAAACACAGTTATTCTTGGGGTGGTGTGCATCCGCGGATCGTGGGGGTAACCAGGGGAAACACACCCTAGTGCACCGGGCCTGCTCTCTGTTCAACAACCTCCTCAGGGCGCAAGGAACCACAGCACAAAGGGAGGCAGGTTTAGGCCTCCTGCAGAATGATCCCAAGTGAAAGGTATTTTTAGTCAAGGAGTGCTGTGTAAAAAGGACCTACTCAAAACAGGAAAGAGCTTGCAAACTCCGTACGGACGAAAGCCTCATCCTCACCCAGCCTAGTTTCCCCTCCATCTCCTTGTTAAACCACTCACCATCTTTTGCTTGGATTAATTTAAAACCCTGATTTCCTGGCCCCCACGTTCTGGCCTCTCTCATACATCCTCAAACTGGGACCCAAGATGATGGGCCCTTTATGGCAGGGCTAAGTATCAATCTTCCTTACTATCTTTGCACACAGAACAGTACATGTTGAGTGAGGGAATGAATGAATCAATACACAAGGGAATGAACGAACACCCCTGGGCAGCCACACGTGAGCAGAGCGTCCTCTCCGGCCCCAGCCAGCCCCAGACAACTATGAAGGGAACTAGAGCCACATGTACCGTGAAGGCTGAGAGGGCTGATTCTGAATGCATCGAGGGGTCGCAAGGACTCCAGGCAAGAACCTCTCGGCTGGGGCGCCTGGGTGGCTCAGTCGTTAAGCGTCTGCCTTCGGCTCAGGTCATGATCCCAGGGTCCTGGGATCGAGTCCCGCATCGGGCTCCCTGATCAGCGGGAAGCCTGCTTCTCCCTCTCTCACTCCCCCTGCTTGTGTTCCTGCTCTCGCTGTCTCTCTCTCTCTCTGTCAAATAAATAAATAAATAAAATCTTTAAAAAAAAAAAAAAAGAACCTCTCGGCTGCTGCCCTTGCCTTTAGGAATGACTTTAGGGCACCACATGTGGAGGTGAAACCCTGAATTTATTTTCTCCAAGAGGACACAGGTTTTCTTTGCTGGCAAATGTGGGCAGAGCTGCTGAATGCCAAGATCCTGGCCAACAGTTTGTACCCTCAGTAATCAAACCACCACCAGGATCGTCAAGGTAATAGACACAACCACTTAATGAGCAGATACTGGGTGCGAGGCGTGACGCTAAGCACCAGACATGCACTACTCACCAAACACTCACGATACTGCTAGGAGACAGGTAATATTCTGATCACTACTTTTACAGCAGGTTTAATGAGCTTAAGCATCTTGCTCAAGGTCACACAGCTAAGTAAGTGTCAGAACAGTGATTTGAACCCAGGCTGTCTAATAGCAAATTTACTACCGCACTGTAGTGCCATTCCCCCACCCCCCACCCCCAGATAAATGGTCAGACTCTTTGGGGAAGAGGCAGAAAGGAAGGAAGGAAACTCTTGGTGCAACATTTAATGCTAAAAACCGTATAATATCCCCCTTTCTGCAGACGAGGCAGCTGTATCTCAAGGCGGTTCAACAGCAGGTCTGAAGTCAAGAGTGACCATCAGAGTCCAGGTGAGCAGCAGTGAGAAGGGCAAACTGGCTTTCGTACCAATGACTGAGATGGGGTAGAGACCGGGGTGCAAGCTGGGGTAGAGGTGGCTTTTCTAAGTGTCGAACTAGATCAGAGGTCAACCAAGTTTTCCTATGAAGGGCCAGTCAAAATAGGCTTTATGGACAAAAACAGCATTTGGCCAAGGGCCATGATCGGCTAACCCCTGAACCAGACATGGATGATGATACATGGGAAGTTTAAAATCTCAGGGGAGACTCCTGTTCCTAAGAGCAGCTTTCGCATATGAATTCATTCATGACTTCTGAGTGTTTATTTTGTTCTGTGAACCCAGAATCATTAGCATAAATTGTCAAAAGGCAAGCCCTTGAGTAATTATTAAATCGACTCCAGCGGGAAAATTCTAAGGCACAAATAATTTTTATAGCGGGAACAAAGAAAAAGACTTCCCTCTGAGCAGGGAAGAAAGTGAGCGCACGTTCCCGTCCTCTGAGCCCTGAATGCAGCAGATTCTAAGACAAATCCACATCAGAATCCTTCACTCCTCTTTGGTGTGTGGACCAAGGCATAGGTGAGTTGGTGGTCTGGGTAATCAAGGACTCGGAAGATCACTGGCTTTATTCCAAAGGCCGCAACGTCACAGAAACCTTCTTCCTTGGATGCCAGAAACCTAAGCACGGTGCCATTCCCACTGAAGGAAGAGGGAACTTAGTCCATGGAGGAAAGAAAGAATTAAAATACTGGAAATACCTAAATCAGAAATAATCCATATCCTTACAAACAGCAATGGGATACAGGGGGTTGCAGAAATTGGGGCTATCCCTTACTGGTGAAAAAAACCCCTCAGGTAATTGATTTGTGGATCAATTTGACCGACGGCCTCCAGAAGACAGGCTTCCTAGATCTGACAGGTCTCAGAAATCTGAAAAACATGGGGCTCCTGGGTGGCTCAGTCGTTAAGCATCTGCCTTGGGCTCAGGTCATGATCCCAGGGTCCTGGGATCGAGCCCCGTGTCGGGCTCCCTGCTCGGCCGGGAGCCTGCTTCTCCCTCTCCCTCTCCCTCTGTGCCTCCCCCTGCTTGTGCTCTCTTGCTCTGTCAGATAAAGGAAGAAAATCTTAAAAAAAAAAAAAAAAAGAAATCTGAAAAACTCCCCCAAAGTGGGTGACAGGAGAAAACCAACAAGAAGCACAAAGTGTCATTTGTTCTGAAAATTATCCAGTGCAATACCTGATTCAGTTATCAGTATTTCTATATTCAGTGTCTGAGTCAATGCTCAATGTTCACTGAGTGCCTACCCTGTGGCCTGGCCCCATGCAAGGTCTGGGAAGACAACAGTGGACAAGACAGCCAAGGTCCTTGTCCTCAGAGCTTAGAGTCTCCTGGGAAGGAGCATTCAGAGAATAAAATTTTAACTTCAGCCATTAAAAGGCTATCTAATAAGGTCTGCCTCTGACCCTTCTTTACTGAGGTGGACTCCACGTTCCTGGGGTACATTCTCAACAGTTATTTCCTTTCTCCCTAACAAGTAACGAACCAAAATGTACGGTGCTAACTGGTTTTCTCTGGAAACTTCCAGGAGACGCCTCCTCTAAGTATGCCACTAACAACATGAAAGGTAGGACATACTTGGACAGCTGCTTCACTTCTCCCCCTGGACCACGAAGACAGAGGGAGCTAGAAGCAGAAGCAGGGTGCTACCTGCATGCAAAGGGGAGGAGGCCAGGCTGACCTTAGGCCATGCCCTCCACCCACCCTCAACCAGAAGACAACAGCTGTACCACTGTAGGAGAAAATGACTGAGTTTTTTGTTTTTTGTTTTTTTAGCCTGGACAATTGATTACGGAGGTATAAAAAAGACAAAACAGAACCAGAAAAACTTTTCAGATGCTGAGGAACTGAGATAATCCATCCCTCACAAGCCTTTATTGAGAAAAGTTTTCAAAGACCTGTTCCAGCTAAATCACTGAAATTCAAGAACTCAGGGACAGGAATGTCCCAGTACACAAAGCGGGGCAGGGAGCAATGACATCACCTAAATCTAAAGAACGAGGTATAACTGGCCATTAAAATTGTGGTTTCAAAACGGAACATAAAAGCCAAAAGTTAGGCTTAAAGAAATATTTTATAGTAAAAATAACTTTACAATGATAATGTTAGTCTATATAGGGACTTCATAACCTTTATTAACAATTGGAAACTGGCGGGGGCAGGTTGAAAAAAAGAGCAATGAATTTTTTATTTTGTCAAAGGGAAGATCTCACACCTACCTTTTTCTATTCTTGTGTTTAGTGATTAGAGAAATATAAGCTTACAACCCGATGGAAGGCATTAATAGGACTTAACACCAGCTATCTTCCAAATCATTACACGGTTAATAAAGGGAAAGAGAAAGAGAAAACATGGACAGCAAGTACACACAAACATAAAATTCCATATAAAAGGACAAAAGAATTATATTACAATTCCATAAGAGGACAAAAGAATTATACTAAATTGGAATTATACTAAAATCCAAAAAAAATCCAGAATGAGTTTAGAAAATAAATAAGCCACAACCCAATTATATGCTGATTGATAAAGCACACAGAAGAACTAGATGTAAAAAAAAAAAAAAAAAAAAGAGAAATTTCAGGCAACAAAGGAGAACAATATTAAAATAAAGTAAAATTCACATTAAAAGAGCATTACCCGGCAGTACACAATGTAGCAATCCCACACGTGGGTATTTTCCTGGGAGAAACGAAATTACAGAGACCTGTGGGCAAGTGTTCACAGCAACATTATTCATAATAGTCAAAACCTGGAAACAACCCAATGTCCCTCCACTGGCAAACGAACAAATTGTGGTATGCTCACACAATGGAACACTATTCAGCCATAGAAAGGAACAAGCTGTGGCTAGATGTGCCCACACGGCTGAACCTCAGAAGCATTAAGCTGAATGAAGTCAGGCATAAAAGGCCTCAAAAAGCTATGTCTACAGGAACAGAAATCAGACCAGTGATCACCAGGGACTTGGGGAAAGAAAGAGGGGACTGAGAAAAAGTACAAAAAAAAAAAAAAAAAACTTTTAAAGGTGATGGAACTTCTATATCTTTGTTTTTTATTTTGAGAGAGAATCTTAAGCAGGCTCCACGCTCATCATGGAGCATGAATGGGAGGGGTACAGAGGGAGAGAGGGGGAGGGGGAGGGGGAGGGGGAGGGGGAGAGAGAGAGAGAGAGAGAGAGAGAGAGAGAGAGAGAGAATCTTAAGCACGGTCCATGCTCATCACGGAGCCAGAAGTGGGGCTCCATCTCATGACCCTGATCATGATCTGAACGGAAACCAAGAGTCAGACACTTAACCGACTGAGCCACGCAGGTGTCCCAAGGAACTTCTAGATCTTCATTAAGGGAGTGCTTATACAACTGTACACATTCGTCAGAACTCCAACTGTACCCTTGAAAGAGTAAATTTTTGTGAAATAAGTAATACCTCAGTAAATCCAACTTTTAAAAAACAAAAGAAAAAAAATTAACAGGAGCAAACAAGGTTCTTTCATAGAAGATACACTGTGTGAAGAAAGCATCTGAAGATTCAAACAAGGAGCAGTTGGAGAAGTCATCATCACATGGGTGGGTTTAACACTTCTTTGATCAACTGGAGTTAAAAAAAAAAAAAAAAGGACAGAGAATCATTATTTAACGAAACCATAAATGAGTAAGTAAAAGGTAAGCAATAGCAAACTCCACCAATGGGAAATCAACAGATTCTAACCAGTACATGTGTTATCTCATTTTTACCTATTTTCCAGAACGCTATCAGATGGTCATTATGCCCAGCCGGCAGGTAAGGACACTGACACACATAAAAACAGGGCAATCTGCCAAGCCCCATGGCCAATGGAACAGAGATTCAGATCCAGGTCACTTGTCATGACAATGACAACAGCCAATCCTAATAATTATAGTCATAAGTTTGCCACTATTGAATGTAAAAAAAAAAAAAAAGTAGTATTTCCTTGTCTCTTCACTTTTTCATTCTTCCACTGTACAATAAGGGCGAAACAAATTCACGCAAAACTTATTCCATTAAAGGTTCTGGAGTCCAACCTCTGTCACATTATGTGATCAGATACACCTCAAAATCTCTGTGTTTGCAATCACATAAATCCAAAACTGTATTAACCTGTGGATCGAGAGAAAGATCTCTCTCACTGCTTGTAACTGACAGCCAAACACACAGAAAGGGGACCCTATAGACTCACAGCAGAAAGTAAATGTATGGATGTTTCTGCAGGTGCTCCTTTGGATTACCATTCGTAATTATCCCCGGTCACACTGAGCCTGTCTACAGTAGGACGAAAGGTTTAAAGAGCTCCTCGAACTTTTTAATCTCAGGACCACACCACAGGACGGAAAGTTCTAAGACGCAGCGCTACCACACAGGTCCTCTGCAACCATCTATTTCCCACATCTCTCCCCAACCCCCAGCTCCCACGGCCCATGGCATGCTCTGGGGTCCTTGCGAGAGAGGTCCTGTCCCAGACTACAGGGGCAGATAAAACTCCAGGAGAACTGGATGCCAATCCTCGCTTGACAGGATACACAGGAATCATCTGGTAAGGAAGCTCGAGCTGAGGCTATTCCGAGGAAAAGAAACAACAGGACGAGCACAAGCCTTGAGGGACAACAGTCCATTCTGGAAGCATCTAGTACCTACGGCCACAACTCAGCTGTCCCGTCAGCACAGCCATGCTGGCTTGCTGGCGCAGGCTGCTGACGGCACGGTCGTAACTTGAGGAATAATGCAACATGCTAATTTCATTATTCTGAACTATTATTTGCAGAGTATCTAACTTTTTTTTTTTTTAAGTCCCCTCTGTACATATGGCCTCTCTCTAGTATCCCAACAAGTACATGAGGTGCTGAGAACCTTAGTAGTAGTCTGGTGTCACAGACGGGAATTGGGCTGCAAGGCTCAGTGACTTGTCCAAGGACACACTTCAGCCTAGGGTTCTGCCTCCAGAGTCAGGGGTCTGTCCTTGCTTGGCCACTAGCTCTGCTCCTAAAGCTGACAAGGGGTGGGGGGGTGGGGGGAGAGGGCAAGCCGAGAGGGGAACGGGAAGGTGAGCAAGGCGGAGTAGCATGGCTGTGCCAACACCACAGGAGTGACATCAAGGGTGGGGCTGGACATGAGTCCACAGCCACCAGCTGGAGTTAGGCCTGCAGGGTACCCTCCTGGCCTGAGGACCCATTGCCATGGCAACCGATCATCAGTGAGCTCCTGGACAGAATCCAGCACTGAAAATCCTTCACTGCCGGCCGAACAGGGCTCCCACCCACGCACGTGGGTGTCACAGCCAGCTCCGTTTATGGCTAATCTTGCCAACAGTCTCTCCTCCACCTTCTCTCTGCTCACCACAACTTCCTGGGCCCCCTTCTGTCCACGCTGCCCAGAGCTGAGGACGCTACGTGTGCAAAGCGGGACAGGTGTGGCACAAGGGGGGGGGGGGTGCCGCATGGACGGCGGATCCTGCCAGCCCCATGCCAAGGCATTCAAGTTCAGTTTTTTAAAAAATGCACAGGTGATGGCCAAGGGCAGCATTGGGGCCGCTGGTTCTCAGGCTCAGGCCTGAACCTCGACACTGTCTCAGCGTCTCCCCCACTGCCTCCCGCAGATGGTAAAGAGGGGCCCGCACCAGTGAATCACACTAAATCATTTCAGCTCATAAAAATCCAGCAGTGTAGGTGCACTCACTCTACTCATTTTACAGACGGGAACCTGCAGCTCAGAGAAATTAAGTAAATTTCCCCTAACTGAACAGTGAGGACGCAGAGATGCTGGGACGGAACCCAGCTCTCCGGCTCCCACCCTCTGTAAACGGCATCTAGTGCCCAACTAGGTTTGCTCCTTGAAGAGGAATTCTCGTCTCTGTAACGATGCCCAATGGGCACTGGTTTCATCACACCTCTTGGGGAGAGGTCGCAGATTCCCTGCTGCAGAGGGACTACAAACAGCTCCGCCTTCTCATGGGGACACTCCATCTCTTGGAGAGAGTCTCTCTTGAAACCTCAGAGATCATTCTGGAGAAAGCACCCAATTTCCTGCTGCCTTGTGAACGCCATGCAGCCTTCCCCTTGATGGAGGCTGAGTGCCTACAGCACACTGCCTACCTTCCAGCACTTTCTTCCCTCTGCCTGGACTCCTTTCTCAACCTTCTGGTCCCAACAGAGACTTGTGCCCTCCTTCGGCTTCTGCAGGCTAAGGCACCTGCCCCTTCCTCTGTGCCTCCATCCCCAGCACTTGAGAAACACTGCCCATACAGGAATTTGCACAGCTCATTTTTTATTCATGGCTCTGTCTCTGAAAACGCTGCAAGGTCCCTGAGGACACACTGTAAATGCTAAGAAGAATTAGGGAAATAAAAAGCCAACGGTGACCCTTTAGGTCAGCCTGAGCTCCTCGGGAGGGGCCTGGTTTGTGGGGCCTTGCTGTTCCCCCTTCCGCTTATCTCAGACCCCCCCCAGTGGCGGCCTTACAATACCCCTGAGCCCCGAAAGGTGTCCCACACCTGAGGTCTTTTCACAGATGGTGCTGGGCTCCCAGCCTGGCCTCTCAGGTCAGGGATGCGGTCTCTCTTGCCCATCTTGTCGCCTCTCTGGACCTGCTGCCATGCGGGAACACAGCTCGCAGACAGAGTGTGTCTTATTTAATATAGAGAAGGTACGAAAAAAGGAGTGAATTGAGCCTGGAATGATAACAGGTCAGAAGAAAATACTTCTACCGAAGTTTCTGGATGGCAGCAATTTTGCAGCAGACAAAATGTTAACTAGAAACCCAAAATCAACCCTTCATCCTCTGCTGTCACTACAGAGGTCTCTCCCCTCGGCCTGTTTCCAGGCCCCTCTGCGGTCTGACCCACGATATCCTGCCAGAGCCTGCTTTCCTCTTAATTCAGGTGTTCTCGGCCTTGGCACTGCTGACGTCTTGGGTCAAATAATTCTTCGTTGTGAGGGCTCTCCTCTGCTCTGGAAGATGCTTTAGCAGCATCCCCAGCCTCTGCCCCCAACCCCTATTATGACAACCAACCACCAAAAAGGAATCCAGACATTGCCAAATGTCCTTGAAGGGGCAAAACTGACCCAGGCTGAGAACCACGGCCTCAACTCACCCTGTCCCCTGCAAGCACTCACCCCACTTCTTCATTCCCCTCAGAGCAACCATTATTGTAGACCTCCAGACAAAAATCCCACCTTCGCTCCCCATTCTTGCTGCTGTTCCATTGGATTTTCCAATCAGCCACCAAATCCCATTTTTTGCACCTCAGTTAATCTAGGCTTGCATCCAAATTCTAGCTCTCACTAGCTGTATGTCTTCCAACAATTCAGGCAACCTCTCTGTGCCTGTTCTTTATCGCAGAATGGAAAGGATGATAACTCAGAAGGTTGCTGTCAAGTTCAGATGACAGCCAATGTGCAGTGCCTGGCAGCAACGGGCACTTGGGAGTCTCCCCACTGCCTGGGTATCCATGACCATGGCTTTTCTAGGGAGTGAGAGGTAGAAAGAATGAAACCCCCAGCTTCCGTCCATCCATCTCAGTTCCCCATGCCAGTGCCCCGCCCACTGTCCCCCCTATGTGTCCCTGGGTGGAGGTGCAGCTCATCTCACAGCTGAGATCCACACACCCCATGCAGTGCCAGGAACCAAACTGGAAGGCAGTGTCAGGGTGTTCCCTGGGCCTCTGTCCTCACCTGGAGTACACAGGATCCTGAGCGCTACTGCGCCCTTCAGTAAGTCATGGACCGCGAGATGAGGCAGCTAGCTGCATTGTCCCGGTGCCCTGGTTCACAGGACCTCCCCCCCCCCCCCCGCCTCTCATTCACAACCCCACCCCAGCACAGACCTCTGTGTGAGGGCTTCATCTGTGTGCCAGCAGTTGGCCATACACCTTCAGCCGAACGTTCCAAATGTGGTACCTACGGTATGCAAATTCTCAAAGCACTTCACAGAGTTGATTCGCATTAACTGTAGTAGTTATGCTCTACAGAGTTGCGCCGAACATCTAATTAGTGAATGCTCGTAGGGGAATCCAGAGTCAAGTTCCTGCGAGCCTCTGGTCACAACCGTTTCGTCCTCAGATCACTATAGAACCGTGCCGTATAGGTTTCTGCTTAAAAACACCTTATTGAATACGTGCTGTTGGTTCGTTAATACAGAACTTGCAAGTCTACAGCTCTACAACTTGAAAGAAGCTTATTCGAAGCGCATATTTTCTCCAAAAGGCACATTACAGCCTTCCCGCACTTAGGAACACAAAACAGCACTTTAGCACGACACTTGAGAGCCATTTTAAACAACGAAATCACCAACAAAAAGCACAAAAGTGCGGCATTAAATAGACCACAAAAAGGACAATTGTTTCTAGTATGAGAGCTGAAACAAGGCAGAAAGTGACCTTATTTGACCTCAGCGGGGAACATTCACGTGGGGCAAATCGAATTTTTCACCACTCCGTGTATGGTTGCAAATGACCGTGAAAGGGCTGTGAATACAGATTTTGAGGTTACAAATAAATTTTAGCAGGTAGGCAAATTTGCAAATACAGAATCCACAAATAATGACAACCAACTGTATACGTCTCTCCCTATCTGAAGATTCACACACACACGTGCACCCACCAGCATCTCAGCACAGACCTGTGGCTGGTGGGCAGACCCCCAGCACCTCAGCTCACCCTCTCGGGTCAGGGAAAATAGGTGGCAGCCCTGTCTGCTCTTCTGCCCTGGGGGGAAGGCTTCTGGCTGTCAGAAAGAAAACCATGCCCGCGTGAGCAAGGTCTAGCCAAGGCAAGACACTGCATGGTGGTGGGATCCACACTTGTTGCCTATTTTAGGTCAGGAGAGACCTGGACGTTTGAAGGCTTAATGGGAGAAAAGGATCCACTTATGCAAAAGAAAAGGGAAAAAAGTAACCACCTTGCTTTCCTGGAGCTCCTTCTGGGTCCCAGGAAGCCAGACCCAGTCCACCTCCAAGACACCTGCTTTTATTCTCCAGGACTGTTTCAGCAAATGGTTACAGACCTCAAAATTCCATGTCCATTTGATTTGACATGCCACCTGCAGAGACAGAAGAGGACCCCAGGGCTTTCTCCCCAGCCGGCAGGCACCTCACGTTAGTGACCCCAGCAGCCTTGCTGGTTGCTCCTGCGTGTGCCGGAGCCTGAACTGCCCAGGCTTGGGGCCAGCTCACCAGCTGCAAATTTCATCACAACTCTCATTGTTTGAGAAACAGAGCCCAAAGACAGGCATGCAAATATACTGCACTGTGGCCACATTTTTTAAATAATACGTTAAAATGTAGTTCAGAACATACCCCACCTCTCTCCCACCCATGCTACAAGGACCTTGCTTGTGAAGTGTTTTGAACAGCTGGGGGGAAAGTGTGCTGTATCTCAAAGCCAGTGTCTTTTTTTTTTTTTTTTTTTTAATGGCTGTAGACTTTTTTTCTCTATCTGAGCTAAATGTTTTTCTGCGTGAGCAAGTAAAGTCTTTTTGTCCTTTAGCATTTAGCTAAAGGGGGAAAATGCGATACTTCCTTGGTTGTGACGACAAATGTAATGCTAGAGAATTTCAACACATAAAAAGCTGGGAAATTAGCAGCCACACCAACCATTGCTCCCAGCTCAGATTTTCTTCTCGACAGCAATTCAAAAGACCAACCCTGCCGAACTCCCCACCACTCCACGCAGATCCCGCATGCCCAGCCTCCACCACCTCAAGGAGACCCACGGACATGGCTAAATCCCTTACATGGGAGAATGGAGATTTCTCTTGAGAGAAGCAAACAGTAAGGCTGGGAGGTGACAGAAGCACTTTTACCGGAAAGGAAATGATATAGGTTGAGTGGCATCAAGTCAAAGTAGATTATGGGAATGGTTTTCATAAGAAACAAATAACTATAAGAGACAAACATGAGAAACTTAATCCACAAAACAATTAGTTCTTAGTATACATAAAGCAGTCAGATATTTCTGCAGCCCTTCCCCCCACCAAAAAAAATAATTCATTCACTCATTCATCTAACAACTATCTACTAATTGCTTATATGTGCCAAGTACATTTATGTACATATTTGTTTTATACGATGCAAAGACATGGTTTACCCCTCAGGGAAGTGTGGGGAGACAGGTGCATGGGCAATATGGCAGAGTGAGGACAAAGGATAGCAATGCTACGTGCAGACAGCATTGGCAGGGGGAATCTGTGTGCGTACGGCAGGTGGTGGGCAGAGAAGGCTTCATGGAGGAGGGGACCCTTGAGCTGACTCAACATGATGCAACAGGCCTTTGCCAGATCCACTGAGAGAGGAAAGCCAAAGAAAATTCCATGCAGAGGAACCCGCACAGGCAAAGCATGAACATAGCGTAACACTGTAACATACAGAGCTGCTGAATCACTAATGTAACGCTGTGTGTCAATGATGCTGCAAGTAGAGAAACTTAAAAAAATATTAAATGAGATAGGCACATTCACAAAAACAAAGCATAAAGGCACCAATAAGCAAGGCCACGCTCAGGGTGACCAAAAGTCATGCAGGGCCTGAGAGGCACGTTTGTATGGGGCTGTGGTCACGTGTGTGGGTGTGTGCGCAGTGTGTCTATGTGTGCAGAGTGGGTAGAAACTTCACTAGTCAGTGGGGGTCCTTCATCTCCATCCCAGCTCCTTCTCACTCCCTGTCTGTGGCTGAACTTCCTCTCCCTGGCACCAGAATTTGGGCCAACTGGCCCTATGGTGGTCTGTGGAGCCCTCCACATCTCACCTAATGACCTGATGGGATTAAAGGCACTGTTCCCGTGGCCACACCTTCATGCTGCATAATAAACACAGTGCAGAGAATTCTAGAGGGCCCATCACAGCCTGTCTTGAATAACCCCAGCAGAACTCTGAAGGGTTTACCGGAGAGAAACCTCACAGGAGGCTGAAAGGGTCAGCCTGAATGATGCCCACCAAACTCTCTTTCCCTCTCCTCCTCCTGTTTCTCAAGATATAAAGTGAACAGGGCCAGGGAGCCATATGCTGACAACTCCTCCAGTCTTGGGTCTTAGAACTGAAATGGGAACATTACTCTCCTCTGCAGCTTTTAGGAGTATTTCCTCTGTTTGAGACAGTGGATGTGCACGGCACTTTGATGGATGGTCCAGGAGCTGCTTGCCTGGATACTTTCCGAGGTGATTAGGCAGAGGAATCAAGAAAACCCTCAGGATGGAAGCATCTGAACAAGTAAGGCAATCAGAAGGGAAAGAAGAGAGGAGCTTTTCAAAGCCACCCTGCATCTCTGCAGGAAGGAGGGAGAGAGGACAAAGTGGAGCCTTCCTCTTGGTTCCACTGTCTTAAGATCTGCCCATGAGAACTCCTGGCACCGAGTTTTGCAGACAAAGTAGACAGGAAGAGAGTTTATGCCAGTGGGATTTGGGAGAGTGCTGAAGAAGTGACCTTGACCTTTATTCCTGCCACTATGTCCCAGCGGCCCCCCGATGGTGAGCTGGTTGAAAGGAACACAGCTGAAAACTGTCCCTTTGATAGTTCATAGATATCAGGATCTACACATTTGATATTTGATAACAGGATCCAGGAAAATAGGGTAATAGGAGCAGGAAGTCAACAGGACCAAATGGTTAGTCCATCTGTAAAATGGGTTTATTTCATTTGGTGGGATGCCTGGGTGGCACAGTCGGTTAAGCGGCCAAGTCTTGGTTTCGGCTCAGTCATGATCTCAAGGTCGTGGGATCAAGGCCTCTGGTGTCAGGCTCCACACTCAGCAGGGAGTCTGCTTGAGACTCTCTTTCTCCCTCACCCTCTGCCCTTCCCCCTGCTCTCTTTCTCTTTCTAAAATAAAAATAAATCTTTTAAAAATTTATTTCATCTGGGATTATCTGTATATCATGAGACTCATTCAAGAGTGGAGTATTGTTATATATCAAGTGTTATCGGTTCTCATCACATGGTGATGCTCTGGATTATGTCCCCACACCAGCTCCAGTACACAAGGGACAGAGGGAAGGAGACAAATCATATTGCTATCAAAGAAAAGCATAACTAGAACAGATACTCTCACAACAGAATACCATATAAAGCTTCAAGTGGGGAGCTAGTGAGCTCTTCTGGACTAATCTGTCCCACAGTTTGCTTCTACATACAGCAATCAAACTAGAAAACCATACTCTCTGCTTCTGGATACCTTCTGGTCTGCCCCGATAATTAAAAGGCTCTTTTATCACTTGGAATTTTTATTTAAAATAAAGATGCAAGAATTATTGTATTCAGACATAGATTCCTATGCTCTAAATCACTTCTGTGCATATTTAAAAAGGAAAACGTAAGCAACACAAACAGATGAAGGCAGTCCAAAACTTCTCCAAAGTCCAACTCTTCTGGATCATTTCCAAAGATAGTTTTTGTTACAGACTAAATATAGGTGTTCCCCCCAAAATTCATGTTCAAATCCCACCCCCCAAGGTGATGGGATGAGGAGGTGGGGCCTCTGGGAGGTGATTAGGTCATGAGACTGGAGACCTCGTGACTTGCATTACTGTCCTTACAAGAGACCCCAGAGATCATCTCGCCCCTTCTGCAAAACATGAAGACACAGAGAAGACAGATGTCTAGGAGCCAGGAAGCGAGTTCTCAGCAGACACCTTGATCTTGGACTTCCCAGCCTCCAGATCTGTGAAAGAAATAAATGTCTGTTCTTCAAGCCACCCAGGCTATGATATTTCTGTTATAGCAGCCCAAATGGACTCAGACAGTTTTAAAACCATTTATAATGTTATTTGAAAGCGGAGCTCAAAAACACGAATTATGTCTCCTCTTTCTTGCTGTTCAAAAACAAAAACAAAAACCCAAAAAACAAAAACAACAACAAAAATCTACGCCAAGCTTTTTGTCTTCTCTAGGACCAGAGCTGCTCTTTGGAAGCAAGATGCCGTACAAATGTGCGTTGTGTTATAGCAGCCAAGCTCTTTGCAGAAGCAAGGGTGCAAATTTTTTTTTTTTTTACAGTCTACCTTATCATTCAGCCTAGGGCTGAAACCACCTCCTTGCATGAGATGAGACATGCCACCTGCTGGCTTTGAGAAGTGTCACCAAGGCCCAGACATGAAACCCTTCCACTGCTGAGGCATTCAAATACACCCAGGTTAATTGGGATCTGAAAAGGGTTATGGCTCCCAAGGGACCCATTCAAATAAATGTTCCTGAAATTTGCATTTGAAAAGCACATCTCTGCCTCCTGCTTTAATGCAAACCTGAGCCCACAACATTCCAGTGTGGGGCTCAATACCTTGATGGGGTCATAGGCTGAACTGCTCAGAACTGCAAATTTGTGCCAGGTCCAGTGGGGATTTTTCCGCCCCGTGCACCCTGGGGACACGGCGATGCTGCACTGTATGCAGTGGCAAGAGCATCTCACTGAGAGCTGCTGATGCTCACAGCACGACAGAAGAAACTTGTACGCGGGCGATCAGAATCATCCTCAGCTTCAACTCTGGGCTGTCCAGCTCCCCCTCCCTGACCACAAACCACTTCGCACTCCGTCGGCACTCGGTCAGCACGAGGCCCCGACTTGTCTTTTCTCTGCGTCCCAAATCTGTCACAAAGCAGAGGCGTCCTGACCTCATGGCGAGCCACAGGCGCAGCCACCTGTTTCTGTCCGGCTGTTTCTCAACCTATCTCGACCTTGTTACCGCAGATCAGAGCTCCCGTGGTTAGCGGGGGCACAACTGCTCCGTGACTGCCAAAGTGACGGGCTCTCTCTGATGCCTTCTGGGTGACTCACTGAAGAGCCAGGCAAGGACGGGCTACACAGATTGTTAAAGGAATTGCCCAAGAAGGGCACTAGAGGCAGCACGCTCCACCAAACCCCCTCCCGAGCTTCTGCGTGAGCTCCCTGCCTTGCTCCGACTGGAGCTGGGAGCTGGAGTCCAGGTCCTCGGGGCCTGACGGGCTCATGACCACAACGACGGGGCGGGCTCACGCCTTCCAGACGCCTCCAGGAGCAAACGCTGAGCAGCAATTTAGAGCAGACGTGCCCAGTCACTGCTGGAACTGCCCTCAACATACACACTCACACACACACAGACTCACATGGACACACACCCACACACTCACATTCAAACATAAACAGACTTACACTCACAGGGACCCCCTCAGACTCCCACTGACTCACACACTTTCACTCCTTCACACCCATACTCAGACTCACACACACACCCACACACTTCCTTACATTCAAACATAAACAGACTCACACTCACAGGGACCCCCTCAGACTCACATTCACACATAAACCCACTCACACATACAGATTCACACTCACAGGGACACACTCAGACTCATACTGACTCACACTTCCACCCCCTACACACACACAGCACACGTGCAGACACACTCAGACTCCTAGTCACACATAAACACACTCACATTCATACTTTCACTCACTCAGACTCACACTGACACACACACACAGTTCACACTTACAGAGTCACACATACTTTCACTCCCCAAACACACAAGGCACATGCTCTTCCCCATTTACACACAGAGACTCACACTCATTTGCACACACTTTCACACACACACACACACACACACACACACTGACCTCCCACGATCCCAGTGCACCTCAGTAGTGCCGGCCCC
Organism: Zalophus californianus; assembly: GCF_009762305.2. Taxonomy (NCBI): domain Eukaryota; kingdom Metazoa; phylum Chordata; class Mammalia; order Carnivora; family Otariidae; genus Zalophus; species Zalophus californianus. Next base: position 135,782,712 of record NC_045600.1, read on the forward strand.
ATGGCGAGACCGCCGATAGCACCCTGCAGGCCAGGCCGGGGAGCAGAGGAAGGAAGTGAGCAGTCAGCACAAGAGAAGCAGGGAAGCTGGAGAGAGGCGGAGGTCTGGGTTATGAAGCGAACAGCCAGTGACGGGTATTTGTAGAGAGCCTGCAGCTGGGAAAGCCTCCGAGGCCCAAACGAGATTGCTCCTCACAACGGAGGGTATTTGTTTTGACCTGTCAGGTCTAGTTTTCAAAGTCCTTCTTCAGTACCGCACAGAATTCTAGGATTTGAACAGGATCTTGGGTTTCTGCATCAAGGTGGCCCCGAGGTCTCCTTTAGGGGTTGCTGAGAGGTCAAGGTTGGCTTTGGGGTTCCCCCACACAGGCTGGGAGTGGGTCTCGACCTCCTCTTCCCTTTGATCATGTGTCTTTGGATTACCGGGCTCTCTCTAAGGGCACAAATCTCTCTCTCCCTGTACGCTTTTGTAAACACTCCCTACCACTGAGTGTCCCCACTGACCCTCTCTCACCTGGTCTGCATGCTGCTGGGAGGAGACAAAGTCCCCAGAGCCTCTCAGCTCCGGCTTCGGATGGGGACTGTCCCAGGAGCTTCACGGCGCACGTACAGGAGTCTGAAGGCAGGACGCCTGGCCACATGTAGAGCCTCACGGAAAGAAAATGCAGTATAAAAGACACAGGATGGGGTCTAAGAGCACCCTGATTCCAGTGCCCTCACCAGCATCCAATCCTCTACGGCCAGGAGCAAGTCACATAAAGCTTTCTTGAGCCTCCATTTCCTCATCTGCAAAATGGGGACAGTGACACCTCTACCTGTGAGGATCAAAGCAAACAGGTCTCAAGAACATGCTTAAAGCACATACAGGGCTATAAAAATCAAAAGGATTCTTGTACTTAAAAATACAGAGTCCCTATGGCAGCGAGGGACTCCTACTGACTAAACCTGCTTCTGCTCCTCCCTGGGGAGCACTGCTCAGCTGGCTCTCCCTGCCTCCCGGGGACACTGTGGGCCGAGCCTCGGCCAGCAGAAGGTGCGTGGAAGTGTCATGTACCACTGCTGGCCCGGCCCACACGACTCCCCACACCCCTTCTACCATATCCTTTCCTCCTCCTTGACACAGACCCACGCAGCAACCTTGCAAAGGACATATTGAAAACAGCAATGCCAAGGTACAGAGACGTACCACTTGGCCGAGAGTAGCTCATGTGCTCTGGATGTCACACAAGCAAGAAACATCACTGAGGCCATGACACGCATGGGGGGTTTGCTGGCTACAGCAGCTGTCCGTGCCTCACCACACACAAACATGCGTGTGGGGCAGGAGACGCTATTCAGTGATCTAAAAATGGCCAAAACAAAAAGCCAACAAACCAACCAACCCATTACAAATGTCAGGGCCACTGTATCTCCTTTTACAGGTGAGCCCCGGTTTCTCCCACCAAAGGCATGGGATTCATGGGTCACCCCAGCTAAGCTGATCATCTTGAGGGGGTTTTCTGGCTCCCTTTTCCTGCAGATTTATCTCCACAAACTGAAAACATGCAGATTCCCGATCCGAACAGTTACCATCTACCGCAATGACATCATAGTGTGAGTTCCACGATCAGGTCAAGTGCGACCTGCGTGTTCGTTCCATCATCTGTGACTTTTCTGTTAGCGCAACGATCGAGAGTCAGCCCTCCTAGGTCACCATCCCTCCTGCCCCTCCAAGCGCCAGATCCTCGTGAGAGAACCATGTGGGTGCCAGGCTGGGGCGGTGTGGGGGACGCAGGACAGCCCGGGACAATCGGTGGGCCGGCCTGGACTGCATTCATCACAGGACTCCTAAGTAGCACTCCTGACGCTTCCCCCTGGGTTTACAGTCTTCCACGGTCACTTCCATCACGTCTCTCCCCCAGGGCCAGGCCCTCAGCACCAAGTCGCCCACGGCTGTTTTCCTGGCTTTTCCTGATTTCCCTCACAGGTCACAGGAAATCCTTGCTCCAGAACCCTCAACATTTCCACTCTGGTAAGGACCCCACAGGCTACCTCCTGCTGTCGTCTGACATTTTCCGAGAATTTCCAAATGACCTAGAGAGGACATTCTCGGGCCCTGTAAGCCAGGGAGAATGGCCACACTGGGACCCAGAAGAGCTGAGCTCAATTCACCTGGTGACCTGGAGTCATCATCCCAAGGACCGGGCCTTTCCTCTCCCACATGATGACAATAGCACCTCTGCCTTGCGGTTTTTAGAAAACTAAAAGCATCCATTCATTCACTTGACATGTAGTTAATGCATCCCTTCCATGTTCTGAGAACCATCTGAAGCTTTAAAGATCTAAGAGCGAGGGGCACCTGGGTGGCTCAGTTGGTTAAGTGACTGCCTTCGGCTCAGGTCATGATCCTGGAGTCCCGGGATCGAGTCCCACATCGGGCTCCCTGCTCAGCGAGGAGCCTGCTTCTCCCTCTAACCCTCCTCCGTCTCATGTACTCTCTCTCTCTCTCTCATTCTTACTCTCTCAAAATAAATAAGTAAATCTTTAAAAAAAAAAAAATAAAGATCTAAGAGCGAATGATGTGCCCTCATGGGGCCTGTGTCCTGATAAGGAACAACAACAAATACATAAACATATAATACGGAGATGAGTACTGTGAAGAAAAAGAAAAGTAAGGGGCCCAAGAGTGAAGGTGGGGGTCAGTGGGAGATGGGTGTTCAGGGAAGGCCTTTCTGATGTGGTGGTAGATGCAGAGCCAGAGGGAAGGGGCCGAGCAGGTGCAGAGGCCGTGAGGTACGATCCGTAACATGACGTACATACAGAAAAGTGCTCTAAAAACACAAGATGTGAGGGGTGCCTGGGTGGCTCAGTCGGTTAAGCATCTAACTCTTGATTTCAGCTCATGTCTCGATCTCAGGGTCATGAGTTCAAGCCCCGCACTGGGCTCCATGCTGGGTGTGGAGCCTACTAAAAAAAACAACAATGAAAACAAAACAAAAAAAACCATGAGATGTGATTGGTCTCTAAATTTCACACACCTTAGACTGAGATGTTTCAACAAACCTTCATGCCTGACACAAACCAGTGCTATCTTCCTTCAGTTTCCTCACAGTAGAGTCAGAGGGCTGGTCTTCAGCACCACCATACTCCCCCCCTTTAGGAAGATCTACCACCACTCCCCCGTACCCTTCAGAGAAGAATCCGGGAACTCAGGACTTCCCCGAAATGAAGAAGAACAAGACTGAGAAGCTCAAACACGGGTCCTTGGCGGAGCAGTCCGCATGCCTCCTTTGTTATCACTCCCTCACTAGCAGCCAAGACTTAATGAAACTTCTGGAAGTGCTTTTTTGTAATTCTACCGAGTTCGTGGGTAATGCAATTAGGAGATAAAGAAATGCACTGGAATGAGATGAACTCAAAAACTCAAAGATCACATTTCAGACACGTTCCCTTCAAGTCATGGGTTCTTGAAGCAGAATGGCCAGTTTCATTCAGCAAAGGGTCACTCATGGGAGAAGGTTCTGAGAATGGAGTCCGCTAAAGCTGAGGGGCTGAGCAGAGCCCAGAAGGAGAGGCATCAGCATGACTGGCGTGAGCCGGGAAGGGGATGCGCAGATGGCAAAACCACATGAATAACCAGCTAGTCATATCCGTAAGTGAAAAAATAATGATAATCCTATATCCAAAGAAAGTCTGTGGGAATGAGTAAAATAGCTCTCTAAGAATACGATAATTTGAGGAGTGCCTGGGTGGCTGGCTCAGTCAGTTGAGCATCCAACTCTTGGTTTTGGCTCAGGTCATGATCTCAGGGTCGTGAGATCAAGCCTTGTGTCAGGCTCTACGCCCAGCATGGACTCTGCTTGAGATGCTCTCTCTCCTCCTTCAGCTCCTCCCCCTGCTCGCACTCTCTCCCTCTCTCTGTCTCTAAATAAAATCTTTAAAAAAAAAAGAATATAGTAATATGAAAGGAATGAGTTTAGGGGCTCCTGAGGGATATAGGATGTGGTTCAAGGTATGAAGACCTCTCAAAGAAGGCATCCCTGCAGTGGTTTGGATACATCCAGTAAGCCCTCTACTCCTCCACACGCCATCTGCATTGAAGTTCACAGCAGCATTACCCATAAGTGTGAAAAAGGGGAAAGAACCCCAGTGCCCATGGACACAGGAATGGATACATAACATGTAAGAGATCCACATAATGGAATATCATTCGCCATAAAAAGGAAGGAAGTACCTATGCCTGTTACAACATGGATGAACCTTGGAAAGGAAGCTGGTCACAAACAAACAAAGGCTGTAGGATTCCATTTATAGGAAATGTCAATAGGCAAACCTATAGGGACAGAATGTAGATCAGCTGTCGCAGCGGCCTGGGGAGAGGGATAACAGGGAAAGACCACCAATGGGTACAGGGTTCCTTTTCGAGGGTGACGGAAACATTCTAAAATTAGATGGTGCCGATGGTTACACAACTCTGTGAATACACGAACCCACTCAGCTGTATGCTTCAGATGGGTCAATTTTATGGGATGTGTATTATATCTCAATAAAGCTGCTTTTTAAAGGCTTTTCCTCTAACACAAAATTAGTACAGCATATGGGCTAATGAATATTCCTCCAACAGCCTACGAGGCAAGCCATGTTCCCTCAGTTTTGCAAGTGAAGACAGGAAGGCTAAGGCAGGAAGTTAACTTGCCCAGCGATACCTGAGTAGGGAATGGAAGGGCCAGAATTCAAACCCAGGGCTGCTGAAATCCAAAGCTCATCTTGGCTCTGTGACATGCAAGGCTGTGGAAAGGAAGCTGGGTGAGCCTGGTGGTCTGGACTCATGAGAGACTCAGCCACTCAAGATCACTGGCACCACCAGCCTCGGTAAGCACCTGTTACGTGCCAACATTGTCCCACACGCTGGGAATACAGCAGTGAACTAAACAAAGTCCTTGTCTTTGTGGCACTAACGTTTGGGTTCGGCAGGACAGAAACGAAACACATGAATAACTAACCATGTGCTCCGGCCAGTGGGGCCAAGTTCTACGGAGAGAAATAAAGTTGAGAACGGGTGGCGGGGAGCACAGGGGTGAGAGAGAAAGTGGGGGCACTTCTTTACATAAGGCTGACAGGTGGGGCAGCCTCTCTGATAATATGGGAGCAGAGCCCGAAGCAGGAGAGGGAGAGCCCCAAGGATCTGTGGAGTGAGCCCAGTAGAGGACACAGGGAGTGCAAGGGCCCTGGAGTAGAAAGAAGCTTGGTAGATGTAAGGAAGGGCAAAGAGGCCAGCGTGGCCCGTGCTGAGAAGACTAAGCAGGAAATGAGGTCAGAAAAGCAGAAAGGCCCTGACCACATGGAAGCATGTGTCCCTGGTTTACAGGTGTAGCAGATCGGACTCCCTCTATATTTGTGGGAGACCACACCGGTGGCTGTAGTCTGCAGAGGGGAATAAACAAGGTGCTGGGGCAGCAGACACAAGGCTAGTGAAGCCCATAGCAAGGCGTCCAGGGGACAGAAGGCATGGGGTCTTGGACAGGAGGGGCGCAGAAGTCACTGGACAGGGAAAATAGACATCTACCTATCAAGTTCTCAAACAGTGTTAAGGTTGTGTTTTTTTGGCTCTTTCCCCCCAGGGTCTAGCCTCAGCAGGGAGACAGCAAGTTCCTCTAAGATGATGCAGGAGCCAAACTGAATGTTCAGACAAGGTTAAAGACCTCTTCACGCCAGAGGCTATTTCCCATTGCCAGATGAGCCATTTATCCCAAGTTGTTTTATTTTCATCTTCTGCAAACTGCTTCCCTTTGAAAAATTCCGCTTACTCTACTTAACGAATAAATACGCCAGCAGATCTGCAGAGCTGGAAGGAAAAACCCAGGGAGCTAAGGCAATTGGGGTTGCCTGCAAGTGGGAAAAGGGATCCAGACTGACATCTGATTTTCATCCCCAACTCCCGGGCCCCATTCTGCATCAGGACCCCCCCAAACATTTGCTCACCAACGTGTGCATAGGTTCTGGATCTCAGGCCTCCTGCCGAGAGGCCAGAGGACTTCTGCGGAGCTCAGAAACCAGCCACCCCCAGCAGGAAATCAGAGCCAGACCCTAGCTCATTTTCATTCACCAAAAGCTGGTCTCTCACCCCGATGTGCACTCCTGGGATGGGCCTTCTAACCACCTGCCTTCGGAATCACTCACTCTCTCCTCGTCTTGTGCTTGCTTTGAACCAGGAGCCCCAGCCCAGGACTTGGAAAGCCCACACCCCAAGAGGCTTTTGCTTCTCGTAACAGCAAAAACAATACCTCCCGTGGGCAAGGGACTTTACAGGGCACAGAGTCATTTCAGGTGGACATTCGCCAGTGACTGGATGGTTTCAGAACCTACCCATCTCGTCATTATGAACTTGCACCTCTGCCCGGAAAACCACTGCTAATGACAGCTTCCAAACACATCAACAGGTGGCATTCAACTGCTCTCTGGTCTGCTCATCAGTGCACTTCTTTAACAACGATATATGCATGAGGCTTGACACCCAGGCAAGATGAAATTCATTTGTCAAACCTCCGCTGAGCACCTACTATGTGCTAGCACGGGGATACGAACATGGGCTTCCAGAGCCGGACACGAAACAACAAAGAATAAGCAGCAGCCAGTGCAGTGGTTAAGAGTCTACAGATCTAGATCCCCTTCCAACCACTCTGTCACAACAGAGCCTGTGCAAGGGACTCCACCCCTCGGGGCCTCAGTTTCCTCATCTGGAAGATGGGGATACTAGAGGTACTCCACAGGGCTGGCGAGGACTGAATGAGGAAAGGTTGGTACAGCACTCGGAGCAGTGGTTCATGGTAGGAGCATGAGCAGCTAGGAGTTACAGGGACCACAGGTAGACCAGGCAACTGGGGCATGGCGGGCAGGGGACATGGAGGACCTGACCAGGGTCCACAGGCAGATGGAAGAATGCAGCTCGAGGCACAGACATGGGAAGGGCTGGCCAGGAACTGGGAGGCGTGACGGTGTGCAGCCCTGGGCAGGCAGCGGAGAGCAAGGGACAGTCACAGGGCCCCATGAAGCGTGGCTCGGGGTGCAGTGCCCAGGCCACCAGTGGACTGCTTCCACTCAGACCTGTGCTGGGAAGGGAAGAGCAGAGGGGCACTCTGCAGGCCGACCCCGCCCCCTGCAGCATGGCCCCTGCCCCCCACCACCACCACACGGGCCTCTGTCCTGATGAAACCATACAGGACCACTCTCTCAGCTTCGTGTCACCACCTTCCACTTCCTCTCAGGCTGGGAGCTTGGATTTACTTCCCCCAGGAAGCATGAGGGCCCCTGATTAGGCTCGGCCCCTGGAGCCCCCTTCATAGCCTTATCACAGTTGCAATATCAACACGCGCTTCTGTAATTCTTAAATGAATTTTGGCCCCCTGGAACCGCAGAGGGCAGGAATTACTTACTCCATGTGGTGTCCCGCCCCCGCCCCCAGCCCAGTGCCTGGCCCCGAGACAGCACTCGAGACCTGCCAAGAGAGTCGGTGGACGGTTTATGCTGAGTGTATGTATAAAGCTTCTAACCCAAAGGAATCCACCCTTCCAGGGGCCTCCGTGAGGCCGAAACTATTTACGTAATAGCACTAAGACCTTCTTTGCCTTTTTCACTCTCATCTTCCCCAAAAGTCTGCAGTGGGGGTTTCTAGTCATCCCTAATGGCTAATGGAACATGTGCCTGTGTGTTCTCAGTTTTTTTTTTTTTTTTTTAAGATTATTTGAGAGAGAGAAAGAGAGAAAGAGAGAAAGAGAAAATGAGTGGGAGGGGCAGAGGAAGAGGCAGAGAGAATCCCAAGCAGTCTCTGCACTGAGCGTGGAGCCCGATGTGGGGCTCGATCTCATGACCCTGAGATCACGAGCTGAGCCAAAACACCGAGCCAGGTGCTTAACCCACTGTGCCACCCAGGCACCCCTCAGTTTTAATTTCTAATTAAATACCCACAAATACAACCCTTGTAAACACAAAATCCCTGGGGTCCTCAATGATTTGAGGAGGATTAAGAGTCCTAAGAACAAAAAGTTTGAGGACCACCCACTGCTCCACTCCATCCATTCCTACCCACTCCACCAAGGAAGCTTCGTTTCCAAGACAAATCGGCTACAGAGAGCAACTGGATGGGGTTGGGTGTTCCGGGGACAAGGGGCAGGACCAGCACCCAGAGAGACCCATCAAGCAGAGCAGGCAGGATGCCTCCACCCCACCCTGAGACCAGCCCTGCAGAGATCTTCCCCCACAAATCTCCTGCCATCTCCCCACACCCCCACCCTGCAGAGCAGAACACTGGTGGGGACATTCCAACTGCCCATCCCCCCCTCCCTCACTATTCCCGGTGACAGCCCTCAGCCATGACCCCAGCAGACTCCCTGTAGTTCCCATCCACACCCTGCGGTTTCCGGGGTGCAGGTCCCAACACGCACCGCCCAGTCTCCCTGATAAACAGCGGCTCCCTCCCTGCAGGCTCCACACCCCGCGGGGGCTCCTCCACGGCCTAGCAGAGATGCCCGACCCCAACCCCTTCATTGTCTCCGGGTTCCTCTAGGCACCCCGCTGCCTCCGGGCCTGGGTTCTCCAGGAGGCTCCTGGAAAGCAGAGGGTGGCCTTCCTGCATCTCCGCAGCCCTAGCCCGGGCCCTTCCTGGGACACACCGTGAGCTCCTGTTTATTCACAGGACGGAAGAATGCATGAGTGAGGGAACAAGAGAGCCAGGGATTTCCACTTTTGAAGATGACAGTCTATCTGACATTCGCCACTTTATAAATAGATGTCTTCCTCTACAGGAATGACCTGGGACCTCTTTCTAGGATTACCGAAGCCTCCCTTCTGCTCTTATCTGCAGAAGGAGAACTCCTGCTCCATCCAGATTACTCCACAGAGGCTGAGACCTACCCGTTTCTTTGGAGTCCCTGATCCCACTGCTCAGAGTGTCATCGTTCCACCTTGTCCCTAAACCTGAGACTCTCCCAGCTGCCTCTTCCCTGACCGAGGTGATGGTAATGGTGCACTGGGCCCCTCCCTCCCTGAACGTCTCCGCCTTCCCCTCCTGGGCCCGGCAGTGTGTGGGGGTGTCGATGAGGACTAGATTCAGGAGCCGGGGCGGAGTGGCGTGGGGGCAGGAGGAAGAGTGCCAATACTCGCTGAGAGGACAGAAGCAATAGGTGACAACTGCAATTTGGGGCACGATAATTACACCACGTTTACAGGCCTCTGCTGAGCCGCCCTGTTGATTCCGGAAAAGTATATTTACTGCGTCAGAAACACAGGTGCAAGCCCAGCTCTGCACTCATCATCCTTCCCTTCACTGATCTTGAAAGCATATCCAGATATGAGATGCCTCAGTGCGCAGATCTCCCTCTCTTGCCTCTAGGGTTTTCGCTCAGCAATTTATTATCCAATTTCCCTTACTTCACCCAGATCCCTTTTTACTCTCGGAAGGCAGGCGACAAAGGAAAACCATTCGTTTACTCAAGTCACTGGTAACTGGGTAGGTACTAGTGACATAAACAGGTACTGTTCTCTGGTGCAGTTTCTGGGCCCTAGGCTTTGTGGCTACCAATGGCTCAATGTTCTGGTGAAGGGCACTTGTGCACACGGGCACTTAAGACAACCACAGAATGGGAGAAAGCATTTCCAAATTGTGTATCTGATAAGGCTCTAGTATCCAAAGAATATCAAGAACTCTTACAACCCAACAACAAAAAGACTAATTACTCAGTTTAAAGATAGGCAAACAATTTGAACAGATGTGTCTCCAAAGACTATATACAAATGGCCAATAAGCACATGAAATGATGTCCTACATCATCTGCCATCAGGGAAAATGCAAATCAGAATCACTTCGGGCCCACAAGTATGGCTCCAATCAAAAAGAGAGACAATAACAACTGTTGGCAAGCTTGCGAGAAACTGGAACTCTCCTACATTAATGGTGGAAGTGTAAATGGGGCAGTTGCTTTGGAAGACAGTTTGACAGTTCCTCAAATGTTAAACACAGTTACCACATGACCCAGCAGCTCCATTCCTGGGGATATACCCAAGAGAGGTCAAAACATATGTCTGCGTACAAAATTACACATGCATGTTCAGAGCAGCGTTATTCACACAGCCAAAGAGTAGAAACAACTCAAATGTCTACTGACTGATGAATGAATGTCTAAAATCTGTTACATCCCTACAATGGAATATTATTCGGCCATAAAAGGGAATGAAGTTCTGATGCATGTTACAATGTGGATGAGCGTTGGAAAAGTGATGCTAAGTGAAACAAGCCAGACATTTATATGAAATGTCCAGAATAGTTAAATCTAGAGAGACAGAAAGTCAATGAGTGGCTGCCAGGGGCCCGGGGCCGGGGTGGAGGGTGCCGGGTGGGGGGGGTGCGGGTAGAATGAAAGGTGATTACTAAGGGGATTTCTTTGGGGGATGATGGAATGTTCTAGAATGAGATAATGGTGAAGGTTGCACAGCCCTGTGAATACACTGAAAACCACAGGATTCTACATGTTAAAAGGGTGAATTTTATGGTGTGTAAATTATACCTCAATCAAATGATGTATATTTGAGGGTGTGAATAAAGGAAGGGAGGTTTCAGCAAATACCTCAAAGCCACATCACCCCCAGGGAACTTTAGCATGAAAATATGCACAGTCGCTTAAGCTCCCCTGTCAAATGAACCGAAAGCCAGAGAAATAGTTCTTGCTGTTTTCTTTCTCAGATTGAATATTAGCTACCTGTTGTTAGAGTCACACAGGGTGGCTCCCTGGCTGTATTTCCCAAGACATCTTTGTCATCAAATTACTAGAGACAGAATCAGCGTTCCACATACCATAAAATTCAGCATTGCCAAAGACACTGAACAGCAACACCCTTGGTAGCCTTCACCCCCAAAAAGCAGGAGTACTAGCTGAGAAATGTAGAACAACCGAAGTGGGACAAAATCTAAATTTGCTCCAGAGGGAGAAACGGTGGGAAGATGAGGTACACGGGAAATCAGTGAGAAACAAGGTAAGCGCTAGGGACCTCGGGGGACTTGTAAGAGCTGGAACAGATGACGAAGCCCATGGCAAAACATGAGGGCAGCACGCACGGGTGTGCGTCCAGTCTGCAAACACACAAGGTTCCCCTGCGACAGCTCATCCACCCTTCCCTACACCCAACGCCACACTCGGTCAAGGCCCAGGATGGACCAAGGGCCAACGCCAAGGCTGGACTCTCCCTACCTGCCAGGCCACCTAGAACACCTCTGACTCTCTTCCCCGACCTGGGCCAGGCCCCACCTCTGCTCCTAGGCTGCTCTCTAGGTTTCCCAAACCTCCCATCGTCCCCTCCACTAGATACGCACCCTAGATTCTGGCCACAAAGTGGCCCCGTGTTACCTGGGCACCCAGGCCCTGCACCTGCAAGGAGGCCAGCCTGTGGGAGTCCCAGTCACTGCCTCTGTGCCTCTTACAACTTTCTGTCTCAAGGTCAGCTTCAATTTCCCATTCTCCTTTTTTTTTTTTTTTTTTAAAGATTTTTTATTTATTTATTCATGAGGGACAGAGAGAGAGGCAGAGAGAGAGAAAGGCAGAGGCAGAAGCAGGCTCCCAAGGAGCAGGGAGCCCGATGCGGGACTCGATCCCAGGACTCCAGGATCATGACCTGAGCCGAAGGCAGACGCCCAACCATCTGAGCCACCCAGGCGCCCCAATTTCCCATTCTCCTAAAAACCCTCTGCTCAGAGCGGATTTTCCCTGCTCTCCATTTCTGCAGCATGGCATCTCTCTCTGGTACAGACTCCACTGCCCCACTGATGGGGCCTCCCAGCCACCACGGCACCTGCCATAGAGTTAGCCTTTCATTCCTCTGGACAACCCTCTGAGGTGGGCACCACTCTTCTCCCTGCCTACCGGAGAGAAAGGTGACAGAAAGTCACACAGCCAGGAAATGGTGGGACAGGGAGCGAACCAGGCCTTCCGGTGCTGATGCCCCCCCCTCCTTCCCTGCTACCCCATCCTCCTCCTGAGTTTATGTGTGTATCAGTCAGTCATCTGTGTGCAGAAGCATCCCTCCCCCTCTGCCTTTTTTTTTTTTTTTTTGATACCTTTAATACCCTTTCTCTGGCACTAATCCCATCCACGTCCAGACACCTGCAGGCAGAGGGTGAGCAGTCAATGAGCATATAAAGATGTTTACAGACAACTGTGACATCTTTCAGAAGTCTGGGGAGTTGACACCAGGTGCAAGGATGGAGGGAGTTATTCTCACAAAGGATGATGTAAGCAGAAAGCCAAAAAGCCTTTTCTAAAGTATGGATCTCTTTATGGACCTCTTTATGGATCTCTCCCTGCTGAGCCACCTGGGAGCCTGATGTGGGGCTCGATACCAGGACCTGGAGATCACGACCTGAGCTGAAGGCAGATGCCTAACCATTTGAGTCACCCAGGCGCCCCTGTGATTTTAATAACATTTTCTTTCCTCAAGCTTACTTGATTATAAGTATACAGTGTGTAATACATATACCATACAAACTATGTGCTATGTTACCAGTAAGGCTTCTGGTCAACAGTAGGCTATTAGGGGTACCTGGGTGGCTCTGTTGGTTGAGCATCCAACTCTTAACTTCAGCTCAGGTCATGATCTCAGAGTCATAAGATTGAGCTCCGTGTCAGGTTCTCTGCTTAGTGCAGTCTGCTTGTCCCTCTCCCTCCCCCGACTTGTGCGCACTCTCTCTCTCTCTAAAATAAATACTTTTTAAAAAAAAAAGTAGGCTATTAGGTTACAGGGGAGTCAAAAGTTATAGCGGATGTTTGACTGCGAGGGGGATGGTGGTGGTGGTAGTGGGAATCAGTGCCCCTAACCCCTGTGTAATTCAAGGGTTAACTGTATTTTCTAAGAGATTAGTTCAATGCTTGTCATCAAAGGAAGACAGTAGGGGGAGAAGTGCACACTTTAAGGCCTTGCTTGTGCCTCCAAGTTTCCATGTATAAACACGCCTTCAGTCTCCTTCTTTCCCTCAGACCTTGCTAGGGATGAACGTGCTTGAGTGAGTCACCCTGCCCCAGGAACTCTCAAGTTTCTCCCATTTGCCATGAACTCCAAAAGGCGTTGCTGTCCACTGCGGCCTGGACCACGGTCCACGGTCCTGTGGCACTGCCTGGCACCCAGGGGTATCTGGGAATTGCCAGACAGGGATGTAACCAGGGTCCCACTGTCTGCCCACAGCTGATCCCTTTGGCAAAACTGCAGCCTGGCTCCCGCCACTGACCAGCTGTGTGGCACCAGACAAGTTACTCAACCCCGTAGAGAAGGAGCCGAACTAATGATCTTTAAATCTTCTAGGCTCTCAGATTACGAGAACTGCCTTCACGAGCCAAAGACCCAAGGTGACATGGAGCCTTGTTCCTGGAGGAAGAAGTCCGCACTAGACCCGCGATCATGCACTCATGCAAACCACGGCCTTCCTCTGTGACTCTGCCCTCACCAGGTGATATGCATATGTGCAGAAACAGGTTAGATAATTCTTAACCAAGATAAGGGGGAAAAGAGATACCATTTGAGAAAGCCAGAAACTATAGGTGTTACCCTGGATTTCCCCCTTTCTCCCTATAAGTCCTCCCCTCCCCCCCAAAACGCATCAGAAACTCCTACAGCTCCTACCAGGTACTGCCCGCACTCAGTCAAGGCTGCCATCACCCTCACCCAAACTGCAACAACAGCCTACTGCTCACCCATCCCCCATTTGCACAGCAGTGAAACAGCAGTGCTCCAAGTAATTCCTCCCTAAAACCCCAAAAATGGTTCTTATCACCTGCGCAGAAACCCGCCAATGCGGTTCTGTGGCCGGCGGAGCCCTACAGGACCAGCATGGCCACCTCTCAACCTCAGCTCTCCTGTCTCCCTCCTGCTCACTCCGCCTCATGTCTTTTATTGTGATTCCTCCTACCCAGTCTTTCTTCTACCTCAGGGCCTTTGCATATGCTGTTCCCTGTGTCTGCACTGCTCCCTTTCCCAAGATGGGTTGCAACTTGTCATTCTTGTGCTCCTTTGCTTACTTAGGTATGCATTCATTCATTCATTCATTCATTCATTTTTTTTTGGCTCTCTTCCCTACTAGAATGTCAACCACGTGAAGCCACAGCCCTTATCTCTTTTCTCTATCATCACTTTCCCAATACCCATCTTGGTGTCAGCCACAAATAAGATACTTAATAAATTTCGCTGAATTAATAAAGTACACAGTCCACAGCTCAGAACATTAACTGTCCAAAGACAATTCCATTAGGGCCAGAGTTGCTCACTTTAATAGGAAATACTAGAGAAAGATTCAAATCTGGATGTGAGAGGGGGATCTTAATGTGCGCTCCAGGAGGTTTCGGGAAGTGTGATGCTTCTGCCGCACCTGAAGACTGTGTGTGCGCACATATGTGTGTGTGCACATGAGCATGTGTACGGGCGCCTATGTGTGTGTGCATCTGTGTGCGCGCGCATGCCTGCGGGCGCCTGTGGGTGCGCGTGTGCCCGCGGGCGCCGTGGGTATGTGCGCCTGTGTGTGCGTGCATCTGTTTGCGGGCGCCTGTGAGTATGTGTGCCTGTGTGTGCGTGCATCTATGTGCGGGCGCCTGTGTGCACTTGTGCGCCTGCGGGCACCTGTGGATGCGGGCGCCCGCAGGTACGTGCTCCTGTGTGCGCACACGCACGCGTGTGTGCACGTGTTTGCTCCGCCTCTCCGCCTCCCTTGGCCACCATCAGTTCGGCTTGGCAGGACCGCCCCCCTCCACTCCCACGTTCCACAATGAGTATCTCAAGGCTGGTTTTCTCACATTCAGATCTCAAAGCTGGCTTCCTCCCGAAAGGCACCTCCCAGTCAGAGATCCGAACCTCCGGGATTCGCTGTGTCACGTCTCCACCCGCCTCTGACCAAGGGCTGAGCCGAGTGACCAGGCTCCAAGGGGAACTGGTAGGACCTAGGACAGATCATCCGCCAAGTGAGACATGGAGGCCGAAGCCACTCGGAGCACCCCCAGCACAAGCCAGGGGCAGTCGGCTTGCTCAGTGCCTCGTCTCTGGTGGACAAGCCTTAAAGCATCCTGGAAAATACCGTCTCCTCTCATTGGCTTCGTCCTTCTTGCCCCTCAGCTCAGAACTCAGGAGCTGCTGAATCCCTGGGCCGCTCCCGCTCTGACGAAAGAGCCCTGGGGGGCTGACGCCAGTCGTATAGTCTTAAGAGGGGCCTTGCACAAGGAATGCAGAAATCATAAAAATAATAGCAAACACTTACGTGGGGCTTTCTCTGTGCTGGTGTCTGTGCTAAGCTCTTTATGCAATATCAACATATACCAACAACCCTAAGGAGGCATTTTACGGACGAGGGAAACTGAGGTACAGTGAGGTTGTGCAACCTCTCCCATCCTCCTCTACTAAGTGGTTGTTATCAGTCAAGATGTGTAGGTAGCAAATAGTACACTCAAAAGTTTCCACTCAGGACCACTTGATAAATTTGTAGATGAGAGGGCAGGGCTGAGGGACCCACCAAGGGACACCAAGGCACCCAGGCTGGACAACTGTGAGAGCTCATCACCAAACCTTGGGCCTAAAGAGACAAAGGGAGAGAACGGTGTCACTGGAACCCAGCAAGACCTGGCCTAGAGACAGAAAGGCGCTATGGCAAAGCCAAGACCCCGCAGGGAGGGAGTGAGTGCGTGGACCATATTCCCAGCCTTCCCTCTCTCATTCAGGGCTCTGATGTCTTGTGGGAGCCTCCTTGGGGGCCTTCATTCCATCACCAATAAACTGGGGAAAATCACACAGCTGCTAGGGAGACCAGTGCAGTTTCTCAAACAAATTAAACAGAATTACCAGAGGACCCAGCAGCCCCAGAAGAACTGAAAACAGGGTCTCAAGGAGACCTGTTCATCACAGCACTATCCACAGTAGCCAAGATGTGGAAGGAACCCCAATGTCCAGCAACAGATGAATGGATAAGCAAAAAGGTGGTCTATACATACAATCGAGTATTATTCAGCCTTCAAAGAAGGTAATTTTGACACACACCTTACCATGGATGAACCCTGAGGACATGATGTTAACTGAAACAAGCCAGTCACAAAAGGACAAATTACTCTAGGATTCCACTTAGAGGAGGCACCCCCAGTAGTCAGATTCACAGACAGTAGAATGGTGGTTGCCTGGGGACGGGGAGGGAGTAGGGGGAGTTGTTCCATGGGCACAAAGTTCTAGAATTACAGAAAATGTTCTGGAGACCCATTTCACAACAACGTCAGTATATGAAACACTCAACTATACACTTAAAAATGGTGAACATGGTGAATTTTAGGTTATGTTTTACCACATTTCTAAATTTTACAATTCTAAACAAACAAAAAATGGTCAAATCAGACGAGACCTGAGGTTTTCATTGGTTCTGTGGAGTCCTTGGATGACAGTGACAGAAGGTTCAGGGAGATGCTTTCAGGAGGGAAAGGGCAGCTGGGCCTGGGCCCCACACGCTCAGGCAGCGCACTTCTGCTCTCGCGCTGATGTGGGGAGTTCCACTTAAGATTTCTAAGAGGTAAAGTTCTGTCAAACCAGAATTTGAAAACCAGTGAGCTGGTATTTTCAAATCTCTAAGGGAGGGCCACTTACACCCAAATCCCGGGCACCTCCATCAAACAGCAGTCCGTGTCTGGCGCCCCCCCCCCCCCCGCAGGTGTGCTGTGGCAATGTCACTAAGAGGCATATTTTACCTGCACAACGTGAGGAAAATACATAAGATAAATTCTCAAAAAAGGACAGATGTGTTTGCCTACCAGAGCCGTACAATAATATATCGCTGCGAAGCAGAGGGTTCGTACGTGAGAGCCTGCTATGGATCAGGCAACACAGGTCAGCAGTTCCTCCGAGTCTGGATTTACACGGCCCATACATAGAATCATGAGGGGTGAATGAAAGAGGTACCGTCTCTTTCATTTGTACGAGAGAAATTTTAAAAAGAAAAGCTATGGTGAACCAAAATTAGGTACATCTGAACAACAAAACGGGACGGGAACATCATCTCAGGATAAAGAACAGGACTCTACACTGAGTCAGTGAAGCATGCGACAAACTCCATATTATACTGATTTTCTCATCTTTGTCATGGATGGGCAAGACGGGGATCAATGGCTGACCCCCTAACACCCAGCCCTTGCCCTCTCTCTAGGGCTGCAGGCTCCTGGAAATCTGTTTGCGTTTATGGAGTTCCTATAGCATACAAGGCACCATGGTGGGCTGAGACAAAAGGATGCCTGAACATTCTGAGCTGTGGTCAAGACACACAGACCCAAGCTCAGTGAAGGAGAAGGACTACAAGAAGACACTTTAGTCTTAAAAACTAAAAGAGAAAGGAGCGCCTGGGTGGCTCAGTCGTTAAGCGTCTGCCTTCGGCTCAGGTCATGGTCCCAGGGTCCTGGGATCGAGTCCCGCATCGGGCTCCCTGCTCCGCGGGAAGCCTGCTTCTCCCTCTCCCACTCCCCCTGCTGTGCTCTCTCTCTCGCTGTGTCTCTCTCTGTCAAATAAAATAAATAAAATCCTTAAAAAAAAAAACCTAAAAGGGAAGAAAATTTTTGTAAAAAAATAAAAAAGTGAGAAACTAACCTCCCCAGTGGGAAAAAGTACTGTTTTTTTTGGGGGGGGGGGAGTACTGTTAAAAAAAAAAAAAAAGGGTCCAAAATAGAGTCGCTTGTGCTAAACCCCACGTCAGCAAACCACAACTTAATGCCTAACCTAATGACAGTTTTGGCCTCTCCCAGGAAGGCAACCTTCAACCACCCAACCTGGATTTAACTGATCAGCACTAGTGAGATAATCCCCCTGTGCCCCATCCCACCTCCACAGGTAGATCACCTAAGCCTGAAACAGTCCACTCTTTGCTAACAAACTTCCCTTGTCTGCCCCTCTCTGCCTTTAAGACCTTCCCTTTTCTGTAGCTCTTTGGAGCATATTTCTTTTTGCTAGATGGGATGCTGCCCCATTCAAGAATCAGTGAATAAAGCCAATTTGATCTTTAAATTTACTCAGCCGAATTTTGCTTTTTAACAATACAAACCTATCAGAGATTAGAAACTTCCCACCTCGCAGGAGGGAGAGAAAAAAAACAAAAAAACAAAAAACCCTTTATGGAGTTAAAGGCACCTCCAGATTCTATTTCCAACATCTTCCTTCTATGGAGAAGCTAGGTAATGCGGTCAAGGTCACCCAGACTTAACTATCAAGGTTGAGACCCAGCCTTCCCCAAGGCCGGAAGGAGGGGGTCCTGCTGACAGTGTGATCCAGTCACCCCCTAATGCCTCCTGGGGACTTTCAGGGCCTTGGGCTCAGCCCTGGCTGGTCACCTATTCACTTACTCGATCACACACACGCACACACACCAGCAAGCTCTCAGTCCCTTCTCAGGGGAAGGGCACAATCTTCTTACCCGGCCAGGCCAGGCCAGTGCAAGAAGCTTGCTTTCTCCCTACCCTGCAGCAGTTTCGCCCACAATCACACAGGGGGCCCTGCAGAATTAATTTCCCATTGTAGCTGCCTAACAACCTCTAATTGCATAGCTGGAGGCTTCCACATTCATGTGGGCAAAACCAGCCATAAATTTAAAAGGGCGATTTCCTTCCCACTGTCCACCTCTGCCTCCCTTTCAATAAATCACTCGCCTAATGGTAAAGCAGTGAGGCCCAGGGCCAGAGGTCAAGGGGGCCCTTCCCTGGCTGGGTCCCTCATTAACATTTAGCAGAGCCCAGTGATGGATATTAAGGAGGGCACGTTCTGCATGGAGCACTGGGTGTTATACGAAAACAAAGAATCATGGATCACTACATCAAAAACTAATGATGTATTGTATGGTGACTAACATAATAAAATAAAATAAAAAAAAAACACAAAAAAACCAAAAACATTTAGTAGAGGCTGCCCAGGATGTTGTTCTTAAGAACTCCGGGGGAGGGGCGCCTGGGTGGCTCAGTGGGTTAAGCGTCTGCCTTCAGCTCAGGTCATGATCCCAGGCTCCTGGGATCGGGTCCCATGTCAGGCTCCCTGCTCAGCGGGGAGCCTGCTTCTCCTCCCTCTGCTGCTCCCCCTGCTCAGGCTCTTCATCTCAAATTAATATATAAAATCTTTAAAAAAAAATCAAACTCCAGGGGCATGCCCCAGGAGTCAGAAAGTGGCAGAAACAACTCAGGGAGGCAGGGGTCAGGATGTAGGGTACTTACACAGACCTCTCCAAAAAAAAAAAAAAAAAAAAAAAAAGAGAGGAACTCAGCACAGAACACTTGCTGCCCTGGGTGCATGTCCCAGGAGCTGTGGGCACAGGAGGCTCGCTCTACAGGGTCACCAAGGGAGCCCCTGAGCCACGATCAATATCCACAGGTGCAACAACACAGATGAGCTCCAGAGCAGAGCTCCAGAGCACCCCCACCACCTTTGTGGGGGGATGGGGGGCCCCAGAGTGATGCTCTTAAGATCACTCTGCTACAATTTCCCGGGCCAGGGAAAGTGCCCTGTTCACATACTGACTTGAAATTCACTATTTCAATGCACTTATTTCCGTATACACGGGAGGCCACCAAGCGCAGAGGGGGTCAGCCAAGATTCAAGACCGGCTCCAAGCCCGTCCCCTCCCCCAACCCGCCTCGGCCAGCCTCCCTGGGCCTCACGTACTCCTTTTCTCCATAAAACCTGGGTTTGTGGTGGCTTGGCATGATACCAGCATGGACTTAGGCTTGGTAGGTTATCATTACCTACTGCCACTGTTTTTGTTTTTTTTTTTTTACTGAGACCTGATAGATGTCAGGCCCCCTATGGAAGGTACTGGAAATGGAGAGGAGGCTGATCCAAGGCCGGGCCCAGAGAGGTGCAGAGACCTGAATCGCTCCAGTGATGGGGGACCTGCTGTCACCAAGTGTGGTCCATAGAGGAAGAGCAAGTTGGAAGGCACAGGGCAGGGAACAAGGAGAGAAGGGAAAGGAAGAAAGGCCCCAAGAGGAAGCATTTAGGCAAAGGGCGTAACGGCAACATGTGGAGAGAGAACGTCTGCTACAAAGGGAGGGAGGGAGGCAGGAATGGGGACCATGGGCTCCAAAGCCAGACTGCCGGGGTTCTAGGCCTGACTCAGCTACTCTCCAGCCGTGTGACTCTGAGCAAGTGACTTGGCCTCTCTGTGCTAAGTGCTTAGACCAGTGCTTAGCCCATGGGGAGGGCTCAGTAACTCATAGCAGCAGGCTGGCAGGGCTCTGGGCTACACCCTGTGGGATGTAGGGGCTGCCGATGGTTTTGTGCAGGAGGCAAGTCGTAAGCAGAGGTGAGGAGGAGGGAGGCTGCAATGGCCACCTTCTCCCTCCACAATGCCCAGCTCAGCCTCCAGCAGGAGGGCAGGCCACGGTCTAGCCCAGATGAGGGGCAGCATCGCTAAGTTTAGAAAACCTGGGGGCCTGCCCTCCCACCACCCACATTCTCCGGACAAGACTAAAATCTACTGGTGACCTAACTCTGCTTTCTTTCTCCATTAACCTTCCTGTCTACACCTCTGTGGTTCCTAATCGTAGGATGTTTGTAACACATCCATGCTAAATGGAAACTGCAGTCCCCTGCCAAATTTGGAACTGTCAACCCGGTAGGTGAAGACTCAGAATCTGGGGGCCATGCGCCTGGGTTCAAATCCTGACACCACCACACACCAGCTGGATGATCGTGAGCAAGTCGCTTAGTTTTTTCTGTGCCTCGATTTCTTTATCTGTACAATGGGAACAGCAGTCCCGCTTCTTATGGTTTTCTTGAGGGTTAACTACAAGGAAAACCCTTAGAGCAGCTTGGCACACAGAAAGAGCCACTTGTAAGCACGAAAGATGCAGTCTTCAAACTATGGCACGAGCGTCTAGAAACCAAAGACTCCTCTATTTCTGCAGCGCGGCACCCCTTTAGGATGGACGTTCCTTCTTTGCTGATTCCGAGAGCACAGCCGGGACAGTACTAACTACCCGTATTCAGCAAGTGAATGAGAGCCCTTAGGTGTCTCATCATCACGGTGACCACTGTTTAGGGACATAAACTGGGAAGCATGGGGCCTAGGAGGGAAACAGAATGGAAGAGAACTTGAGAACGTCCCAGGGAGTGCAGCAGAGGAGGAGGTGTGGCCTTTGTGAGCAAGACGGTCTGCAGGGGGCGGGGAGGCTGAAGGGCACTTTAGGGGCCCTTGGTCGCCTCTGGGGACAGCCCCCCGCTTCGTCTGCAAGGGCGTCATTATTCCAGCAGTCGCCTGGAGAGGCACACTCCCATGTCCGCACTACAGACACTCTTCCCTATTTGTAGAAAGGACGCAGAAATGGGACGGTATCAGGAAAAAAGTTCCAAAATTAAACACTCAGACATTCTAATGCCATCGAATCCCTCAGGGGCTAAACCCTCCGGAACAGAACTGTCCAAAAGAACTTTCTGCGTGACAGAAACGTTCCGTAATCCACACACTCTGAAACGGTAGCCAAGAGACACATGGGGCTCTTGTGTCTTGAAATTGAGCCAGTACAACTGAGCAACTGCATTCATTTTCTGTGGCTTGAAGTCATTTAAACAGTCACATGTGGCTAGTGGGTGCCACACTGGATGGCGCAGCTCCAGGCCATGGTTAGAAAAAAACCCATCAGAGCTCACGCCTAGAAACCACATCAGTGAGTAGACTGGGCCCGTGCTGACACGCCATCCTCTGCTTAATTACGCACTGAGCACTTACTACCTGCTAGCGATGGCACATTTCATGTCCCCTCCTATAATCATCACATCATCTCTAGTAAGAGAAACGCTGTCATTATTGCCACTGTACCTAGGAGGGAAACAGAGTCACAGAGCTCAGGAAGGGACGGGAGCCAGGACCAAGAGCGGGTTGTACTATCACTCCTGTATTTGTGACTCCTTGCTCGGTGGCTTGTGGATACAACAAGGGTTTTATTCTTTCCATAGGGACCTGTGCTCACTTTCATAATTAGGTCTATATTCCCTCCCAGGTTCCCAAGGCTAATTGCAGTGAGACCTCCCCTGAAACAGTTTCAAGGTCATGAAAGATCCCATGGAGCCTGGTTTTAAACAACAGCAACAACAACAAAAAAGTCCTTCCAAGGAAACAAACTAAGGGTTGCTGGAGTGGTGGGGGTTGGGATGGCTGGGTGATGGGACACCGGGGAGGGTATGTGCTATGGTGAGCGCTGTGAATTGTGTAAGACTGATGAATCACAGACCTGTACCTCTGAAACAAATAATACATTATATGTTAATAAAAAAATTTAAAAAAAAAAGTCCTTCCAAGAAGAGGTCCAATGAGAAGTGTCAAAGGTACGACGAGGGTATGCAGACTTGTGTGCAGACCTCGCTCAGAATTCACCAGGAAGGAAGTGCCAAACCCTCGTGCTCTCCCATACACGAGCAACACCTAAGGGATGCCCTCTGGGGACTCCACGCCAGAGTCTTACTGTTAAAATTCATGAGAGAAAAGGCTAGACTTTTAAGATCAGGCCAGTGGAAGTGAACAGTACCCATCTGTAGCTAACAGGGATGGACTGGATTTTAAGGTAAGCAGTATTGGGTGGCAAGAAGCACCTTTGCCCTTGTTGGCCTGACTTTCCTCCCCTAACCTAGGACCTGTTAATGTTCCCTCTCCATTCCTCTAACCCCTGGCTCCCGATTTTCCTAATGGATCAGTTAGACTGCTTTTACAGAAGCTTGTTATATTGCCTTTTCTTCTCCTAACTTAAAGGAGCACTACTTGCCTCAAAGAGACAGGGCTTGGACCCTTGATAGTTCTTATTTAACATAAGAAACCCAATCAGTAAAGTCACTGAGGATACCAAACTGGAGAGGGCTGCCTTCCAAGGGAGTGTTTCCATTCAAAGCACCACGTGTTCCTATGAAAAGGTAAAGTTATAATCAGGGTCTTAGGAAGGGCAGTAATTTACAGAATTATATAAAAAAAATCACTAGCAAGAAAAACTGGACTCAACATTGAAAGGAGGTTCAGCCAGGCAAAAGAAAAAAAAAAAGGAAATCAAAACAAAACCTGCTATTATGTAGTCAAGAAACTGATCGATGCCTGTCAACCTCATCCCTCTGGAAGGTTTCAAAATGTTACACATCACAAATAAAAAATAAAATCCATGGGTTTGCCATGTGGCGAGTGTTTAGGATGTGTTAAGGTGGCCTTCAAAACCGCTCACTGGGTTTTGCTAAATGCAGACATTCAGAGTCTGAGAAATACAAAACCCACCGTAAATAGGTCAGGGGATCCTGGCCAATGTTTTTAAAAGCCTTAATTTGTCAAAGAAATGGTATGGGTACCTACCTGACTATTCAAAAACAAAAAGGAAAGGTGCAAGGAAATGTCCAGCAAAGCAGTTCTCTAAGCTCCCAAACATCCTGCTAGGTGTGCCAAGAACACCAGGCAAGAGAAAAGGCTGAGGCTGACCCCCAACCAGCAGACATATTAGACTTTTATATCAGGCTAGTGGAAGTAAACATTGCCCATCCAATAGCTCACAGAGGTGGGCTAGATTCATAACCCACTCATTTCTCAGAGAGCAACCTTAAGGAATGAGACAGCTTTTCCCTCTGGGACAAGAGTAGGGTTGCTTACTGCTTGCTATAAAAGCAGTGGACCCTCCAAATTCAGTATTCCTCTCCTGCACATGACTTACTGCACACCTGACATCCATATGTGCCTTCAGGTTCCCCTCTGTGGTACTTAACAAGGCAAAAGGAATGTCACAACATGCTGATGACTATGCCAGTGGTCATAATAAAGTCCTTTATCTGACCCAGGAGCCTCCTCTTCTGAGCATCCATGAAATAAGAACAGGCCAAGTGTTTAACTTACAATAAGTTAGGATTAAATTATAGACTCCACGAGAAACTGCATGGCAAGCTGGTGATAATCTGAAGAAGTCATAAATCTAGGGACAGGGCTTGTGGGGGTGTGATACCTTCAACATAACTGCCCAGGGGCTAGAACTTCCTTACTCATAAAACCCAGAAAATCAAACTCTGGAAATTCTAAAGCAATATAATGTGGTATAAGAGAGCAGATACCAGGATCCAAATCCCATGTCTGCCACTCACTAGGTCTGAGACTCTGGGCAAAGTACTTCACTAACCACCCTCTGCCTCAGTTTCCTCATCTATGGAATGGCCACAATAATAGTACACACCCCAGAGGATTACAGTTACAAGAACCACTGAATAAACTTACATCAAGCACAATGCATAGAACAGAGTAAATGCCACATGAATATTTCCTGTTAATACCACCAGCTCTAAAAATTCAGTGATTCTATGTCTTTATATAATGCCAATTATCCTAATTCTTTATAATGCAATATTCCTTTATAGGACATACTGTTCAGTGAAAAAGTCAGGTGGGAAGTATAAGAAGCTACTTTTTATAAAGAAAAGGGAGATATTAATATATAAATATATTTTGTTATATTTTTAAGACAGAAATATAAAACTAAAAACTGGAAGAAAAATGGCTGCATCTAAGGTGTGGGAGGGAAGAACAGTGACAGGTTCTGGAGCCAGAATTCCCAGAACATTCCTACTCTGCCGATGTGACTTTGACACCATGTAAATAATTCACATAATTATCAAACAAAATTATATCTCAAGAAGTCATCCATAAAAATCAAAAAACAAAATGGAACACATTTAATTGTTCATTGAAGAGGAGTCCCAACCACACACAGAAAAGCCATTTCCAATGACATTTAAACACAGTAATTTATACATCCCTAAGAGGATATACCTCAAGGACAAAACAAACTACAAAAGAAAATCTGAAGTTGTTTTTTGGTAATCATATAACACTCTTCCTGCTTTTGTCAATCAAATTCTACCTCCAGGTAATAAAACAGTTGAAATGAGGAACTTTCTCTTGATAGAATTACAGAAGAATGAATGACAGAATTTGAATGTCCCCACTATTTAGAGGCCATGACCATCAACGGATGTCAGCACCATGAAAAGAAAAAACCAGACCTTATGTGTCTCATTAATAGAAATAGACATCATCGCCTACGAAGTATTTCTTGCCAAAAAAAAAAAAATAAAAATTAATCCTGAATCTGATCAGTCCTCTAGAGCTAACTAATAATTTATAAAAAAAAAAAAAAAATATGCAGGTGGGGGACAGAAGAACATGTTAAAAAGCACCATCCCGACTGTACAAAACTGCAAGATAAATGAGTGATTCCATTTCTTTAACCTGCAGGAAGAGAGAGAAACCTGTAGATTAAAAGGGACCTAAGAGACAAGGCAACTAATTGCAAAGCATAGAGCTTTTTAGATCTAAGTGGGTTTTTTTCTTTACAAGAAAACTGGAGAAATTTGAACAGAGTACATATTTGTTAATATTAAAAAATTATCATTAGGACTTAAGGGGAGACTGGGTGCAGGTACAAACAGAACAAGAAAGGCCACAAGTTGGTAATAATTGGTGATGAGCATACTGAGGTTTATCCAACTATCCTTGCTACTTTTGTATGTGTTTCATATTCTCCATAATAAAAATCAATTTTTCTACAAAATCTCAGCTTTAGGCCAGATGCAATCAGTCGACGTTATGTTCAACTTTGATCTCTTACTAAAAGATACAGACTTGAGACAAGTAACTAACTTTGAACCTCAGTCTCCTACTCTGTAAAATGGTCATGATGCAGAGGAAAGGAGAAAACTCATTTCTGAGTGCCTGGAACATGGTCTGCACTCTCCCAGTGGAGGCTTCTCGCCGCCCACAGCTTTCTAAGGCAGCAAGCTACGGGACCAAATCTTCCACCCTGACTTTAAAGACCTATTTAGTGCTCATGCATTACTTGTTTACTCATCTCTAGCAGGAGTGAAATGCATTCTTAAGAGAATACGCTCGTGTTCTGTGTGATGAATAGCAATTTCCAACATTGGCACATGCGTGTACACACACACACACACACACACACACGGTTAGGTGGCCCCTTTCAGGCCTGCCCTATGTGATTCACAGGAAGTAAACACCATCTCCCCAGCTGCAAAGCCTCACAAGTTTTAAAAAATGCTTCCCCCAGACATCCAGTTCAGAGACATCACCTTCCTTTCTGAGCCAAGGCGAGAGGCTCTGTCATGTTACTTGACCAGATGATGCGTCACATCAGGGAATAGCATCTGACACCTCTGTAAAACAGAGTTTACACAAGTCCTTGCTTTGAGAACATGCAGAATGTGGTTTCTTTTCTTTAACAGCAGCTATGGTTTGGAAGATGGTGTGTCTCTTTGCAAGGCACTGAGTCATTACTCACACTTGTAAAATATTCCTGAGCACGTTTGGTGAATATTTTCCAACTCAGCATACACAAATGCATGTGTAGGTTCCTATCAGCCTGGTGTCTCATCCTGCCCTCCCTGTTTCAAGTTCTTGGATTTTATGACAGTTGCTGGTAGAGTTTGCTGGGAAGCAGAGGAACACAACCCTTGGAGAAGGAGCCCCCTTGGCTCGAGTCCCCATGCTGTCCCTTACTGGATCAGTTACCCAATCTCTGTGACCTAATTTCCTTCCATAAAATGCAGACAATAAAATTTAAAGAACTGCTTTGAGAATCACACTGGATAACATACACAGAGAATTCTACCCAGTCTCTGGCCCACAGAATGTGCTCCATAAATGTTTGCTGATATTATTATTATTTATTATTATTATTATGGGCTGGCGCTAGATCTAACCCATCTGTGTACTCCCAGCGCCTTGCACTGGGATTTGACACATGGTCAGCTCTCAGTATTTGTCAAATTAATGCATGAATGATATAGAGACAATTAAATTTAACATGTCTTTGTTAAAAAGAAGTTAATTTAAGTCAAAAATATACAGTACTATTATCTTAAACCTATGCATTATTTTACTATACATAACCATACTGTTGTTATTCACAGGGCATACAATGAAATTCAGTTAAATTCCATGCAGAGGCTTTGGAAATTTTGGAACAAAGTTTCCAGAACAATGCGCATCTCTTCAGGTTCATAAATGTTCAGAGCCTGATTTGGAGCTGTGGCAATATGGAGATTTGGACACAGGTTGGATTGGGCTTAATCATCAAAGGTAGACACACTCATCCAGGGGAGCGGAGGAGAGGGCCTGGCCCGGCAGTACTCAGGGGGAATGAAGAGAGGACGGGGGGAAGATACCAGAGACCTTCAGAAGCCATGATCAGTAAGAGGTGGTGGCTTTTAAATGCAAGGTGTGGGAGGGCAGGGACAAGGTGAACGAATGACAAAGCCAATTTGGGAGAAAACTTAAGGAGGTGAATTCTGGACTTCCTGAGCTCTACACTACCTTAGGCCACCCAAGTGAAGAGCTGTCTTTTAACAAGCCAGAAATACACGGGACACAGATGTTCACAGCAGCGCTATTCACCCTTGCCAAGTGGTGGAAGCAATCCAGATGTCCACTGAGAAATAAACAGATAAACAAAATGTGGTGTACACACACAAAAGGATTATTATTCAGCCTTTAAAAAGGAAGAAAACTGTGACACAGGCTACAGCATCGAGGAACCTTGAGAACGTTTTGCTAAATGAAAGAAGCCAGTACCAAGAAGACAAACACTGTAGGATTCCACTTAGAAGACGTAACTAGAAGAGTCAGAGACCCCTGGAGACAGAGAGCAGAAGGGTGGCGGCTAGGGCCCAGGGGCTGTTTCATGGGTGCCGAGTTTCAGTTCTGCAAGAGGGAAGAGTTCTAGAAAGCTGCCGCACAATAGTGTGAATACGGTTCGCGCTACTGAACTGTACATTTTATAAATGGGTAAGACAGTGAATTTTAAGTTAGACATTTTTTTACCATAATTTAAAAATTAAATTAAAAAAAAAAAGAAAGCTGGAAATAGGGATCTGGAGTCATGAGCCAGAGATACTCAGTCTCCCAACTTCCCCTAGGCACTAACGTTCCTAGATGGAAGACTATGTGGCTCGCACCCAGCCGTCTGCCCTATGAACCCGCCCTCCACTCCCCCACGTGGACCAAGAGGAGACAGTCATTTGTCTGCAGGCCACCAAAACAAGCTCGCAGGACAGTGTGGATTAAGAATATCTGCCGGGAAGTACCTGGAGCTGCCTGGACATCCCATCCTCCGGGATGGCACAGGAGGCCTCTGCCACTCTGTGACCCATCAAGTCACCACTCCTGTTACCAGTTCGTTTCCATGAACCTTCTATTCTGGAAGGTCTTCAGGACGCCACTGGGCTGGCCAGTCAGGCTGCCAATGATTCTCCCTTGTTAAAAGGCCCTAGGAATGAGTATTTCAGCTCATTGATCTGCTTGTTCTTTAATCTTCCTTGGTCACCTGCTCCTCCAAGATCCATGAAGCCTTTTTCTATTCCACCTTCTTACCATTTTTGTCCCAGCTGTGGCCTTGTGGGGTAGATGGTCACAACTGCCTTACAGAGCAAAGCAAGCCAGTGTGGCCCAGCCTGGGAGTGAAAAACCCCCAAGTCCAAGTTGTGTAGGAACAATGACTGTACACCAATTAAAGGCTGTGGGGCCTGGAACGTAAACAAAACCGTCTGGGGAGCGTCCATCACTTTACTACGGGGGACTGTGAAAATATCTCATGTGGTTTTTTCCTAGGAACAAGGCTTTATCTGATGAGAGTTTTAAAAATTCCCATGGAGAAGCCAGGCCCTGAGCACCCTACACCCAATTAACCTCCCCTAGCCTAGACATTCATCATCACTTCATACTTTACTGCTAAAATCAGGAAAAGTTCCAGATACTTAGTACAGCAGAGAGAGGAGGGGGAGAGAGATGTGTTTGTAAATAACGAAGTATTTGGGGCACCTGTTTGGCTCAGTTGGTTAAGCGTCCGACTCTTGGTTTCAGTTCAGGTCATGATCTCAGGGTCCTGGGATCAAGCCCCTTGTTGGGCTCCACACTCAGCACCGAGTCTGCTTGAGATGCTCTCTCTCCTTCTGCCCCCCCCTTCCCCTGCTCATGTTCTCTCTCTAAATAAAATCATTAAAAAGAAATAATGAAGTAGTTGAGTGAGGCCACATTTAATACTAAGTAGGGCATGCTTGGAGTCCTCTATTATCCTGAGGGGGCACAACAAGTGTCTAAGGATTGGGGGGGGGTCACATGGTGGAAAACACATGGTCTTTGGGATTAATGAAGACAAGGATTACTTTCCGGGCCTTGCCACTCACCAGCTGTATGACCCTGCCTGACCTCCCCCTGCCTCAGTTTGTTCATCTGCACAATGAGAACAGCAACCCCTGTCTCCCTGGGCTTTAGGAGGTAGGAGTGAGAGACCACAGACAAGCGCCCATTCGGTCTGCGGTATAGCAAGGACACCATAAAGGAGAGCTAGCGTATCCAGTGCTGCTCAAGTCACTATTCAAATCCACATGTGCTTGACACACTTGTCCAAGTAAACAGACAACTTAAATTTTCTTTGTGACCACAATGACTCCTAAAATTAAACACTTGCTCACAACCACTAATGAAGTCGATATTAAAAAATAAAATAAAAGCACTGATGCAGGAGACATTTCGTTCTTGATGCTGCCCCATGGTTGCTGTTTTTTTTAAATCTTGTCCTTAGCCCCAGATTCACAGGTATTAATGCATGCTTAAGCCAATCCAGTTGATCTGGTTGGATCAAGGCAAGGTTCCTTCCCCCCGATACAGACTGGGGTAGGTGAAATAATTTAGATCTAATAATAGACACCAATGGGTTTCAAAAGGTTCCAAGTGTCCATGCACAATTTTAGAATCTATCAGATCCTTGCTGTGCTAACAAGGCCTCTTGCTGGGAATCCACATTCCCTTTGTAAACGCCATTAGCAACCCACAAGGCAGGTGGGCAAACATGAATGTTCTTATGGTAATAATGACTTGGGCAGAAAGGGAGGCCCTGGGAAATCACACCCACTGTACTACGTGCTTAGAACATTAGAAAGGGAGAAAAGCATCTCTCCCCCAAGCCCTGTCCCCCCACCATCCCATACCTGAAATAGGAGCCAACGGGAATTGGTAAAGAAAGAATGCAGCAATGATCCCCAAAAGCGTGGGAGGAAACCTTTTGCCCATACAGATTTTGCCAAGTTCATTCGCATCTCCAGACGATTTTCGGGGGTCCCTCATAACTTTCCGCCTATTTCTGTTTTTAACTGCCCCAAGAGAATTGTTCTTAGGAAGAACACATGGAAAGTTTTGACTTTGAGAGTTCAGATTCCATTAATGAACCAAGTGCATTTTTAAAATGTTTTTGCTTTTTTAGAGCAAAAAAAAAAAAAAAATAAGTTGATTTTCCTATCTGTGCATCAGTTCAAACCAGTACAGAAAATTTGCTGAATATTACCCAAAACAACCAGAGTTAGGCTGAAAGAAGGGATGGAAAATTTTAACCCCAAAGGAATTTTTTTTCGGGGGGGGGGGTGTTGAAAGGGGAGGCACAGGAGGAGGGCTGAGAGGGTGTCTCCAGTCACCAGGAACACATTCTCACTTTTCACCCACATTGCCTGAGTGAGTGATGCTCCAAATGCTTCCTGTTGGAAGTACAGTGGCTCCCCGGGGAGCAGATCAAGTTGACAGCTGAACAGTGAACAACATTCCATCTGTCACTCCATATAGCCCATCACCTCAGCTATCTTGAT
Source organism: Zalophus californianus (assembly GCF_009762305.2). Lineage (NCBI taxonomy): Eukaryota > Metazoa > Chordata > Mammalia > Carnivora > Otariidae > Zalophus > Zalophus californianus. The sequence goes on from NC_045600.1 coordinate 135,813,377, forward strand.
TTCTCTTACCCCAAGCTGACCATCATCAGGGTCTGCCCCACATAAGGACTTTGTGTGATCTTAACCTTTTTTTGGGGTCATGAACCTCTTGGAGAAGCCAGCGAAAGCTTCCCCACAAGATTACACCGACCTCTCTGTATAATTTTAAGAAGGTCATGGATCCCTCCCTGAAAGCACATCCAGGAAACTTTCATTTCAAGCAGCCCAGTTAAGTAGCCCCCCATTTCTCCTCACACTCTTAAAGCAAATTCCAGAACCCCAGCTCTAAAGACTACACCTGAGTTTTGTTTTTGTTTTTGTTTTTGTTTTTTTTTAAGGAGTGACCATTAGCCACCTAATGCTTTGGTGTGTTCAGATTTTCATCTGCATGGGAGAAAAAAGAGGCATGTGCACACGCGCACACATATACGGCTCGGCAGGAACGAAAACAGCAAAGCCGAGTCACAAATGGAGTATACTCATTTAGCACCTTCGCTCCCAACAATATGAAGCCATTCCAGGGAGTTAAGGTCGCTTTGGCAACTGCAGTTGAGTAAAGGAGCCAGGGCTGGTTATGTGTCTTCCATTCAATAAACAGCACCCCTGAATAAGAAATGGACATGCCGGACACTCTCCTGCCCACATACGCAATTTGCCATTAAATGATCCCTGCTCCCGCACAAAGCCTGCCTGCCAACAGGTTATTTTTAAATGTTTGCTTTGAGTGGTGAGGGAGAAACTGGAGGGGGCATCACTTTTGGGCCTCTAGGTCCCTTTCCTGTAACTTAAGTGCTATGAAGTAATGAAATGAAAAACTAAATCAGAACTTCCAACCTAACCCTTTTTATTGAATGTATCGGGTCAGTTCTTCAGGGTACCATGGGTGAACACTTTGGTATCAGAAAAGAGCTAGCTCTGTGATCAGAAGACAACAGCCCTACAGGCGTTTCCTTGCCCAGGAACACTAGCCCTGTGGGAAGGTGCGTGATTAAACCTTAAGAGGAAAGCAATCCATCCAACTCTTCCATGACCTGACAGGGCATCCAAGCCTGTGGACTGCAAATGTTGTAAAAGACAATTTATGTGCTCAAGTCACTGGGATTCCAAGGGCTAGAAGCTCGCTTCAGGCATTGCTGGATCCAGGGAGTCCTCCTGCCTGTCTCTCCCCCAGTCTACCTTCCATTGTGCAGGCTTCACTCCTATGTCCAGATCTCTGCACATGGCAGGAATGACAGGCGTCAGCGTCTCTGAACATTGAGAGCTTACAGCTAGCACTCCTGGAGAAGAAAGTGACCTCTGTCTCTGAGTCCATCTGTCAAACCTCATGGTAGACTCTGGTTGTCACGCTCCTTGGGCCAATCCTTGTTACACGAGAGACCTCTGTGTCGTGGTCAGCCATGCCTGGACCACATGATCATGTCTGCAACCCTCAAGAACCCCCTTGGGGAAAGGCAATGTTCCATCACAAAAACAACGTGTGGGACAGGCAAAAAGCAAATGTCCCCAACAACGACTCTTCCATGAGGCATTTCAACACAAGAATCATCCAGCAACGAAGAGCTCGCTTCCCACTTTAAAGGAAGGCCCTTAACCTCTGATGCCAGTGTAAACGACAGCAAACCGCAACCCTCCCCAGAAATCAAACCTTCACACAGCTGCTCTCTCTGAATGGTTCTTGCAGGTGAAAGGGGGGAAAAAAAAGGCGATAAAGCCAAGACTATTCTAGGTCAGAAATAAGTAAATAGTCTACAAATAAACTAAAGAATATGCATGCTATTCAGGAAAATAGCTCAGAATCTTTTATATTTAACAACAAAGCCTGTGGTACAGTTGAAAAGAAAAATGAAATAAATCTGCTTTCACCAGTCAGGTGCAGTAAGAGGTTGATGGTACAGAAATAATGAGCCTTTGAGGTACGAAAGACACACACACAGACACATACACATACACACACACACAGCCCGTGCATCCTTCACCCTCCCCATGAATCTCCTGTAGGTCCGTCTGAGGCTAAAACCTCTGGTCTCACATCTGGTCCACCAAACACACAAACGCTAGGTTCTAAAATCTCCGAGCAAAGATGCTTAGACACAGGAAAACATCCACAGGACCCAACCAGCTCCAAATGCTCCTGGCTTCTGTATTCCAACACTCCCCCCAGGAAACTGAGTGGCACTGTCTTCACCCAGACATGCTTAGCTGGGAGAAATGGTTCCATTTCTTTTCCACGCTGGGATTCCGATTCTTAGGATGCAAGAGGCAGAGCCTGGGCCAGAATGGCACCCCGAGAGGTTCAGCAGCATTTCCTCACTCTGCTCTGTTCCATTCTACCACTGGGTCCTGTGCGCGTGCATGAACCCCATCCCCTGCCCCAACCCAACGCCCACATCACTTGGAATCATAGGAGAGGTTATGTTTCCTGGCTATGGCATCCATGACGTGCAACTGCCTTCCCTACCACCTGGCTCCCTTTCTCGTTTTATTTCTTCGCCATTCAAAAGGTGAACACAACGCGAAGAGCAGAGTCCAAAATGGCAAGCCACTGACGCATTCGAGCTAGCTTATGTGTTGACGACTCACAGAGGGTTTTTGGAGGTGATGTCGATGAGATGGCACTTCAGTCCACTTGAAAGATAGACTTCTGGTCACTCTTAAAAATCAGAAGATTTGGCAAGACATACTTTGCATTTCCAGGGAAACAAATGGCAGAAGATGAAGCAAGAGCCCTTGGTTCCCCAACCTCCATATACTCTTCTGTTTGTCATTTGCTCACTGAGCCCCTGCAGCAATAAGACTGCTCCCCTGAGCAGATGTGGGAGAGGACTGCAGAACCAATACTCCCGGCTGGCCCAAAGCCTCTTTCAGGACCTGCTTCTGCCTCATGTATTTCTCTTCTGGAAAAAGTCACAGCAAGGCCACAGGGCTGTTTTTCCAGCTCACATCAAATCCCCTGCACTAACCTGAGCTTTTAAACTTTTCAGTAGAAGTGGATGTTGCTATAACCACAAAGACATTCACCACTCACATGACCAATGAGCACATTCCAGCATTTCTGGGTTAACAAAACACCCTACAGTTATCTTAACCAATAATACATTAATTTCACATCTAACTGACATATTAATAAGTTTATAATATGTCAATTAAAAGTGGGTTTACAGGGGGCAGAGCAAGATGGCGGAGGAGTAGGAGACCTGGATTTAGTCTGGTCTCAGGAATTCAGCTGAACAGGGATCAAACCATTCTGAACACCTACGAACTCAACAGGAGATCGAAGAGGAGAGTAGCAACAACTCTCTGAACAGAGAAGCGACCACTTTCTGGAAGGTAGGACGTGCGGAGAAGTGAATCCGAGGTGATATTCGGGAGGATAGATGGCGGGGGAGGGGGCCTCTGTCGGCCACTTCTGGAAAGTGCTAGAGCCGCAGAGCACAAAATCGGACCTTTTAGAAGTCGGCTCCGCGGAGGGACGTCGCTGCAGTGGCTAAGCGGGGGGTGGAATCCTCGCGGGACAGTGTGGTCTCAGGACCCTCGAGGTCACAGAAAGACCGGGGGTGCCTGAGTGCGGCAGAGCTCCCAGGTATCGGAGCGGGAAAGCCGGCTGCAGAGATGGAGCCGAGGCGTGGGATCTCAGCTCGGGGTTGCCATAGACTGTGATCCGCGGCCCAGTCAGGCCACGGCTCCTCCAGCAGGGACCCAACAAGCGGCAGAGCCAGGGAGACTCCCCTTCCTCCCCCGGGAGGAACGGCGCGGGAGCGCACCGCAGGGATCTGCTGGGTTTGGAGACTCCACACGGGGTCGGGTGCCAGACATAGAAACGCTCGGTCACAGGCCGGGTGAGCACGGAGTGCGGCCAGAGACCAGGGAGATGGGAGTGACTGCTTTTCTCTGGGGGGGCACTGAGGAGCAAGGCCCCGAGTTCTCAGCTCCTCCGGGTGGAGATTGGGAGGCCACCATTTTCACCCTGGACCTCCAAAGCTGTACCGAGAGCTTGCAGGGAACAAAAGCTCCTGAGAACAAACCAGAGCAGCTTGCTTAGCCCGGACGACAAGGGTGGGGCAATTCCGCCTCCGGCAAAGACATTTGGGAACCATGACAACAGGCCCCTCCCCCAGAAGATCAGCACGAACAGCCAGCAAGCCAAGACCAAGTTTACGGATCAAGGAGAACAGGAGAACTCCAGCCCTAGGGGAATACTGCACATAGAACTCATGGCTTTTTTTTACCATGATTCATTAGTTTTTCAAAGTTAATTTTTTTAACTGTTTCTTAATTTTTCTTTTCCCCTTTTTCAACCAACATCTTATCAATCCTTTTTTAAAAAAAAACATTTTTTATTTTTCATTTTTAGAGTCATATTTTATCCCTTCATAGTAGTTACCCTTATTTTTGGCATATATATATATATGTTGTTCTCTCTTTAAAATTTAAAGATACAGTTTCTTCTAACAGATCAAAATATACCCTAAATCACTAGTGTATGGCTTTGTTCTAGTCTCCTGCCTGATCACATTCTCTTCCCTTTTTTTTTTTTAAATCTTCTTCTTTCCTTTTTCAAACTTCTTATTAATTACTTTTATAAAATCTTTTATAATTTTCATCTTTACACCATCTTACATCCCTTCATTGTATCAACCCTTATTTTGTACATATATAAGTCTTTCTTCCTTTAAAATTTTAGGAGGCACTTTTTTCTAACAGACAAATATACGCCCAGAATCTAGTGTGTGGCACTGATCTATGCACTAGCGTCATCATATTTGATCATATTCTGTTTTTTTTGTATTGTTCTGTTTTTGTTTTTATCTTCTTGTTTATTTTTTTTCTTTCTCTTTCTTTTTTCTTTCTTTCCCTTTCTTTTCCCCTGGTTTCAGGTCTTTTCTGATTTGTATAGAGTATATTTGCTGGGGACATTGTTAACCTGTTAGCATTTTGTTTTCTCATTCATCTAATCTCCTCTGGACAAAATGACAAGAAGAAAAAAATCACCTCAGCAAAAAGAACAAGAGGTAGTACTGTCTGCCAGGGACCTACTCAATACGGACATTAGTACGATGTCGGAACTAGAGTTCAGAATCATGACTTTAAAGATATTAGCTGGGCTTGAAAAGAGCATGAAAGTTATTAGAGAAACCCTTTCTGGAGAAATAAAAGAACTAAAATCTAACGAAGTCGAAATCAAAAAGGCTATTAATGAGGTGCAATCAAAAATGGGGACACTAACTGCTAGGATAAATGAGGCAGAAGAGAGAATCAGCGACATAGAAGACCAAATTATGGAAAATTAAAGAGGCTAAGAAAAAGAGAGAGAAACAACTACAGGATCACGAGGGCAATATTCGAGAGATAAATGATACGATAAGATGAAACAACATTAGAATAATTGGGATCCCAGAAGAAGAAGAGAGAGAGGGGCAGAAGGTATATTGGAGCAAAGAATAGCAGAGAACTTCCCTAATGTGAGGAAGGAAACAGGCATCAAAATCCAGGAGGCACAGAGAACCCCTCTCAAAATCAATAATAAGTCAACACCCCGACATCTAAGAGTAAAACCTACGAGTCTCAGAGACAAAGAGAAAATCCTGAAAGCAGCTTGGGAGAAGAGACATGTAACCTACAATGGTAGAAATATTAGATTGGCAACACACCTATCCACAGAGACCTGGCAGGCCAGAAAGGACTGGCATAAGATCTTCAGAGCACTAAATGAGAAAAATATGCAGCCAAAAATACTATATCCAGCTAGGCTATCATTGAAAATTGAAGGAGAGATAAAAAGCTTCCAGGACAAACAAAAACTAAAGGAATTTGCAAACACGAAACCAGCCCTCCAAGAAATATTGAAAGGGGTGTTCTAAGCAAAGAGAGCGCCTAAAAGCAGCATAGATCAGAAAGGAACACAGACAATATACAGTAACAGTCACCTACAGGCAATACAATGGAAATAAATTCATACCTTTCAATAGTTACCCTGAATGTAAATGGGCTAAATGCCCCAATCAAAAGACACAGGCTATCGGATTGGATTAAAAAACAAGACCCATCCATATGCTGTCTGCAAGAGACTCATTTTAGACCCAAAGACACCCCCAGATTGAAAGTGAGGGGGTGGAAAACCATTTACCATGCTAATGGACACCAAAAGAAAGCTGGGGTGGCAATCCTTATATCAGACAAATTAGATTTTAAAACAAAGACTGTAATAAGAGATGAAGAAAGACACTATATCATACTTAAAGGGTCTATCCAACAAGAAGATCTAACAATTGTAAATATCTATGCCCCTAACATGGGAGCAGCCAATTTTATAAGGCAATTGATAACAAAAGTGAAGAAACACATTGACAACAATACCATAATAGTGGGGGACTTTAACACCCCCCTGACTGAAATGGAGAGATCATCTAAGCAGAAGATCAACAAGGAAATAAAGACTTTAAATGACACACTGGACTTCACAGACATATTCAGAACATTCCATCCAACAGAATGTGTATTCCGTTGGAATACACATTCTTCTCTAGTGCCCATGGAACATTCTCCAGAATTGATCACATCCTAGGTCACAAATCAGGTCTCAACCGGTACCAAAAGATTGGGATTATTCCCTGCATGTTTTCAGACCACAATGCTTTGAAATTAGAACTCAATCAGAAGAGGAAAGTCGGAAAGAACTCAAATACATGGAGGCTAAAGAACATCCTACTAAAGAATGAATGGGTCAACCAAGAAATTAAAGAATTAAAAAAATTCATGGAAACCAATGAAAATGAAAACACAACTGTTCAAAATCTTTGGGATACAGCAAAGGCAGCCCTGAGAGGAAAGTATATAGCAATACAAGCCTTTCTCAAGAAACAAGAAAGGTCTCAAATACACAACCTAACCCTACATCTAAAGGAGCTGGAGAAAGAAGAGCAAATAAAGCCTAAACCCAGCAGGAGAAGAGAAATAATAAAGATCAGAGCAGAAATCAATTTAATAGAAACCAAAAGAACAGTAGAACAGATCAACGAAACTACGAGTTGGTTCTTTGAAAGAATTAACAAGATTGATAAACCCCTGGCCAGACTTATCAAAAAGAAAAGAGCAATGACCCAAATCAACAAAATCATGAATGAAAGAGGAGAGATCACAACTAGCACCAAAGAAATACAAACAATTATAAGAACATATTATCAGCAACTCTATGCCAGCAAATTAGATAACCTGGAAGAAATGGGTGCATTCCTAGAAATGTATCAACTACCAGAATTGAACCAGGAAGAAATAGAAAACCTGAACAGCCCTATAACCGCTAAGGAAATTGAAGCAGTCATCAAAAATCTCCCAACAAACAAAAGCCCAGGGCCAGATGGCTTCCCAGGGGAATTCTATCAGACATTTCAAGAAGAATTAATACCTATTCTCCTGAAACTGTTCCAAAAAATAGAAATGGAAGGAAAACTTCCAAACTCATTTTAGGAGGACACCATTACCTTGATCCCAAAACCAAAGACCCCATCAAAAAGGAGAACTACAGACCAATATCCTTGATGAACATAGATGCAAAAATTCTCACCAAAATACTAGCCAATAGGATCCAACAGTACATTAAAAGGATTATTCACCACGACCAAGTGGGATTTATCCCTGGGCTGCAAGGCTGGTTCAACATCCACAAATCAATCAACATGATAGAATACATTAACAAAAGAAGGAACAAGAATCATATGATCCTCTCAATAGATGCAGAAAAAGCATTTGACAAAGTACAGCATCCTTCCTGGATCAAAACTCTTCAGAGTATAGGGATAGAGGGTACATACCTCAACATCATAAAAGCCATCTATGAAAAACCTACAGCGAATATCATTCTCAATGGGGAGAAGCTGAGAGCTTTTCCCCTAAGGTCAGGAACGCGGCAGGGATGTCCACTATCACCACTGCTATGCAACATAGTATTAGAAGTCCTAGCCACAGCAATCAGACAACAAAAAGAAATCAAAGGCATCCAAATCGGCAAAGAGGAAGTCAAACTCTCACTCTTTGCAGATATGATACTGTATGTGGAAAACCCAAAAGACTCCACCCCAAAACTGCTAGAACTCATACAGGAATTCAGTAAGGTAGCAGGATATAAAATTAATGCACAGAAATCAGTGGCATTCCTATACACCAACAACAAGACAAGAAGAGACACAAATCAAGGAGTCGATCCCATTTACAATTGCACCCAAAACCATAAGATACCTAGGAATAAGTCTAACCAAAGAGGCAAAGGATCTGTACTCAGAAAACTATAAAATACTCGTGAAAGAAATTGAAAAAGACACAAAGAAATGGAAAAACGTTCCATGCTCACGGATTGGAAGAACAAACATTGTGAATATGTCAATGCTACCTAGAGCAATCTACACATTCAATGAAATTCCCATCAAAATACCATCCACCTTTTGCAAAGAAATGGAACAAATAATCCTAAAATTTGTATGGAACCAGAAGAGAGCCCGAGTAGCCAGAGGAATCTTGAAAAAGAAAAGCAAAGCTGGCGGCATCCCAATTCCGGACTTCCAGCTCTATTACAAAGTTGTCATCATCAAGACAGTATGGTACTGGCACAAAAAGAGACACATAGATCAATGGAACAGAATCAAGAGCCCAGAAATGGACCCTCAACTCTATGGTCAACTCATCTTCGACAAAGCAGGAAAGAATGTCCAATGCAAAAAGACAGTCTCTTCAACAAATGGTGTTGGGAAAATTGGACAGCCACATGCAGAAGAATGAAACTGGACCATTTCCTTACACCACACACAAAAATAGACTCCAAATGGTTGAAAGACTTAAACGTGAGACAGGAGTCCATCAAAATCCTAAAGGAGAACACAGGCAGCGACCTCTTCCACCTCAGCCGCAGCAACTTCTTCCTAGAAACATCGCCAAAGGCAAGGGAAGCAAGGGCACAAATGAACTATTGGAATTTCATCAAGATAAAAAGCTTTTGCACAGCAAAAGAAACAGTCCACAAAACCAAAAGACAACCGACAGAATGGGAGAAAATATTTGCAAATGACATATCAGATAAAGGGCTAGTATCCAAAATCTATAAAGAACTTATCAAACTCAACACCCAAAGAACAAATGATCCAATCAAGAAATGGGCAGAAGACATGAACAGACATTTTTCCAAAGATGACATCCAAATGGCCAACAGACACATGAAAAAGTGCTCAGCATCGCTCGGCATCAGGGAAATCCAAATCAAAACCTCAATGAGATACCACCTCACACCAGTCAGAATGGCGAAAATTAACAAGTCAGGAAAGGACAGATGTTGGCGGGGATGTGGAGAAAGGGGAACCCTCCTACACTGTTGGTGGGAATGCAAGCTGGTGCAACCACTCTGGAAAACAGTATGGAGGTTCTTCAAACAGTTGAGAATAGAGCTACCATACGATCCAGCAATTGCACTACTGGGTATTTATCCCAAAGATACAAATATAGGGATCCGAAGGGGTACGTGCACCCCAATGTTTATAGTGGCAATGTCCACAATAGCCAAACTGTGGAAAGAGCCAGGATGTCCATCGACAGATGAATGGATAAAGATGTGGTGTATATATACACAATGGAATATTATGCAGCCATCAAAAGGAAGGAGATCTTTCCATTTGCAACGATGTGGATGGAACTGGAGGGTGTTATGCTGAGTGAAATAAGTCAATCAGAGAAAGACAAGTATCATATGACCTCACTGATATGAGGAATTCTTAATCTCAGGAAATAAACTGAGTGTTGCTGGAGTCGGGGTGGGAGGGATGGGGTGGCTGGGTGATAGACATTGGGTAGTGTATGTGCTATGGTGAGCGCTGTGAATTGTGCAAGACTGTTGAATCACAGATCTGTACTTCTGAAACAAATAATGCAACATATGTTAAGAAAAAAGAAAAAGAAGAAGATAGCAGGAGGGGAAGAATGAAGGGGAGTAAGTCGGAGGGGGAGACGAACCATGAGAGAGGATGGACTCTGAAAAACAAACTGAGGGTTCTAGAGGGGAGGAGGATGGGGGGATGGGTTAGCCTGGTGATGGGTATTAAAGAGGGCACGTTCTGCGTGGAGCACTGGGTGTTATGCACAAACAATGAATCATGGAACACTACATCAAGAACTAATGATGTAATGTATGGTGATTAACATAACAATAAAAAAGTAGGTTTACATACAGTATGGTCTTGACTAAAAATACATCCAAAAGAAAAAGGCTGGAATTAAATATACCTAAATATTGCTGATAATTTTCTATAGGCACCTGGATTAGAAATTATTTGCTTTCTTATATTTTGGTTTCACCAAGTTTTAGTAAAATGAGAATACATTCTTTTGAAAAATGGAGACAATATTAAGAAGCAAAGTAGGAAGTGTGGAAACCCAGAGAGCTTACCAGTACATCATGTGGCCATGGCCATACGCTGGGGTCCCCTGACTTAATATGGACCAGATCACCTGCTGCCTGGGGCCCTGCTAGCACTTTATGTACTTTGAGATGAGCCACAGGAAGGGGTCCGCAGGCAAAGAAGAGCCCTACCGATTTAATTCAGGACTGAAGAGGTTGCTATTCTTAGGTCTACGAGGTGGATTATGTCCCAAGCTGAAAACCAGGATCCAACTACCCTTGTCAAGAGACCTGCCTGTGTGTTTCAGGAAGTCATTTACTCCTGCCTCCCTTTCTCCATCTGTAAATGGAAAGGACAGGAGCATAAAAATGAACAGGACCGTGTTTATCAATCTCCACCATGATACCCTATGCAAAGGATACCAAGGCAAAGCCTCGCCAGGTAGATCCCGGCCTCGTTTTACTGCTAAGGAAACAAGCTCAAATCAACTGGAAAGGTGCCCAAAATCCTGGTGGCAGGTCTGTGGTGGAGCCAGGATTTGAATCTCAAAACTGTCTGACTCCAGAGCCCATGCTGAGAGTCTTGCCCAAGGTCACCCAGGCAGTGAGCACAGAAGTGATTCCATGAACCACAGGACATGAATTACGGGCAGCTGAAAATGAACAAGAAGCATCTAGCAGGCCAGGCAATATGGAAACACCCAGTAAGAGCCACACACGTGTTTGCCAGCACATTGCTAAACACACAGAAAATGGCATGTGATCAGCATCTGGGGAGAGGGGGTGGAACACGGGCCAAACCAAGTGACCAATTTTACAATGTCATTTATTTTAGAAAAAAATTAATGAGGGTAACTTCAATATCAATGAAGTTGCAAGTATATAATGAGCTAGGCTTGTTCCCATGAGGGAGAGCTTTTTAATTATTTTTTCAGATGAACTACAGTCACAGTGTATTTGATCCATACCCGACCCACACTCTTTGGAGAGTTAAAACACATTTTACCCAATGTCAAGTTAAAATAAAAACTCATCAGAAGCGAAATAACTCTTGGCTCCCAGGGCTCTGATGCAAAGGTGGGTTCGCTCTGGTTGCTGGCTGGTATCATAGTGACCTTTGTACTAAACAAACACTTGGCAGATGAAATCGGAGAATAATTCTCTTTGCATCAACTGGAACGCAGAGGGCTCCCCTGGGTTTCAATATAAGTGATAAAAAAGAAAAACAGGACACATTGGTGTCTGATGTGTGTGCCGCCCGACTTGCGAGCCATTGCTGTGTGTACTGGGGCAGTCTGCAAGGGCTCCATTCTTCCTGGGTATGCAGAGGGCACCCATGGGAAGCCTTCTTGAAGAATCGATTTCCTCTAGCCAGCTTCCATTCTACCTAAGACTTCTCTGTCTCAATATCCTCCTCTGTGTATGCACACACCTGTGCATGCGTGTATTATTATCACCTGTGTGTTTGCCAAACACACACGACTCAAAATGGTCTGGTTTCATCTGGATCCCTTTCTGCATTTTGAAGACCTCATGCACATGTAATAAAATTGCACAGAACTATACATACACAGACACAAATGAGTGCACAGAATGCCGGTAAAATCTGAATCAACTCCATGGACTGTACCGATATTAATTTCCTCGTTTTGATACTGTACCACAGTTATGTGCAATGTTACCATTGGGGGAAACTGGATGAAGGGTATGGGGGACTTCCCTATAATTTGCCACAATTTGTGATTCTAGCATTATCTCAAGTTAAAAAAAAACTCCATCTTCAAAAAATTTCTCAGGCACCTATTAATAAATAAATCACAACAATGCAGTTCCTTACAGAAACGTTGAGACAAAAGATGCAAGAGTCTTGGCTCAGTCTGGTACTGGTCCCCTTGGTACCAGTTAGGGGCTGAATCAGGTCCCCCCCGTGCCCCCAAAATTCCTATGTTGGAGCTCCAACCTCCAGGACCTCAGCATGTGACTGCCTTTGGAGACAGAGCCTGAAAGAGGTAATAAGGTTAAATGAGGTCCTATGGGTTGGCCCTAAGCCACTCTGACTGGTGTCCTTATAAGACACAGAGACACCCCAGGGATGCATCCATAGAGGAAAAATTCTGTGAAGGCAGGAGGAGGGGTAGGTGCCGTGTGCCAGCCAAGGAGAGAGGCCCTAGAGGAAACCAACTCTCCTGACTCCTTGATCTTGGACTTGCAGCTTCCAGAACTGTGAGAAAATACACCCCTGTGGTTTGAGCCACCCTGAGGACAGCCTGAACAAACTAATACAGTACCCATGTCCTGCCCACCCCAGTCATCTGGTTTTGTCCCCTGGTAAGGAGCTCCAGAGCCCATGGCATCCACCTTTAAAAGGGAAATGGTGGCTCTCAAGTGTGGCAGGAAACCAAATCGAGGAAGGAACAAAGGTCCTGGCACAGAAGAGCTAAGCAGCAGGTAACCAACCCTTCCCTACCCATGCGAGACTGGTGCTCCACTATCTGGGGAGCTGTCACAACATAGAAGACAGAATGCAAGTTTTCGGGGTGAGCCCATGGGGCAGAACCAGGAGCAGCATGTGGGAAGCTGTGAGGAGCCAGATTTCTATCACAACAGAAGCACAAGTGCCTAATGGCTATAATGGTTCAAGAAGGGAATGAAGAGAGGTGTCTGGGTGGCTCAGTCATTAAGCATCTGCCTTCGGCTCAGGTCATGATCTCGGGGTCCTGGGATCGAGCCCCACATCAGGCTCCCTGCTCCATGGGAAGCCGCTTCTCCCTCTCCCTCTCCCCCTGCTTGTGTTCCCTCTCTCGCTGTCAAATAAATAAAATCTTAAAAAAAAAAAAATGAAGGAAATGAAGAGCCATGTGAGGGGAGGGCCCCTGCATTGCTGGAGACAGGGAAGCAGAAGAAGGAATACACCAGCTGCCCCTGTCTAAGAAGGGCCAGCTCTAATCTGCACCCACCCTGGAGAAGGCTCCAGAACCCTACCCTGGACTGTTAGCCTGGACCACCCTCCCCTCTCCCTCCTCTTCCCACATCTCGGGCTGTGACACCCACTTCTCATTCCGATCCCACCTCTCCCTTTAGCTGTGAGGCACCCTGCGCTCTTTCCTCCTTGCTGGCTTCTGTGATTTTTATTTCCTGAAGCCTTCATGCTGTCTTGTGCAATGCCCTGACTTGTACCTGACCCCCTGGACCATCCACTGGCCCTCTCCCCACAGCCCTAGCCTTGTGACAGATCCCAGACGAACATGGGAAAACCCCCGCCCTCAGACCTGGAGTCCAGCTCCATTCAGCTAACTTCTCTCAGGCAAGTCCCTGACCCTCTCAGAATCGTGTCCCTGTCTGCCTCATTTACAACAGCGAACATGTTAAAAAACGCATGTCCAAAAAGAGAGGGCATTAAACATCGCGGTACAGATCCACAAGAGAATGTTATGTTTACAGTAGTAGCACCACAGACTATTTAGTAACATGAGACAATATGCATCAAATATTGAGAGAGATGTTTGTTATAAACACATTTTTAAAGATTATTTACTGGGGGGGGAGGGAGAGAGCGTGCGCACACATGAGTGAGTGTGGGGGGCAGAGGGGGAGAGAGAATCTCAAGCAGACTCCCCGCTGAGCGTGGAGGCCAACACAGGTCCCAGTCTCAGGACTGCAAGATTATGACCTGAGCCAAAACCAAGAGTCAGACGCTTAACCAACTGTGCCACCCAGGTACCCCCGAAACACATTTTTGGTAGAAAATCATACCAATGCAGAAAAAAAAGACATTATATAATCATAAAGCTAAGAGTAGTGCTTCTTTATTCTTTCTTCATACTTCCGAAGTTGTCAACAGTGACATGCTTTTTGTCATACTTTTTAACTAGGAATAAAGTTATTTAAAAAAATCTCTACCACTCTCGTTTCACCTTTTTCCTCCTCAAAGAGAACAAGGTTACAGTCAACCTAATGAGGGACACAGTGAGTCCATCACATTATTCTACTTACCCTCGCCTACAATACGACGGGCCAGGTTTTAAACTTGGAGAAACAGGACAGCTAAGAACACGGAGCTCATGGAAGGTCACATCATGGGCCAGAGGCCCACTGAGGAGAATCCCAAAGGCGCGACTCTTGGACCCTGGTCATGCCTCACATCCAACGGTCTCCACTGCCACGCTGCCCCATCAGTCCCGCTCGGAAGAAAGAGTGCCACGTGCCACCCACAGGTCATTGTCTAGCTGCTCGGTGAGGCTTGGCTCCATGTCATATGGTTGTGAAAAGCCTGCCAGCAGAGCCATGTCCCCATTCAGCTGCTTTTGTCCCCTGGTAATGAGCTCCCTTGGCTCCCTCCCCGTGCTGGAAAGGGGCAGCTGCAGAATGGTGCCAGCCAGAGAAGCCCCTGGGGAACGGCCCATCCAGGAATTCAGGAGCTTGGCCGTGGTCCGGCCACAACCATCCAAAGCCAACAGTCATTTCAGTGGACAATATTGGCTGGACTTGAGATGGAAGACTTCCATGCCCCCCTCATTCTAGGGTCCAAAACATGGCCACGCAGGAGCGCACACACCCCAAGACTGGGGATCCAGGACACGCACACCCCAGGGGCAGGTCTTATCGCCAACGGCCTGTGGACACCCAGAGGAAAGGATCAGCTGTGAACAAGTCTGTGGTTGACAACGGAGCAATTGATCATCTTTTCCATCTCCAACCCACACTCACGTTTTAGGCATATGGCCAGATGGCTGGCTGTGGGCCTCTTGCTCTTCACCAGCTTCACAGGTGCTGGAAGCAGGGGACACACGGGCTATTCCACCCTGACGGACACGCATCTACACAAACAGTCCCAGCGCCAGATCCTTCAGACTTTCCTCTTCTCTGTAGGCAGGTATAAAAGGCCATAATGCAGTAGTCCCTTCTAGTGGGTTCCCCCATATACTTCCCAAAGCTTTAAGTGGCTTCAGGAAGTAGCTCCCCTTGGGTGCCTGGGTGGCTCAGTTGGTTAAGCGACTGCCTTCGGCTCAGGTCATGATCCTGGAGTCCCAGGATCGAGTCCTGCATCAGGCTCCCTGCTCAGCAGGGAGTCTGCTTCTCCCTCTGACCCTCCCCCTCTCACGTGCTCTCTCTCTCTCTCTCAAATAAATAAAATCTTTAAAAAAAAAAAAAAGGGAAGTAGCTCCCCATTAGAGGAGATAAAGGTGACAATATTCCTGTGATCACATTATTTTATGTCCGGTACAATAAATGAGTGAACCAGTTATACTCTGCATATACTGTGGTCTTCTTAAATTGTTCCTGGAGAATCCCAAGCATGCACAGGATAGTAAGATCACATACTGGGCTGACCTCCCCCAGAAGGCTTACTCTTTTCTTCTCCCTATAAACATGTACCCATGAAACCAGTTCAGAGGCACTCAGAGAGCCCATCTCAACAGCTGTGTACGGTCATGTTTTGGAATTTGCCAGATGGACCAGCGCCAAGAGGTCCATGTGCCACACAGATATTTCCAACTCTGTTTATCACAGAAGGAAAAAAAATGGCACCCAAGTAGAAATTTGCCTGAAACATTCTTCCTAACAAAGACTCACAGCAAATCCCATGGTCTCAGAACTGGAGAAGGCCCTCTGCCTTTAACGGTCCACCTGCCACACACAAAACCAAAGCGTCTCCTCACCCTAAAGCTTTGCACACACAAACCAGGTCCCACCCACTGCAGGGAAAGACCATGACCTAACTCAGCAGCGAAGACTTCCAGAAGCAGGTTCTGGGCCTGCTGCCCCAGGCAGGAAGTCCCAAGCCAAGGTGATTCAGCACTGACAGGACTTGAGGAAGGATTCCGGGGAGGAATTTTTCTGCTAGCTTCTATCATCAGAGACAAGAACTCAGCTACTCATTCCCCACTTCCTTTTCTGGGCTTTGATTTATGTACTTGCTATGACTCCTACCAGAAAACAGCTCTCCCAGGGTCTAGGGTGACATCAGTCAAGTCCAAGACCAACGGTCTGGATGGACCTCAGGAAGCTATCTGGCTCAATGCTGTGGCCCATGTCCTAGTCTGCGTCAGACTTACATGGAGTGGCTGTTGCTCAAGCTTTAGAAAGAGCAAAATGTAAATGATGTCCTTAGTACCTTTAGTACCCACCCGGACCACATGGGGAGAGGGCCTGGCCTCAGCCTGGGATATCTTCTATGTTGGGTTCCACATCGTAGTGGAAGCTAAGTCACGACCAGGCTCCAGGTGATCTACCCCTTTAGAGAGAGGACACACACTCCACCTTTCTCACCCTAAGTCTGTTCTCAAAGAACAGGAAACATACATTTGCAACATATTTGTCCAACAAAAGCATGTACTCCATAGCTGGGACAGAAAGCCACCGAGGAAACTCGGCATGAAAGTGTATAACTATTCCAAACCCTCCTAGCTCAGAAACCTCGGGCAGTGCATGGTGGAAACTCAACAGGTACAAAGCTTTAGGTCACATTCTGTTCAAATTCTCTTTTATCCTAAACCTCTGTATGGTAATTAATGGTGCTCCAGGAAGCAAAACGTTTCCACAGGAAGAGGTAATTCTGTCAAAGCTCAGCACTCAGTGAGTGGGGACAGGTCTTTACAATCCAACTGTTTGTGGGAGGCCACTTAGTGAACAAGGGACGGAGATGCTTGGCAGGCCCTCACCCTACAAATGGCCATACGACAGTGCCCCAAGGCAGTGACAGAGGACCCCCGTTTGTTGTAAGAAAAGCTCACACTTCGAGGTTGCTTAACCTTAGACCCGTGAATGGCTTCCATCTTGCCAGTTGAAAATATCAGAAGCTAGGACACAAAATAATTTTTGAACTCACACGGACCTTATTCCTTCCTAAATACCCAGCTCCTGTGTATACCCTCATTGCAGAATTACCAGAAGTCACCAACTTTGAATGATACCAAATGCTGAGAAGACAATCATTTCTCCCCCTTTGAACTTCAATAGAATAATGACCAGATGATCATTTCAATTATTAAAAACTGGGGTTTCCAAGGTGTAGACCCCAAGTATACCTTGGTGGCTAAGGCCAGAGAGCTCAAAGTCCACACACACACGAAAAGCAGGTAAATACACGTTAAACCCATCCTGACCATGTCTTTCCATTCATAGCTTCCTAATGCCCTAGCAAAGCCCACCTCAAATTCCACTGCACATTGAAATCACCGGGGGAGACTTTTTCAAAAAAGCAATCCACGCCGGTGGCACCCCAGACCAACTACACTGGATTTTCTTGGGGGTACAACTCAGGCATCCCCATTTTTCAAAGCTCCCCCACACACACACCCGGCAGATGTGCAGCCAAGTCTGAGAACCATAAAAAGTTCACGGGCCCACCTTGCCTTCCTCTGTCAAGGCGCCCCGGTTACTAACAGAGCATGGAGCCCAGGGAAGCGCGCGGGCACAATCGCAGCTCCTACCTATGTACAGCGAGGAGTCCTTCCTCCGCACGTGGTCGTCGATGTAGGAGACGCCCAGGGGCTGCACGGGGGTAGCACCGATGCCCAGGAGCACCTGGGCCCCAATGAGCAGCAAGTACATCATGTTGGTGGCGGTCCGGCTGCGGCAGATGAGGTCCGGGTCGGGGCCCTGGTCGCCGCCAGAGCCGTTGGCGGCGCAGACGTCGCGGCCCTCGGCGCCCCAGCGGATCTCGCCCGCCTCGTACTTGTACTGGTGGGTCAGGAACTCGGGCAGCGCCGACAGCAGCGCGCCCAGGGCCATGACGATGCCGCCGCAGCCGATGAGGCGCGGCCTATGCCCGCGCGCCCCGAAGTAGCTCACGAAGAGGATGAGGGCCAGGTTCCCGATCTCGAAGCTGCTGGCGATCACGCCCACGTCGGCGCTCTGCAGGTTGAACCTCCGCTCCAGGGTGGTCAGGACGCTCACCTGCGGGGTGCAAAAGGAAATCTCAAGGCCAGTGCTAACGCACACCACCTGGGACGCAGCCCCCTCCGGCCTCGCGGTACACCCGCGCGGCCCGGCCCTTGCCCCTTCAGCGAGGTTGACAGGACCAGGAATGCAAACGGCAACTGTGACAAGGGACTTAAACCTGAAGAGTCCAAAAAATATTTACTTAGGAGGACAACCCTAATTCGATGGCTAAAGAATTAACTTTCCCAAAAGCAAGGAAGTTTTTTCTTGGCACCTGTTTCCATCCTGAAAGGTTCTGCCTGTATTTGGGAAACACAACTTCTCCTTCCCCACAGGCGGCCACCATCCCGTAGGGCTCAGGTGTCCTGTGCAAGCCCTGAAGTCCATTTTCACACACTCCCAACGACACCCTATTTAGGAAGTCCATGCTGGGAGGGCACAGGGGGCCAGGGGCTTTTTACTAGGTTAGCAAAGCATACCGGAAGAAAAGAAAACAAAACCCTACTTGGAAAAATGGACATGCTAGATTAGTTCACTGGGATAATCATTAGCTCTGTTTCCTTCTGGAAATTTCCAACATACATTTCCCTAGGCCTTCAAATAAATACATCCCCGACTGTTCTATGCCCTGCAGCCCTGCCAAAGTCCCTTGGATGGAATATTTTTAAGACTTTCCCCACCTCTGTATTCTAGTCCACCTTCATCTGTTTTAACAAATATTAAACCTCTACAGTGGCTTGGCAATGCCCTAGACACACACCCACACAGAGAAAAAAAGGGAGAGATGACACCTGGCCTTAAGATGCCACCTAGCAGACAGATATGCACAACTATATCACAAAGTGACTGGATATTATACTCATGCTGCAACCATCACGGGGGGGGGGGGGGAGTCAAGGGGAGATGCCTTATATTAGGGCTTTTGAGCTAGAGAGAAAATGCAAATAGCCCTCCCTCCTGCTGTTTGCAGGTTCCACACAGGGTATTACCAGCAAGGTAAGAGTCCCCATCATCACGGGAGGTCTGATAGTCCTAGCTGGGCAGGGAAGAATACTCCAGGCTAAGGCAACAGTGTGAGCAAAAGTTGGTGGCATGACTTAATAAAGGAATGGAAAATGGTTGGAAAGATGGATTGGTGACAGATTCTAAAGAGCTACAGATGCCACCCTAAAGAAATTAGGCAATCCCGAGCAGTGTGGTGGAAAAAATGCAGAGCACGGAGAAAGGAACACCTGGTTTGAATCCCAGCTATTACTCCCTTAATTAGCTCTATAATGTCGATCAAGTTGCTTCACCTGTCCAAGCCCTGGTTTCTGTGAAGCAGGGACAGGAACATCAACCAGGCAGGATATACAAGATTGGAAATAATGAAAGGTCCGCTAGCACAGAGCTGCCTTTCCCTTCCTGGCAGGAGAGTGTAGGGAGAGGAAGCAAAGCAGAGGGGTGCAGAGCCAGGACTCCGGGGCCATTCTGACTCTGTGACCTTGCACCATTCGCCTACGCTTTCACTTTCCCATCTATAAAATGGGGAGAGGAGTGCCAGGAGCCAGGAGTCAACAACATACAGGAGTAAATGCTGGAAAGGGCTATCTATAACCATTGTCATTTATCTGTGGGCATCGGGCAACATCAAAGCAAAAGATGCTGGGTGTGGCCATTGTGTGGCAATGGACCGACAGAAGAGTGGAGAGAGGAATGCCAGCAAACTATTATTGAGAAAAGACAGAGGAAAGGCAAAGTCAGTACAGTGGCAAGAGAAATGGACAGGAGAGTTTGAGAGGCTTGTAGAGGCTGAGTTCTATCTCCGGAGACTCTGGGCCATGTGCTGCTAATGAATGGGAGGAAGGAGAGTTATGTGGATCTAGCCTTCCACCAAACGTGTAAATCCGTGCCCTGTTGTCAAAATCCACGATCCACAGCCTCTGACCATGTGCACACACAGCTATACCTGTAAGGATTAGCAGGTCTCTATGTACGTTATGAAAAAGAACAGAGAAGCCAGGTGACTCCTCCCAACCTCATCTTCAACCCCACACATTGAAACAGCCTTCTTCAATCCAGTGGTTCTCAAAGCTACCTTCAGATTGGAAGCACTTGGGAAACGCTTAAGAGTTCAGATGCCCGGTCCCTCCCCGAGTTTCTGACTCAGCTGGTCTGGGGGGCAGCCCGGGCCCTGGGATTTTGTTACAGTCCCCAGGCGATTCAGGCTGGGGTCAGCAGCACAGCACTAATGCAGAGGCACCCACTACGGTGGTCTTGCCTTCAGCGCTGGCCCCAGGGGGGCGAGTTCGGCAGAGCAGTGTTCTAACACTGGTATTGGCGACAGGACATCTGTGTCCCTGCTCTGTTGCCCACATTCCAATTCTGACTCCCGTTCCCATTGCACTTTCTAACCAAGTCAAGGCCAGCTCGCAACTCAGTCAGCCCTCGTTATGTGGCTAAGCCCTTGTTATGTGGCTAGCTTATTTCTCAAACACCAAGTATTTGCAACTGTCAAGAAAAGAAATTTATTAGCCGGTCTGGTCTCATTAAAAGGACTTTCAAAGACTCCCAAGGAAGTTCCTTCTGGAAGGTCTGGGTAGGAAAAACAAAGGCTTCATTTATTCACTCCTTTGTAACATCCAAAAAAGCATGATGGGACGAGCGCTCTAGCAGAGGCTTGTAATAGGTAAAGCTGTGTGGGAGTGAAGACGACAGCCTATCCACCCGGGAGGTTGGGGGGCTCCAGAAGGCTTCACCCCAGCCTTTGTGCTGAGCCTTGAGAGATGCCCAGAAGAGGCTGGGTGCAGGAAGGGAGCAGGCATATATCCAGGCACTAGAGTCCTCTCACACAGCCTGCTGGGTCTGCAGCCTGGTGACCTCCAGAGGAGGTCAAGGACAACAGCAGCAGGATGGTAGCAGGTGGGAAGGGCTGGAACAGAAGCCGTTTTCCATTCCTGCCACGAGGCTTAATGATACACATATTAGGCAGCATATCTGAAACATGACAACAGTGCTGTTCCGGCAGGTGTGACCCATCAAAATATCACACAGGTGTGGACGTTTATGACCACAGATAAGGACGGTGGGGATAGAGACAGCTGTGGGCAAAACAAAATATAATCAGCTCTTCTAGAGCGAGCTGACGTCTGCACCTGCAACCCCTCGTCCTGCCTCAATCCTGCTCTTTGCAGAGCAATCCACAAGGGCTGACAGGAAGTTGTAGGGTCTTCACCTCCTTGACCTGTAGCTTCTAACAAGCCCCAAGGATGCCTCTGAGTCAAGCATTAGGCCCTGCAAGCATTCTGAAAAGACGCTTTGTGGATCAATTCGATCAGAGGCTAATGTCTTCACTCAAAACACAATTTTGAGAAGATGAACTAAGTATGCATGAGGCCATAAAACCCACTTGTGGCTTTTACGTGGCAGGAAACAATCCAGCAATAAGACGCGTGCTAAACGGAATGACTGTCTTTATTTAATGGGTAATAGGACTGATGGAAAACGTCTTAGTAATTAAGAGACGAAGGAGCCGTAACTCCAGGAGGAAAAGTGTTCTCACCCTGTGCCAAGTGGATATGAAGTTATTATTAAAAGAATGCAGTATTTATCAGGTCTCTACTACCACGATTCAAAAAAAAAAAAAAAAAACTTGCATTTCAGAATCTCTCGGAGCACTTGTTAAAAATACAACCCCCCAGACACTGAGAGGTGACCCAGGGGCCCGAGATTCTGTAAGACTCCAGGCGTCTTGGACGCCCAACTAGGGCAGAAAACCACTGCTATTCCAGGGGTCTACTGATGTACTCACCACAATCTCGAGCTGTGCTCCTTAACCTCAGGGGCAGCAAAATTACACGGAGTGCATCACCGCCGGATTCCAACCTCAGAGCTTATGACACCTCAAGTCCGCGGGAGGTGGGGGAAGAGACTGGGAATTTACGTTCGAACCCGCTCCCAGGTGATGTTGATGGTGCTCAGGGGACCACATTTTAAGAACCACTGGTCTACTGGCCTTCCTGTCCTCAACAAACCTACCCCTGCTCAAGACTGAAGAGTCTGGTTTTTAAATAGACATGAGTGGAAAGCAGTCCCTCATTTTCAGCTCCTAGAGACACACTCACATGGGCCAACTGGGGTTGCCTTTGTGGGAGGCTCACCTCTTAGGGTGCCTGAGGCACTCAGGCCAGCTGCAGCAAGAAGGACCCAGCACAAAAGGGAGAACATCAGCCCATGCGGTCATAAATACCCTAAGACAGGAGGCACCCAGAGACTGTGCCCACATAGAGATGAGCCCTTCCTCGCCTTCAAAAGCACGGAGATGGTCCAGAGCTCACTGACTAAGAAGAGTAGTTCATAGGAGCAGAAACCAACAGTCAAGCTAGCCCCCAGGAGCCTTCCCAGAGGCTGTCCATTTTCTTACTCTGGCTGGGAGTGTGGGGCCCAAACTGGAATCACCTGGGGAGCTTTTGAAAACACCAGTGCCTCCTGCCCCCCCTCCAGACTCTGATATAATTTGTGAGAGCTGGGCCCCAGCGTGGGTATATTCAAAACTCCCAGGTGATTCTAAGTCACAGGTAGAAGTATGTGTGTGCACAGATGCACTGCATGGACGCGGCAGAGGGGTATGGATGTTTACCACAGTGCAACATGTTCATCTGGGTGCCGCTTGGGAGCAGGGAAGCCTCGAGTCCCAATCTGCCTTGGACAGCACGTGGCCCATCTTTTGGAGCCTGTCTGCACATCATAACAATACCTGCTTGAGTGAGCATTACGAGATCACGTATCAGAGCAGTGGGCACACAGCAGGTACATCTAGAAGTGTTGGCCTCATCACTGGTGCGCATGCTCTGTGTGACTTCCAGGTCCGTTCCAGAGTGCCCGCTCTGTGGCAGGTGCAAGAAATGTGACTATAATTGAGAGACCATCCCTACCCCATGGAAGTTTATAACCTGGGGAGGGCAGAAAGAAGCAATCGAATAACAACACAGCCTACTATACAGGGGAAAAGAGTGGAGGAGGGTACCAGGGAGTGAGAGCACATGTTTGGTTGCACGTGAAGGAAAACATATCCAGGATTCTGGGATGCAATAAGGATAAACAGGGGGTGATGGAGGGGGTCACAACATTCCATGAGCAAAGATCAATGGGGGTGGGGGGTACAGTTCAGACCACCCCTAGGGTAAGGTGGGGGGGAGACACCTTTCGGCCTCAGAACACGGTGAGGAGTAATCAGAAATAAAACAACCGTGAAGGCCAGGCTGAGGGTCTGCCCTTGATCTGGAGGTCAATGGGGAGCCAAGAGAGGTTCTTGAGCAGGAGCAACACTATCCAGGCAGCAGGGCATAGCGTGGAGAAGAAACTGCCAAGGCTGCTATCTCAGCAGTACACATGGGAAGTGAGTCTTCAGCAGGGTAGTGCTGGTAGAGCATCAGAGGGTGCCCCTGGGAGAGGTGCCGGAGAAGGCAAACAGTGCAGAGCGTGAACCAAGGAAGGGACAGCAAAGGACCTCAGGGGAGTCTCCCCTGGCTCCATCCAGAGCCATGTGAGGGCTGAGAGCTTGGGAAGGCTGGGAGGAGCCCTAGAGTGTGGACAACCTGCATCTCAAAGCACGTCTGTCGGAGGGGCATGGGATGTGACAGAGGGCAGCAGGTCAGGGAACTTGGAGGAAGCTTCACCCTAAACCTTTGGTGCCCAGCAGCAGGGCCCATGTCAAGGAGCAGACGCAGAAACAGTCCGGGAGATGTGAAGCTCACCCTAAACTACAGTCGGATGGAACGTGATGTGGAGTCCCCTTGCGGAACAGGGGGCAGCACACTTTTTCTGCAAAGGGCCACATAGTACATATTTTCAGCTTCCGGGCCACACGGTCTCTGTAGCAACTGCTCACTCTGCCATCTTGGCACAAAAGCCACATCCATAGGCAATATGTAAATAGTGGGCATGGCTGTGTTCTAATAAAACTTTATTAACAAAAACAAGCAGTGGGCTGGATTTGGCTACAGGCCATAGATTCCCCCAACTCCTGCTCTATAGTTCCCAAGTCAATCCAGTTTGGGAGATCATGTTATTCCTATGCCTGGCAATAAAAACACTGGCCATTTATAACCAGCCTGTGAAGCACTCCTCTTGCCGGCCCAAGAAAGTCAATCTAGGCGTCTTGAATGCAAGTTTATTAACTGCATGAAAGTAATTTGCAAGGCAACTTCAATTTCCTGTCTGATGTGCCAAGGGCATGTCTTCTTGCAGTAAGGAAGGGGGTGGTGCGGGAGGGGCTTAACCACGTAAGCCCAGACAGCACTGTCCTGTTAGCAGCAGGGATCTCATCGGGTAAATGCAGCACCTTGTGTGGTTTTGTTTTTCATCTGAGCAGTGGCCCTTTGGAGCACGTAATTTAGGGTGCAAGGGAAATGCCGAACACAAGGCATTCACTTGTGAATTCCAGGATATGACGTTTGCAGAGCCAGGTAACAGAAGACAACATCTCCCATGATTGCCCAGGTGGCAACCAGATCCGTCATCTGCCTCACAGGTCAGCCGGGAAAAAGAGACATTTAGTCAGTGTTGCTTCATTTCTGGCGGATGACTTAGCCTGTATTATGACCACATAATAAATGGCCGTCCTCTTGTAACCATTGTTCTCAAAAAGCAGAGTAAGAATGACATAGAGAATCCCTGATTGAGACATAACTCTGGCCTTCAGCCCCCACCAAAGTCCTATCAGTATGTGTGAGGGGGCAGGTGGAAAACACGAGAGGTTTAGGGAGCCAAACATTACCTGTGGGACCTTAGGCAAGGCATTTAACACACCTGCAACTCGCTTTCCCCGTCTGTAACATGGAGATGAAAATCCTGCCCTCTCAGCTTACCACAGGTTCAAATGCAGGGGAAATGCTCTGTACGATGTTCATAACTGTAACAGCAGTTATGCCTGGGGTTGCAAATATGCAACGTAGCTTTTCCCTTCTGTGCAGCAGTGTCCTAGGAGCCCATCGACTCTCCCTGTACCTGGAGCAACAACCTTTCCTCTGATCACCCTGAGTGAGAGTCACCATCTGGCTCTCCTTAAGCCTCACTGGTCTGCTCTAAGCCTCTGTCTCTGCCGTTCCCTTTATCTTTATTATTCACCTCTTTCTCAGACTACTTTTCCCTCTACATCCCATTTCTTAGTTTCTCTCATCTCTTCTGCTACCTCTGTTCCCTAAATGGCCCTAAAGTACAAGAACACTTTTTATTGCTCCTTATGTAGCGAAATTTTATGTTCAATTAATTCTATGAGAATGTGTAACACCTTAGGATTCTCTTCTAAAACAGAATCTCCAGACTTAATGGCCTCCTACTTATACATTATATATATTTCATCATTGATTTTTCTCTCTAGCTCAGTGGTCCATCATGAAAAAAAAAAGATTCTCCATCTCTGCTGGGTACAACTAATAGAATGCTCTTCCACTCTGTTACTGAGTTTTACAGTCATTACCAGAAATGTCTGCATCAGGCTATTATTACTAATTTGTGTTTAGCACCTTTTATAACTTCAGTCATTCTTTCAATTCACAACTTATGTGCTGCCCTGTCTCTTCTATTAGAGAAACTTCAAGAACAAGAGGAGTTAAATGATTTCCTCAGCATTCAACAAAAATGTTTAGAGG
Source organism: Zalophus californianus (assembly GCF_009762305.2). Lineage (NCBI taxonomy): Eukaryota > Metazoa > Chordata > Mammalia > Carnivora > Otariidae > Zalophus > Zalophus californianus. The sequence goes on from NC_045600.1 coordinate 135,839,246, forward strand.
ACCACACACAGTCTACAGGAAGAGATTTTTTTTTTTAAGATTTTATTTATTTATTTGAGAGAGAGAGAATGAGAGACAGAGAGCATGAGAGGGAGGAGGGTCAGAGGGAGAAGCCGACTCCCCGCTGAGTGGGGAGCCCGATGTGGGACTCGATCCCGGGACTCCAGGATCATGACCTGAGCCGAAGGCAGTTGCTTAACCAACTGAGCCACCCAGGCGCCCAGCAGGAAGAGATTTCTAACACACTAACAACTTAACGCATCCAAACACTCTCCCAGGCAGAACTGTTTTCACTGAATTAGATTTCTCTATATGCCTAGGGCCCAGGCTTACCATCAGCTGAGTTGAAAAACCCCACCCTGAATACCTGTGCCTTACAAAGGCCTAAACCAGTGGCTGGAGATGCCCTCAACCAGCTCGCAGAATCAAGGAGATGGCAACTAGGAAAACAAGCAATGATCACAAAGGGTGAACGAGTTTCAAAGCACAGTCAATACCCAAAGAAACAGTGTAGTTAGTACCCAGTACAACGGGAGGAATGTGGCATCATGGCGGGCTCCTGAACAGGGGTGGTATTAATTACAGCCATCTTAAACAGTTATTAGTTACTTACGTGAGATACAGTACTGAGGGCTTTACATATATTGACATATTTATTCTACACTAGGATTCCATGAGGTAGGTAATGCTTATAGCACAGTTTTACAGAAAAGTAGTTGGACGCTAGAGAAGATGACTATCCTGCTGATAGCCACATGGCTAGTGAGCAGAGGGAGGAACCAGGACTGAAGCCCAGTCACTGGCCCCACACCAGAGGGATAGAGCACCCCTTACCCTGCCTCAGTAAGGTTCTCCCCATCCACATGGTTCTATTAAGTAAGTAGATGGGTTCTATTAAGTAATCAGAGGCAGCCCCCAAGCAATTGGTAACCAAACTTGCTATAAAAAGCAAAAAAAGGGGCACCTGGGTGGCTCAGCCGGTTGAGCGTCAGACTCTCGGTTTCAGCTCAGGTCATGATCTCGAGGTCATGAGATCGAGCCCCGCATCAGGCTCCACGCCCAAGTGGAGCCTGTTTGAGATTCTCTCTTTCCCCCTTCCCTCTGCCCTCCCTCGTGCTCTCTCTCTCTCTCTCTGTAAAAGAACATTTAAATTCTTGTCAAAAGTTTCGTTATTGTTAAAAGCTATGCAGGGTGGAAAAGAGCTTTGAAGTCATACATAATTTTGAAAACCCTGCGTTGAACAAAGATAAACAGGTTTCCTTACTACTAGACTTAGAAAGATTTCCAAATGGTAACATTCCTTGTTAATCAACCATCAAAATATATAGTATGTAGCATTTCTTGAAACTCTTCTATCCATTTTTTTATATACTCAAAAAATATATATATACTTTCAGAAACATTGGGTTAAGGCTGATATGAGAAATATGTTTAATTAAGTACTAGGAAAAGGTCTGCTGCTCTGAGGAACTAATTTTTTGGCTTCTCCCAGCCTCACTACCTCCAACCAAAGGCTATTCAACAGTCTGATTATAGCTGCATTTCCCTTTTTGCCTTGCTTACCAGGAATCTCAGACTCAAACCTGCCGCCATGCTAGAAAAATGGAGTGGGATGCCAGAGCTGCACACAAGCATTTCATTTCCTTCTTGGTTTTCAAATTCCACTTGTAGTTCCACAGGAGTATGCTACATACAAACTGCTTCTATCAGAACAGGGTACAAAATCATTACATATAAATTCCTCAAGAGCAACCCACCAGACAGGTATTTAAGTCCTAAAACCTAAGTCCTAAATACCAAGATAATCGGCTTCCACTTAATTATATCCTCTCAAAGAAATGAACCCCACTAATAAGCTGGTAAGAAAATAATACGTTCACCAAAGCCCACACGTCCAGGTGTAAGATAAACACAGACTAGAACAAAACAGAGCCTGTTCATGTGCAGTGCTAGAAAGCTTCCAGAAGAATAAGAAAGTAGGAACTTCAGAGTCAGAGCGTTGAAGGCAACATTCACACACAGTATAAGAGTTCATCTTCCTCAACCTGCTCACAGAGCTCCTGCTGATTCTGCTGTCCATCCTTCCCGTACCTCTCAGGCACAAAACACCCTCAGCTTTGCCTAAGACACGCAGTGACTGACCACAGGAACAATGGCTATTACTGCTAACATGGATGTTGAGGATGATCCAGCCCATTTCCAGCCTACTGGGAGGAACCAGAAGCCCAGAGGAATGAAGTAATTTGCCCAGGATCATACACCTGTATGTGACAGGGGTGTCTCCTGATGCCCCGTCCAGTTTTGCGCCCCCTCCCCCATGTTAAAATAAAAGTAGACCTATCACTACTTGGTCTCGCTCTACCAAGAGTAAAACAGCACTGCGTGTTGGATGCATATTACCTTGTTCAAGGTGCTAAAAATGCTGTACCGATATCTACCGAACTAGGTACCAAAGGTACCAAAGCTGTAATTGAACAGTCATGGAGAGGTTATCATTAGTGCAAGATGTGACAGCACCGCCTTGTTCTGCCCAAGCCAAAGGTGGGACCCTACTCACAGGAAGGAGGAGGGAGGGAACGTGCTGTAAGATGCCCAGCTTCGCTCCACCCAGGGAACGAGCATCCCTGCCTCCCACTCGGCATGGGTCCCTCCGCTCATCCACCACCTTTCTTGTCTCCTCAACATCTTTCTTCACCTCTCTGCCCTATTCTCTCTCCCCCGCCTCCACTGGCTCCTTCTCTACCCAAACACACCCAATTCTCATCCATATAAAAACAACTTAAAATCCCTTCTTTATCGATTCCTCATTCATTTTGGGGGTGGGGGGTACATACCCACCAGTGGAATGACTGGATCATCTAGTAGTTCTACTTTTAATTTTTGGAGGAACCTCCATCCTGTTTTCCACAGTGGCTACACCAATTTCCATGCCTGTCACTGCCATTCCTCTTCCCTTCCATCAAGAGGCAAATAAAGAATGTCCCCATTTGCTGGGAAGACTTCCCTGCTTTCGACGCTCAAGTCAACCCCATGCAATCGGGCGTCACTGCTGCGCTATGGCCACGGGAAGCTTCTCTGGATCCAGGTCCCCGCTGGGCTCCTACTTCCGAATGCGACTATTTTCCCTGCCCTTCTCTGGGCTTTCTCTGATTTCTGACACAGCTGACAGGAACAACTTTCCTCCACTTTCCTCTGACACCCACCCCCTCAACCGCCCCCAAACCTGCTTCCCCTCCTTCTCCTCTTCCCTTCTCTCTGACCAGAATTCTCCACGGTCACATCCAACTGTTTCTGAGTCACTGTGCAACCCTCACGGCGGGAATCCCCACATTCTCTTGTCCATCTCCAGCATCCTGATGGCACCCAATTTCACCCTGCGGCCATATTGCACCTCCGAGCTCCAGACCCCACCCCCCAGGAAGGCCACAGCACCCAGCCTCCACGGGTCCCGACACAGCATTCTGCTCTCCATCCCCGCCACCACCCCTACCCCGGGCTCAGCAAGCCCAGCCCTTCTGATCCCTCCCTTCATGAGCATCAGTATTTCCCTGACATCTGCAGGGTCCCAGGCTCCAGAAACCTGACACCCCCAGCATCCTACCCAGCTCAGTTCTGTTGCCCAGCCCCTCTTCCCTGAAATGTCCCCAGTGCACCTGCACCAGCCACTGCCCTCTTCTCTGTCTCACCTCATTTAACCCAACCCCAATTAATTCTCTCCTCAAAACCCTCCAGTGATGCCCTCTGTGAGGCAGAAAAGCCCAAGCTCCTCGCCTCATGGTAGCAGACCCCAACATCTGCCCACATTCTGCCTCCCGGCCTCCCCCCTGCAGCAATCACTAACTGCAACTTTCCTACACTGGCCTGGATCTGTCTCATCCCCCAGCTTTCAAAGGGGCCAAAATACCACCCAGCCCACTTACACTCACTTCAGAAATCCCTATTTATCCAACAGTTCAATGCCGCCTCCTCCATGAATCCTCCCTGCCTTCACCTTCTCCTTTGCAACCACGGTACCTGATACAGACTCCCATGTGGCTGGCATTATTTTGGCATGTCTGGCGTCCCTCGTGAAGGCTGAAAGTTCCTTGGGGGCAAGAACTGGCTTATGTCTGCAGCCCTGCTCCTGAGCACAGAGTGGGGCGTGCTGTGGCTAAGCCAGGTCACCGCATACAGCAGTGCGAGACCTACGCTTTCCTGCACAAAGGTGTCCCGCCCAGGTGGTGAGTGAGCACTGAATCCAGCGGGCACTCTGTTCACCCAATTATGTGCCCTGGAGGAAGAAGCACCGATTTCCCATGGTCACAATGGCTCCATACGGGTGAGCAGGAACCTGGGCTGATGAACACACACTCTAAGTTCCCTGCCCTCCGACAGCTCCCTGGTGGCCCCCTCCCTTTGCGTAAGAACCTAAATAAGCATCACAGCCAAGCTGCTTTATCCATTCCTGGAGGTGCCTGATGTAAGGAGACTTTGGAAATGGTGACAATTGTGCTAAGTAAGTTCTTGGAAACAAACACAAGTGGGCAAACCTGGGCTCAAATTCAATATGGTACGTGAGCACCACCAGGTCTTTTAGGCAGTTCCCGGGGCTGGTTGGAAAAACACATGAGCCCAAGACAAAGACTGACCAACATTTGGCCTCAGCGAGACACAAAGCCATCTGTTCCTTGGGTCCCCTGCAGTCTCTCATCCTTTACCTACAGCTACTCCGGGAGCTGCCCTCATTTCCTCTGAATGTCAAGCATCACTTAGTAAAGATGATCCAAGGGTAAGAAGAGCTGACTATGTGCAAAGTACCAGACCAAGGATATGGGGGCTAAGATCGTAGATAAGATAGAGTCCCCTCCCTCTGTGAACTAATAAGAACTACCATTTCATGGCATTTACAATGGGCCCAACACTGCTCCTATCACTCTATGTATATTAAATCCACATCATTCTTACAACAACCCCATTAGGTTAGGTATTATTGGGTTTTTTTTAACTATTTTGTTTAAGTCATCTGTACACCCAACATCGGGCTCAAACTCACAACCCCGAGGTCAAGAGTCACATGCTCTGCCAACTGAGCCAGCCAGGTGCCCCAGGTAGGCACTATTATTATCCCCATTTTACAGATGAGGTCACAGAGGCCCAGAAGTTAAGTAACTTGACCGAGGTCTGGCAGGTAGTAAATGCGAGAGCCAAGATTCAAGCCCAGACAAGCTGGTGTCAGAGTCCCTCCTATTAACTGCCACATGATTTTTGCTCTCTAGAAGACAGGAAGATAGGAAAAGACAATGGGGCTGGAATGGCAGCATGAGAAACTCGACAAATTCTCTCTGAGGAACAATAATAAAACTGGACAAGGGGCATGTGGGTGGCTCAGTTGCTTAAGCAACCGACTCTTGATTTTGGCTCAGGTCATGATCTTAGGGTTTTAGGATCAAGCCCCACATAGGGCTCCCACACTCAGCAGGGAGTCTGCTTCCCTCTCTCTCCATCTGCCCCTCCCCCTGCTTGTGCATGCACTCTCTCTCTCTAAAATAAATTTCAAAAATCTTTAAAGAATGTTTTAAAAACTAGACAAAATTGTAAACATAAAAGACAAAATAAATCAACTAAAATGTGCAAAAAATTGAGGAGCATTTGTTCATGAAAAACTTCGGAACCTCTGGTAAAAGCAGGAGGAATCTGGGTTCTTTCCCTCCTATGTTGATTGGCACAGTAATTCTATCACACGACTTGGCCTTGCAAACCAACAGCCTCCTGGTTGGAAGGAGCCCACCTGATTTGAAGTGGAACATGAAAAACCCCACTCAGGGGCGTTGTCAGCAAAAATAGTCTTCCCGATGGCAAATGAATGGCAAACATCAGCTACAAACATCTGAGGTTGTGGTGCTGGTTAGGGCAAACAACAGACTGGCTGACTAGACAGAAATTCAACAGCAAGATCAGCCGTAAGAGTCCTTGATAAGCTCTCCACATATCTTTGGTTAACTGAAAGGCCAGGCAAAAGGAGGAGAAACCAGAGAGCGTCCATGCTCTCTACTCTTCCCAGGCTGACTGTGAGCCTATGAATAGACAAAAGAGATGCAAAAGGACCCAGAAGAAATGAAAAGCTGGAGAAATTTAAAAACTGCCTTAATTTTGAGAGGCATGTGGGTGGCTCAGTTGACTGAGCGGCCACCTCTTGATTTCAACTCAGGTCATGATCTGAGGGTCCTGGGATTGAACCCAGGTTGGGCTCCATGCTCAGTGCGGAATCTGCTTGAGGATTCTTTCTCTCCCTCTTCCTCTGCCCCTCCCCCTGCTCACAGTCTCTCTCTTTCTCTCTCAAATAAATAAATATATATTTTTTAAAACTGCCTTAATTTTGAATGCAAACGAACTCTAACCAATCATTTGACTACACAGACACAGAGGAAACCCCCAGGAAGCCAGATTTTAAAATAAAAACAAGAATTTACAAAATGCAAAAAAAAAAACCCCAAAATTTTAAAACTGAGCCAACACACCAATGGCCACACACCACAAGAGAGATACCACAGACTTAGTTCATGCAAGTAATTAAACAGAATAACAACAAACTATGGGTGGGAATGGGGGGGAATAGAGGATATTATCTAAAATGTCCAATTTTCAACAGAAAACTAAGAGTCATGCAAAAAACAAAGAGGAAAGCAAGGCTCTTTCTTACTCAGGGGGAAAAGAACAGTCAATAAAAGTCATCTGGGTGCACCTGACTGGCTCAATCAGAGGAGAATGTGACTCTTGATCTCATGATCATGAGTTCAAGCCCCACAGTGGGCACAGAGATTACTTTCAAAAAATTTTTTTAATAAAAGTCATCTGAAAGTAGGCCCCAATGTTGGACATGGAGACAGATTCAAAGCACCTACTATAAATATGTTCAAAACACTAAAGAAACCCATGTTTAAAAAATTAAAGAGCAATATGATATTAATAATCCAACAAATAGATTATCTGAATAACAACACAGATACCTCTCTCTCTCTCTCTCCCTCTCTCTTTCTTTCTCACACACACATATACACACCAAATGGAAATTCTAAAGTTAAAAGTATAGTAACTGAAATGAAAAATTCACTAGAGGGCCTCAATATCAGATTTGAGAAACAAAAACAAAACAAAAACACATAATAGGTCCTCAATAAAATTAACAGCTGACTTTTCATCAGAAACAACATAAGTCAGAAAGCAATGTAATGGCCTATTTAAAAACCTGAAAGAAAAAAACTGTGAACCAAGAATTCTATATCCAGCAAAACTATCATTTGAAAATGAAGGCAAAATATATTCCCAGATAAACAAAGACTGGGAGAATTCACTGCTAGCAGATTTTCCTTGGATGTAATACTCAAGAATTCCTCAAGTGGAAAGAACACAATACCATACCGTAACTCAAATATACACACTAAGAAATAAAGAGCTCCAGAAAAGTTTGATGGGGGTAAATACAAAAGGCTGTATATATTTTTCCTCTTCTTTAAAAGGCAGAGGATTGCATAAAGCAATAACACTACTATATTGCATAAGCAATAACACTACTATATTATATATAGATATAATATATATAATAACAACACAAATGAGGGAAAGTAATGGATCTGTATTAGAGCAAAGTTTTCATATTTTACAGGAATTAAGTTAGTACTGATCTGAACAGACTTTGATAACTTAAGATGCATATTGTAGTAGCAATCACGAAGAAAGTAATTCAAAACACAAGGGGAGAAGGAATTAAAATGAAACTCAGGAAAATATCTATTTAACATAGAAAAAGGCAATAAAGAAGGAACAGAGTAACCAAAAAGATACAAGACAGGAATTACAAAATGGCAGATGTGAACCCCACAACACCAACCTTAAGAGCCCCAAAACACATTGAAGCCAAAACTGACAAAGTGAAAGGATAAATGAACAATTCCATGATAACAGCTAGAGACATTAATACCCCTCTCAATAATGAATTAAACAAAAATCAGTAAGGTTAAAGATGATTTCAGCACCACTTCCTACCAATCTTCCAACTTAACAATAAAATAACAAGCCAATTTTAAAAATAGCCAAGTAATGTGAACAATTTCATCAAAGAAACATGGAAATGTCTAATAAGCATTTGAAAAGATGCTCAGCATCATTAGTCTTCAGGGAAATGCAACTAGAAATCACAAGGTGCCACTACCCACCCACTAGAATGGGTATAATAACAAAACAGAGACAATACCGAGCATTCACATGCATGGAGAAGAACTGGAAGCCAAATACACTGCTGGAGGGAATGTAAAAGATGAAGTGTCACAGCCTCTTTGGTAAATAATTGAGCAGTTTCTTAAAAAGTTATATAAGGGTTAGTCAATTAAGCATCCAACTCTTAATTTTGGCTCAGGTCATGATCTCAGGGTGGTGAGATCGAACCCCATGTCAAGCTCTGTACTGGGCATGGAGCCTGCTTAAGATTCTCTCACCCTCTCTCCTTCCACTCTCAATCTACCCAAGAGGATCGAAAACATATGTCTACACAAAGATTGTGATAGCAGTATTCAAAATAACCCCAAACTGGAAACAACTCACAAGTCCATCAATGGTCACTGGATAAACAAAACATGGTATAGCCATAAATCAAACATTAATCTAATCCGGTTAATATAATATCTACTAAAACTGAAATACCAAAGAATAGTATTTAGCAATAAAATGGAACAAACTACCAATACACACTATACCACAGATTCACCTCAAAACAATCATGCTAATTGAAAGAAGCTAGAAGTAAAAGACTGGTTATTAGAAAGGACTGGCATGATATCTTCAGAGCACTAAAGGAGAAAAATATGCAGCCAAAAATACTATATCCAGCTAGGCTATCATTGAAAATAGAAGGAGAGATAAAAAGCTTCCAGGACAAACAAAAACTAAAGGAATTTGCAAGCATGAAACCAGCCCTCCAAGAAATATTGAAAGGGGTCCTCTAAGCAAAGAGAGAGCCTAAAAGCAGCATAGATCAGAAAGGAACACAGACAATATACAGTAACAGTCACCTTACAGGCAATACAATAGCACGAAATTCATACCTTTCAATAGTTACCCTGAATGTAAATGGGCTAAATGCCCCAATCAAAAGACACAGGCTATCGGATTGGATTAAAAAACAAGACCCATCCATATGCTGTCTGCAAGAGACTCATTTTAGACCCAAAGACACCCCCAGATTGAAAGTGAGGGGGTGGAAAACCATTTACCATGCTAATGGACACCAAAAGAAAGCTGGGGTGGCAATCCTTATATCAGACAAATTAGATTTTAAAACAAAGACTGTAATAAGAGATGAGGAAGGACACTATATCCTACTTAAAGGGTCTATCCAACAAGAAGATCTAACAATTGTAAATATCTATGCCCCTAACATGGGAGCAGCCAATTATATAAGGCAATTAATAACAAAAGCGAAGAAACACATTGACAACAATACAATAATAGTGGGGGACTTTAACACGCCCTTGACTGAAATGGACAGATCATCTAAGCAAAAGATCAACAAGGAAATAAAGACTTTAAATGAAACACTGGACCAAATGGACTTCACAGACATATTCAGAACATTCCATCCCAAAGCAACGGAATACACATTCTTCTCTAGTGCCCATGGAACATTCCCCAGAATTGATCACATCCTAGGTCACAAATCAGGTCTCAACCGGTACCAAAAGACTGGGATTATTCCCTGCATATTTTCAGACCACAATGCTTTGAAACTAGAACTCAATCACAAGAGGAAAGTTGGAAGGAACTCAAATACATGGAGGCTAAAGAGCATCCTACTAAAGAATGAATGGGTCAACCAGGAAATTAAAGAAGAATTAAAAAAATTCATGGAAACCAATGAAAATGAAAACACAGCTCTTCAAAATCTTTGGGATCCAGCAAAGCAGTCCTGAGAGGAAAGTATATGGCAATACAAGCCTTCCTCAAGAAACAAGAAAGGTCTCAAATACACAACCTAACCCTACACCTAAAGAGCTGGAGAAAGAACAGCAAATAAAGCCTAAACCCATCAAGAGAAGAGAAATAATAAAGATCAGAGCAGAAATCAATGAAATAGAAACCAAAAGAACAGTAGAACAGATCAACGAGACTAGGAGCCGGTTCTTTGAAAGAATTAACAAGACTGATAAACCCCTGGCTAGACTTATCAAAAAGAAAAGAGAAGTGACCCAAATAAATAAAATCATGAATGAAAGAGATCACAACACCAAGGAAATACAAACAATTATAAGAACATATTATGAGCAACTCTATGCCAGCAAATTAGATAATCCGGAAAAAATGGGTGCATTTCTAGAGATGTATCAACTACCAAAATTGAACCAGGAAGAAATAGAAAACCTGAACAGACCTATAACCACTAAGGAAATTGAAGCAGTCATCAAAAATCTCCCAACAAACAAAAGCCCAGGGCCAGGTGGCTTCCCAGGGGAATTCTATCAGACATTTCAAGAAGAATTAATACCTATTCTCCTGAAACTGTTCCAAAAAATAGAAATGGAAGGAAAACTTCCAAACTCATTTTAGGAGGCCACCATTACCTTGATCCCAAAACCAGACAAAGACCCCATCACAAAGGAGAATTACAGACCAATATCCTTGACGAACATGGATGCAAAAATTCTCACCAAAATACTAGCCAATAGGATCCAACAGTACATTAAAAGGATTATTCACCATGACCAAGTGGGATTTATCCCTGGGCTGCAAGGCTGGTTCAACATGCGCAAATCAATCAACGTGATACAGTACATTAACAAAAGAAAGAACAAGAATCATATTATCCTCTCAATAGATGCAGAAAAAGCATTTGACAAAGTACAGCATCATTTCTGGATCAAAACTCTTCAGAGTATAGGGATAGAGGGTACCTACCTCAACATCATAAAAGCCATCTATGAAAAACCTACAACAAATATCATTCTCCATGGGGAAAAGCTGAGAGCTTTTCCCCTAAGGTCAGGAACGCGGCAGGGATGTCCACTATCACCACTGCTATTCAACATAGTATTAGAAGTCCTAGCCACAGCAATCAGACAACAAAAACAAATCAAAGGCATCCAAATCGGCAAAGAGGAAGTCAAACTCTCACTCTTTGCAGATGATATGATACTGTATGTGGAAAACCCAAAAGACTCCACCCCAAAACTGCTAGAACTCATACAGGAATTCAGTGTAGTAGCAGGATATAAAATCCATGCACAGAAATCCGTGGCATTCCTATACACCAACAACAGGACAGAAGAGAGACAAATCAAGCAGTTGATCCCATTTACAATTGCACCCAAAACCATAAGATACCTAGGAATAAATCTAACCAAAGAGGCAAAGGATCTGTACTCAGAAAACTATAAAATACTCGTGAAAGAAATTGAAGAAGACACAAAGAAATGGAAAAACGTTCCATGCTCATGGATTGGAAGAACAAACATTGTGAAGATGTCAATGCTACCTAGAGCAATCTACACATTCAATGCAATCCCCATCAAAATACCATCCACCTTTTTCAAAGAAATGGAACAAATAATCCTAAAATTTGTATGGAACCAGAAGAGAGCCCGAATAGCCAGAGGAATATTGAAAAAGAAAAGAAAGCTGGCGGCATCCCAATTCCGGACTTCCAGCTCTATTACAAAGCTGTCATCATCAAGACAGTATGATACTGGCACAAAAACAGACACATAGATCAATGGAACAGAATCAAGAGCCCAGAAATGGACCCTCAACTCTATGGTCAACTCATCTTCGACAAAGCAGGAAAGAATGTCCAATGGAAAAAAGACAGTCTCTTCAACAAATGGTGTTGGGAAAATTGGACAGCCACATGCAGAAGAACGAAACTGGACCATTTCCTTACACCACACACAAAAATAGACTCCAAATGGTTGAAAGACCTAAACGTGAGACAGGAGTCCATCAAAATCCTAAAGGAGAACACAGGCAGCGACCTCTTCCACCTCAGCCGCAGCAACTTCTTCCTAGAAACATCGCCAAAGGCAAGGGAAGCAAGGGCAAAAATGAACTATCGGGATTTCATCAAGATAAAAAGCTTTTGCACAGCAAAAGAAACAGTCCACAAAACCAAAGACAACCGACAGAATGGGAGAAGATATTTGCAAATGACACATTCAGATAAAGGGCCTGTATCCAAAATCTATAAAGAACTTATCAAACTCAACCCCCAAAGAACAAATGATCCAATCAAGAAATGGGCAGAAGACATGAACAGACATTTTTCCAAAGATGACATCCAAATGGCCAACAGACACATGAAAAAGTGCTCAGCATCACTCGGCATCAGGGAAATCCAAATCAAAACCTCAATGAGATACCACCTCACACCAGTCAAAATTAACAAGTCAGGAAACGAGAGATGTTGGCGGGGATGTGGAGAAAGGGGTACCCTCCTACACTGTTGGTGGGAATGCAAGCTGGTGCAACCCCTCTGGAAAACAGTATGGAGGTTCTTCAAACAGTTGAAAATAGAGCTACCATACGATCCAACAATTGCACTAGTGGGTATTTACCACAAAGATACAAATGTAGGTATCCGAAGGGGTACGTGCACCCCAATGTTGACAGCGGCAATGTCCACAATAGCCAAACTGTGGAAAGAGCCAAGATGTCCATTGACAGATGAATGGATAAAGAAGGTGTGGTATATATACACAATGGAATATTATGCAGCCAATAAAAGGAAGGAGATCTTGCCATTTGAAACGACGCGGATAGATCTGGAGGGTGTTATGCTGAGTGAAATAAGTGAATCAGAGAAAGACATGTATCATATGACCTCACTGATATGAGGAATTCTTAATCTCAGGAAACAAACTGAGGGTTGCTGGAGTGGTGGGGGGTGGGAGGGATGGGGTGGCTGGGTGATAGATATTGGGTAGGGTATGTGCTATTGTGAGCGCTGTGAATTGTGCAAGACTGTTGAATCACAGATCTATACTTCTGAAACAAATAATGCAACATATGTTAAGAAAAACGAAAAAGAAGAAGATAGCAGGAGGGGAAGAATGAAGGGGAGTAAGTCGGAGGGGGAGACGAACCAGGAGAGAGGATGGACTCTGAAAAACAAACTGAGGGTTCTAGAGGGGAGTAGGGTGGGGGGATGGGTTAGTCTGGTGATGGGTATTAAAGAGGGCACGTTCTGCGTGGAGCACTGGGTGTTATGCACAAACAATGAATCATGGAACACTACATCAAGAACTAATGATGTAATGTATGGTGATTAACATAACAATAAAAAAATTTAAAAAAAGACTGCTTATTATATTATTTCATGTCTATGAAATGTTCAGGAAAGGCAAAGAAAGAAAGTAGGTTGTCTTGGGCTAGGATGGGGTGGGATCTGACTGCAAATAGGCATGAGCAAACTTTTTGGAGTGATGGAGATGTTTTAAAAAACTGAACTCTGGTACTGTAGTCTCTTGCCTAAGGCGAGGGTTTCAAACCCACTGTTGAAATAAACCCAACTATTCATAAAAAAAAAAAAAAACCTGTGGTGATGGTTGCATTATTTTATAACAACTAAAAAATCATTTCATTGTATACTTAGAATGGGTGGGTTTTATGATATTTAAGTTATGCCTCAAGAAAATGGGAGGAGAAAAGGAGACAACAGCTGCAAATAGTCAAAACAGGAGGTGGAATGTGTAAGTGCAGTAAGAACACTAGGGAGGTTCGGGAAAGGCTTCCCACACGAGGTCTTGTAGAACAAGTAGAATGTGGATAGGTTAAGAGGAAAGAAAGAGAATCCAAGTGGAGAGAGACTCTAATAAGCAAATGCATGGAGGTGGAAAGGCCAAGGTGTGTTTGGTGAAACAGGCACCGTCTGGTTTGCTGAAGCAGAGAGGTGGGAGCAAGGTTGGGGTGGGGGTGGGGGAGAGTAAGACCCACCAGACAGTCTCACTTTCTGGCTCTGGGTCAGCTTCTCATATAAACCAGTTTTTCTCCTTGTTCTAGATCAGTGATTGTGGACTTCGTGCTGGGCTGGCAATTTAGGAATCATCCAAGTGATGTCTAGAGCTTCAGAAGATTCTGAGGTACGTCTTGGGTGGGATCCAGGTGTTGCCTTTTTGAAATCTCTCTGGGAGACTCCAGTGCTATTTAAAATGCATGGATGCCTGCCCCAAAGAGTTCTAAACAGCTCTTCAGCTGGAAACACAGCAGCCTACCCTCCTTCCAGAAGTACATCTGATGACATCTTCACCCCAAGTAGAGAGCAAGGGGTTTCCTTTTAGGAATTACTTTTTGTGACTAGGGAATAGGAAGCATCAAGAATAAAATTCTAAAGCAGTGTTTTCCAACCTTTTTTCATGATCACACTCAAAGAGCTTTTGTAGACATTTCTTCCTAATTGGCCCACATGAAATTTTAGTATCACAGACATACTGTATATGTTTATAAATTGGATGTAAATCTATGCTTAATACATAAAAAAAGTTTTTCTGCCCCTCCCCACCCACAGGAAGCAATTTTCCCTCCCCTAGGGGTGATTTCACCTCCATCAAGAAGCATGCTCTGGGATCTCATGGTGAAGGGAAGGGGGAGGCAACCCCTACCCACTGAGTATAATGCTAGTAGTATCTTGTGGATCTAAAATGTTAAACTCGGGGTGCCTGGGTGGCTCAGTAGGTTGGGCGTCTGCCTTTGGCTCAGGTCATGAGCTCAGGGTCCTGGAATCGGGCCCCCACACCGAGCTCCCTGCTCAGTGGGGTGTCTGCTTCTCCCTCTGCCTCTCCCCCTGCCCCCTGCTCATGCTCACACACACACACTCTCTCTCTAATAAATAAATCTCAATATAAAAAAATAAATCTCAAATAAAATCTTTAAAAAAATAATAAACTAAAATAAAATGTTAAACTCCTTTAGTGGGATTTTTCCAGATCAACTGGAAATGAGGAAGTGAGTACAGCCATCCTGTCCAGAAGAGACCCAAATGACTCTGGAGGCCAGAGAATAACAGAACCAGGCCCAACCAGGAGAACTATTGCAGAAATGCGATCTTTTATGTCTAATAAAAGCTAGAAGCCAGGAGAGACACAGTTTGGGGAAACTGCATAGACAAGCAGGTCTAAGATGGTATTAGAAACATGATCCAATGTAAAAGAAAATGCACTCTCTGGAAGAACTGCAATCTCCAGCTTGTAGAACAGAGGCGTTTGCCTCTCCAGTTGGATATACAGGGCAGTGGATTCTTCACCTCCATCAGAATGTGGCTACCGCCCAACTCAAGACCAGAGCACGACAGCAGTGTTGTTAGGTGCACCGGCAAGCAGGCATCATGGCTCTGTTCTTGAACAGGGAGCCAGCCCCGTGTGTAATGGATAGCAACGGATGCATCCCCTGGGAATGCCACAGCCCTATTATATTAACTGGGTCACATTATCTCCCTTTGACTTCATGCTTAGAAAAAAAGATGTGTTGAAAGAGACACCTTCACGCAAGCCAAGAACACCAGAAACAAACCAGGAGCATGGGCTTTCTACATCTCATTCAATTTCTGCTCAGAAAACGCTATGTGTCTAGAGCAAGGACTTCCTCTCTCACTCACCTTCACCTGGCTTGGCTCCCCAGAGTTATGACTCCCACACACCTCCTCACGTTGACATGTCACCCACGGCAAGATGCCTTAACAGGGCAGAAAACAGAGGGGATGGTCTTGCGATTGCTGGCCTTGGATGCCCAGTTCCAATAGTGTCCTCAGCACACTGCTGCCATAGCCTGGATGACGAGGCCAACTCAGCTTGGCACAAGGGAGCAAACCCAACCACTTGGCCACCCATCTCCAAGAAGACAGCTTTATCACAACGATATTCCTAGCATTTGCATCAGCAGAAACACCTGCCACAGTGTGCTCCGGACCATTCTAAAGAGCCAAGATGAAGGAAATGGTCAGAAATCAGGAGAGGCTTGATGGCTTATTTTAATCCAAAGAATGTGAAAACATCACGTTCTTACGTAAAATACTAGTTGTAAGACCCAACTTAATATTTTTGTTTTGTTTTGTCTTTTTCTTAAAGATTTTATTTATTTTATTTAGAGAGAGAGAGTGGGTGGGGGAAGGGCAGAGGGAAAGAGAAAGAGAGTCACAAGCAGACTCAGCGCTGAGCATGGAGCCCAAGGTGGGGCTCGAACTCACAACCCTGAGATCATGATGTAAGCCAAAACCAAGAGTCAGACACTTAACCAACTGAGCCACCCATGCACCCCTGTTTGTTTTGTTTTGTCTTAAAGACAACAATCTGTAGAGACAATGGCAAACAGTATGGTAGGAACTTACCACACGTCACTTGTTAATTCTCGTAGTTTTCCAGCTGCCAAGAAGGCATTATTCTATTTTCTGGAGGAGATGCGAGATCAGAACAGTGATGTATCGTTCCTAAGATCATGCAGCCAGAACGTGGCAAGGACAGATTTCAACCTAGGACTGTCTGGCTCCTAAGCCTGTGATACCTCTTGGCAAAATCCTGGCTGGCATCATAGAGACATTTTCTTTTTCTTTTTAACATATAATGTATTTTTGTTTCAGGGGTACAGGTCTGTGATTCATCAGTCTTACACAATTCACAGCACTCACCATAGCACATACCTTCCTCAATGTCCATCACCCAGCCACCCCATCCCTTCCACCCCCCACCACTCCAGCAACCCTCAGTTTGTTTCCTGAGGTTAATAGTCTCCTAGGGTTTGTCTCCCTCCCTGGTTTCATCTTGTTTCATTTTTCCCTTCCTTCCCCTATGATACTCTGTCTTCTTTCTCAAATTCCTCATATCAATGAGATCATATGATACTTGTCATTCTCTAATTGGCTTATTTCGCTTAACGTAATACCCTCTAGTTCCATCCATGTCGTTTGCAAATGGCAAGATTTCATTTTTTTGATGGCTGCATAATATTCCATTGCGTATATATATATATATATATATATATATATATATATATATATACCACCTCTTCTTTATCCATTCATCTGTTGATGGACATCTAGGCTCTTTCCACAGTTTGGCTATTGTGGACATTGCTGCTATAAACATCGGGGTGCAGGTGCCCCTTCGGATCACTACATTTGTATCTTTGGGGTAAATACCCAGTAGTGCAATTGCTGGATCGTATGGTAGCTTTATCTTCAACATTTTGAGGAACCTCCATACTGTTTTCCAGAGTGGTTGCACCAGCCTGCATTCCCACCAACAGTGTAGGAGGGTTCCCCTTTCTCCGCATCCCCGCCAGCGTCTGTCGTTTCCTGACTTGTTAATTTTAGCCATTCTGACTGGTGTGAGGTGGTATCTCATTGAGGTTTTGATTTGGATTTCCCTGATGCCGAGCAATGTTGAGCACATTTTCATGTATCTGTTGGCCATTTGGATGTCTTCTTTGCAGAAACGTCTGTTCATGTCTTCTGCCCATTTCTTGACTGGATCATTTGTTCTTTGCGCGTTGAGTCTGTTAAGTTCTTTACAGATTTTGGATAATAGCCCTTTATCTGATGTGTCATTTGCAAATAGCTTCTCCCATTCTGTCGTTGTCTTTTGGTTTTGTTGACTGTTTCCTTTGCTGTGCAAAAGCTTTTTATCTTGATGAAGTCCCAATAGTTCATTTTTGCCCTTGCTTCTGCCTTTGGCGATGTTTCTGGGAAGACGTTGCTGCGGCTGAGCTCGAAGAGGTTGCTGCCTGTGTTCTCCTCAAGGATTTTGATGGATTCCTGTCTCACATTCAGGTCTTTCATCCATTTTGAGTCTATTTTTGTGTGTGATATAAGGAAATGGTCCAATTTCATTCTTCTGCATGTGGCTGTCCAATTTTCCCAACACCATTTGTTGAAGAGACTGTCTTTTTTCCATTGGACATTCTTTCCCACTTTGTCGAAGATGAGTTGACCACAGAGTTGAGGGTCCATTTCTGGGCCCTCTACCCCATTCCATTAATCTATGTGTCTGTTTTTGTGCCAGTACCATACTGTCTTGATGATGACAGCTTTGTAATAGAGCTGGAAGTCCGGAATTGTGATACCGCCAGCTTTGCTTTTCTTTTTCAACATTCCTCTGACTACTTGGGGTCTTTTCTGGTTCCATACAAATTTTAGGATTATTTGTTCCATTTCTTTGAAAAAAGTAGATGGTATTTTGATAGGGATTGCATTGAATGTGTAGACTGCTCTAGGTTGCATAGACATTTTCACAATATTTGTTCTTCCAATGCATGAGCATGGAATGTTTTTCCATTTCTTTGTGTCTTCCTCAATTTCTTCCATGAGTGTTCTATAGTTTTCTGAGTACAGATCCTTTGCCTCTTTGGTTAGATTTATTCCTAGGTATCTTATGGTTTTGGGTGCAATTGTAAATGGGATTGACTCCTTAATTTCTCTTTCTTCTGTCTTGTTGTTGGTGTATATAAATGCAATTGATTTCTGTGCATTGATTTTATATCCTGCCACTTGACTGAATTCCTGTATGAGTTCTAGCAGTTTTGGGGTAGAGTCTTTTGGATTTTCCACATAAAGTATCATATCATCTGCAGAGAGTGAGAGTTTGACTTCTTTGCTGATTCGGATTCCTTTTGTTTCTTTTTGTTGTCTGATTGCTGTGGCTAGGACTTCTAATACTATGTTGAATAGCAGTGGTGATAGTGGACATCGCTGCCGCGTTCCTGACCTTAGGGGAAAAGCTCTGTTTTCCCCCATTGAGAATGATATTCTCTGTGGGTTTTTCATAGATGGCTTTTATGATATTGAGATATGTACCCTCATAGAGACAATTTCTAAGTATGGTTCTTATCATTCTCTTACAAGACACGGCATGTCCTGATGATAAACACCTTACATAAGGCTTACCTTTATTCATACAGGAAAGTCTGTCCTCCAGAGGAAGCACCTCCGCATGCCATTTCTGCCTAGAGTCTCACCTCTGAGAAGCACCTGTGGCCATACCATGGATGTGACTTATCTGGTTGGCAGAAAAGGTTTTTTCAGCTTTGTGATTGGAGCCCTCACTTTTAATCCTCATCCAGGCAATCACGTGCTGGCTTACAGAGTACAGAGTAAAGAGGGGCATGTGCGTATGTTGGGAGCATTTCTATAAAAAAGCCCCTGCCTTAATTCTAGGACCATATTATGAAATAAGACTGTTTCATTAAGGGCTGTCTCAGACCATGCCTGTTTCCTCCTATTCAGCCCCTGTCCCTAAAGTTAAGCTGCAATTCCCTAAAGAGAAGAGAAACAAATGAGGAAAACAAACATCAAGAGTTGGAGGAATCAGGCTTCTCTGGAGGAGTAAAACCACAAACAAGAGTGAGCAGCTTTACTGAACAGCTTCCCACTCAGAAACAAGAGAGGGTTTGGGTCATTTTGGCGGAGGTGGGTCAAGACAGTTCAATGTCCCCCCGCTCTGCCGAGTTAAATCTATGTGGGCTCTAAAGGGAAGGTTTGCATTTATTAGAAGAGAAGAACATAATAAAAATGCAAACAACCACATGATAATTTAATAACCTGTAATGATAAATGCCACAACCCTTGCAAACTCAAAAGATTAGACAGAAGGAAGCTGGAGTACATGCTTGGTACAGTAACCCTAAATGTTTAGACCAGAAGTCAAGGAAATAGCTTCAGTATCTCATCTGGTATGAAATGGAACAGATTATGAAGAACTACTGGATGCACTGAGAATCAGTGGTATCGGCTGGGAAACCAAATAACAAGTCACACTAATTTTCTCCCAGTAATCCAATGTTAGTTTCATTTACAAAAAGCTTCCATATGGAATCGTGCCTCAATAAAGCATTCTGTGCTGGCCCCAGATGATCAATATGGTTGAGCTAGCCCCTTCTAGAAGGGAGCACACTCGTTTCAAAACAGCCCAAACTCCTACAGCCTGGTAATAGTTTTCACTTACAGTAATGTCTGCCGGGAAATGCATCATATGAAACTTCTTGACACTTCCTTTCCCATTTCATTAAGAAACAGATCCAGAGCTAGAGGCACCGCTTTGGAATTGGACTTCCTCTCTGCCGAAACGGATCATCCCACTGTTAACATCTCTGGTAATCACATCTCATTTCTCCCACCCGGACACCAAGCAAATGCATTGTGTTAATAACATAGGGTTGCTTAAATCAGGCAGTCACGTGACTTCTTGCCCACAGGTCATTTTGCTTTAAAGGCTCCTTTTTCACGTAAAATACATCCCCTCAAATGTAGTTCTAGAGATGGACCTGAAGAGATGAGCATACACAGCTACAGGCTGGGAAATAATTGCCATGAACTCTGTTCCCAAAGGACAAAGGAACAGGGTCTTCTGTGTCCACAAAGAAAATTCCCTGGGTCTCTGGAGAGGGCTTGATAGCCACAAGTCCAAGATGTCTGTGTGGAAGAATGGGCTCAGCTTTGGGAGAGTGCTTCCTGGCTCGCTACAACCCGCTCCTAAGACACACAAGGTCTGGAGGGTCACTGTGTTGCACCTCTGTGTAGCGGGAACATATAATAGGGGGTGAGTAAGCCCTTATGAAGTGAAGTGGGGCTCAAACTCAGGTAGCGCTGGCATCACCAAAGAGCCTTTCAGAAATGCAAAATCTCAGACCCCAGACTTACAGAGTCAGATTCAGCATTTTAGCAATATCCTCAGGTGATCTGCCCCTTGCAGTCCGAGAAACATTGCCCCAGGCTACATGCTTTATAGTCCCCTAACCTGCACTGCATGGCTTCACAAAGCTTCCAAGCAGTCTCCTGAAGGAAGATGGAAGAAAGATAAGCTTATTCAGTCAATGGAAACTCCAATACCCAATCTCACTGTCTACGTATATTTGGGAAGGAGGTTATATAAACACTCTCCCTGTGACCTTCACATACCCAAACCGCCCATTAGTAAGATGTCAGCTCTGCTTGGTAGAGCCTCATCTGTCCACTCTTCTGTCTCCACTGTACCATCTGTGCCCCAACAACCACTATCCCCTCCCCATGTCACCCATGCACTACCTGTATGGCAATTAAAGAGATACACGCAGTACAGGGGGCACTGTTCAGTATCTTCCAACAGCTCCCCATGGCACTCAGAATAAAAATCCTGAACACCAGATCCCGGCCCACAAAGTCCTGAAAAATCCAACCCGTCCCTCCTCTCTAAGATCATCTCCTGCCACAGTCCCCTGTGCTCATCATCCCAACCACATGGCCTTCTTCCTGTTTTGTAAACAGGCCAAGTGCAGTCCCAACTTCAAGACCATTGGCTGCTCCCTCTGCCGAGAACACTCTTATCCCAGATCATGACAAAGCTGTTTCCCCACCAGTAGGTTCCAGGTCAGGTGTCCCTTCCCGAGGGAGGCTTTCCTTAAACAAGCACCAGCATCCCTTCCAACCCAGCCACCACCGCAATGCCCTTTTGTCCTCACTGCCTATTGCATGCTTTCACATTATCTATTCCTTCAGTAGCAGCCAAGTTCCTTGAGAACCAGGATCTCTCTCTTTGCTAACTACTAGTGCCAAGAAGAGTAACTGGCATACAGCAGGAACTTAATATTTACTCACTGAATGGATGGATGGGTGGATGGGTGGATGGATGGATGGATGGATGGGTGGATGGATGGAGGGTTGCATGGATGGATGGATGGAAGGATGGATGGATGGATAAGATGGATGGATGGATGGATGGATGGATGGATGGATGGATGGATGGATGGATAAGATGGATGGATGGATGGATGGATGGATAAGATGGATGGATGGAAGGATGGATGGAGGGTTGCATGGATGGATGGATGGATGGATGGATGGATGGATGGATGGATGGATAAGATGGATGGGTGGATGGGTGGATGAGAAAGTGCTGTCCTAAAAGTTCCAGTCCTGTGGTTCTCAGTTCTGGCTGCATGTTAATCACCAGTGAATGTTTGCAAAAATGCTGAAACCAGACAACCAAATCACAAACTCTGAACACTAGTGTTCAGAGAACTGTGCTAACATGGTAGCCACTAGCCACAGGTGGCTGTAAGTTTAAATTAAGATTGCATAAAACTTAAAACACAGTTCCCTGACTGCACTAGCCACATGTCAAGTGCTCCTTACCCATATGCAGCTAGTGGCAACTGACAGGAGTTCAGGGCAGGCCATCCCAAAATGTGCCACTCTGGCACTTTGATTATTTTGAATTAAAGTTTCATAAGAAACAGCTGATATAAGGACACTCTGGCCACCCTTTGTCTCCCTAAAAACAGGAAATAAATCTCCCATGTGAAAGGCACCTTCCCTGCACCAGGAGGAAAGGAGAAATTCTTATCTCCAGAGACAGGGAATCTGGAGCCCAGAAGACTATGTAAACAAACCTTGTTGCTTCCTTGTTAATTTACCACCCAAGCTCGAAGCTCTTTGTCTTGTCAATTCTTCACAAATTTATTGTTTCCTTGTCAAAAAGGTATAAAAGCTGTCTGCTTGGGTCACTTCTTTGGGTCTCATATCTTTAAGTCTCCATACATACAAAATTAAATTTGTTTTTCTCCTGTTAAGCTCTCTATTACAGGGGATATCTCTGTCAAGAACCTAAAAGGGTAGAGGGAAATTTATTTTTCCTCCCTTACACTACCCTAGTGTACAGCACCAATACAACACATTTCTATCATCACAGAGAGTTCTATTGGAGAGCACTCTTCTAGAACTCCATATGAATCTAATTTCTTATGTGACTCATTTATGCCTTGAACTACACTTATTGAGCACCTATTACTACCCGGACACCATATGAAGTGCTAAAAAAAATAATGGTAATAACAACAATAACCAAAACAATAACAAAAATAGCAGAAAATACTTCCATAGTGCTTACTATGTATTCCCAGGTATTGTTCTACGAGCTCTACATATACAAGTTAATTTCATTTTCCTATTAGCCATATTCAAGATACTATTATAATCCTCATTTTACACATGAGGAAACTGAGACAAAAGGGATTTAAGAAACTTGCCCAGGATCACACGCTGGTGAGGTGAGGGGTCAGAATTTGAATCCAGTCCCTATCAAACAGCTGTTTACAAAGGCAGAGCGGGAAAAGACCTGAGAGTTCCTCCACATTTCTTAAGGGTGACAACAGTGTCTCGGGCGGACGAGGGGGCTTGCTCAGGGGCACAGCCGGCATCTGGCACAGCCTAGGTAAGAGCTCCACTGCTGTGGTCTAAGCTGTTCTGACTACCTACTTCTGTCAGAGAAATGCAGCCCAGGAAACGAGGTCCGGGCTGGAAAATTCCTCTAAAACCTGAATGGATAAGAGCTATCTGCATTCACACTGCCCTGCTCCCAGGTACACCCACCTATTCTGTGGCAATTCCGGGACACATGGCAGAGAGACTCAGTGCTGGGCAGGGCCTCTTCAAATACCTCTGGGCTCTGAATCTGCAATCAGCTGTTCCTTGGGTGCGTTTCTCCAAAGAGTGACTCAAACCTCTATCCCCAGGTTTCCCATGACTCAGTGAGGTAGGCTGATGGAGGGGGACATAGCAAGCCTGAGAGCTAGATCCACCTTGCTCATTTCCAGGGACCATCATCTACTTAAGTAGTAAGACCACAAAGAACCCTCATTGATCCTATTACCTCACTTTTGAAATGGTAATATGAGTACCTTGTGGGCAGCTGCAGGATTTAGAAATTAAATCCTCTAAGAATCAAAGGGGCAAAGATGGCAGGCAGCTTGTCCTGTCAATGTCACACCAGGACACTGTTTAACAGACTTATACAGATAACTATCTAGGGCAAGGGTCAGCATACTACAGCCCTTTGGCCAAATACCACCCTCCAACTGCTTTGCAAATGTGGCCAAGCCACCAAGACTACTTTCTTGCTTCAAGAGCAGAGTTGTGAGGTTGTGTGAGAGCAACAGAGGTGTGTGGTCTGGAGAGCTTAAAATATTTACTGTCTGGCTCTATACAGATCAGCCAAACCTGGATCTAGAGAAGTATACCTGGATTTGATTTTGTTATTTTCTATATATTAAGGGCTTGGACACTGAAGCTACATGCTAACTTATAGACTTCTACACCATAGAAAAAGGTAACCCCAAAAGTTACAGTAATACTGCCCTGTAGGATGCTCATTAATTTTGTATCTAATTGTGACAGACTGGGTTTCTCAGGAGACAGACTCTGAAATGGTCACTATGGAGCCACAAGTTTATGAAGGGATGTTCTAGGAGTCAAGCCCCAAAAGAGGGAGGGAAGGCAGCAGGACTAAGCAGAGAGAGAAGGTAAGCTGGGACACAGTTGTGACAGGCCTTGGCTGACTCTATGGGCAATTCTGAACAGAGGAAGACCTCGAGAGATGCACTCGGGGGTGAGAGGTCTGGGCTTTATCCTCACTCATGGATCAGATACTAGGTACAGGCTGCCCTGAGAGGGAGCATGTCTTCAAGCCAGGTGACTATCTTCAGCCAAGGCAACTCCTGAAGGGAGCTGACAGCTAAGGGCCAAAAGGATTCAGAGCTAGTCTCCCCCCTCCTACCCAAAATGCACCACTTTGGCATGTGGATTATTTTTTTAAGCTGAAAATAATCAAGGTCCAAAAGATGCAGGAAGAGCTTTTAACCTCCCCCTTAACTGCCTCTAAGCATTTAGATAGAGGTCCTAGTCTGGGAGAAGTATCACCAGAGATAACTATACAAAGTCAGGGCCAGGTGGGATAAAGGGTGGGCGGCTCATAGGGCCTACCTGTTCCATTCCTCTCTGTGTCCCATTGTCTCTGCAAGGCACAATGAACATTTGTTTATGAAACGTTTGCTCTTAGCAACTTCCTATAAATTGCCTCCTTTCCCTTTGAAGCCCTAGACCCCGATCCCTCCTTAGCTCAGGATGGCATATAAGCTTTCAAATGCCTGTCTCAGGGCCTCTCAGATCTCTCTGGCACTCCAGGACATATGAAATTAATTTGCTTTCTTCCTGTTAACCTGTCTTATATAAGTCAATTAACAGACCAGCCAAAAGACACTAAAAGGGTGGCGGAAAATTTTTTCCTCCCCTACAGAGCTTTCTGCTGGCAACACTTCCAGAAGCTGGGGTACCTCAAGGCTGATCTGAATGGTACCCCACCATTTCCCCCACCCTTACCTAATTATTCTCTTCCAACCTTTTTCTTCAAAATGCCTATAAATACCCAGTTCCTCAAATGCTCTTTGAGTCAGTTTTTTCCAACTTACTGGTTCCCTCATTAATGATTTAAATAAAATATTTGACTCAGGTTCCCTCTATAATTATATGAGTGGCATGTTTTTCACTTTTTCCAAATTTTTTTTGACAGAATGCACATGTTAAATGGAAATTATTGCAATATTATTATAAACATAATGGAGAAAGCCACTATTTAAAATGAATGGGAAGTTTACTCCCCAGCAAGATCTTCATCCCTACATTCCTTCTCAACATTCCACCCAGGGCAGAACTGGGGTACCAGTGAGTCGGGACAGCAGTGAACTGCTTCTGCTTGAAGGTCAGTTTGATGGCTAGCTGGAGGGGCAGGGGAGGCTGCCCAGACCAGAGAATGCTGGAAAACAACCAAAGGGGAAACCTGAGGCTAAATCAGGAGTTGGTGTCCATCAGAGCCTTTATCTAGCTGGTGCTAAGGGATGGGGAGCAGACAGTATTTTCTGGGGAGTCTAGTTAAGTCTCTATGTGTGCAAAAGTAAAAAGGTAGATAGAGCATTCTGAACACCTTTGCTTCAAAATGCACAGTGAGAATCAGAATTGTTAAGGCCACTCCAAGAGGGATACAGCCCTGGGAGAGGCTGCTGGGAGGACTCTGTGCCTGCCGGTGAGGCTTCCAGCCTAATCATAAGTAGGTGTCGAGAGGAAGGTTCAGGGAAGGATCAGGGAAGACCCAATATGTAATACATGCTTGCCACAAACAGAGTACGTAGCCATGATTAGGAGCAACGTGCAACTTATCACAGAAATATAACAACAAATGAATGGAAATGAATGCAGTGGTGGAGAGACAGATAATTATAAAAAAAAGCAAATATAGCAAGACGTTAACTACAGAATCATAACAGCAGGTAAATGGGTATTAACTGGACAATTCAACTTTTTTACATGTTTGAAATACTTCATAATAAAATGTTAGGGGGAAATGATTACTGATATAGAGGGAGCAAAACATAATCTCAATCCTTGTAAATTCCACATGTTAAATGTGTACATACTTATAAAATATACATATTTACACACATGCAGATATATTGATATATGCACACTCACACACACATATACACACTCACACACATACACACACACAGACATATACACACACAGTCATAAATGAATAAAACACAAATATAAGCAGAAGATTGGGCATGTAAACGAAAGGAAAGATACTTGGTCTGGGTTTGTATTTTGTTTTGGCAAGAAATTAATGGCACAGTGTTTCCTAGACAAAAACCAGGAAACTATAGACCATCTCCCCTTAAAGTCACTTATTCTTAAATGTAACAGAAAATTGCTCAGGGAAAAAGGTATTTATGAACTAGATGTCATAAAATAATAACAATTCTGAATGAAATCATTCAACCTATAAAGGAAGGAAACACAATTCAAATATCCTACATTTGCCTTAACGCCACATTGATCTGCCTGGGCTAACAGCCGAAATGAACATGTAGAAAACGAGGCTATTGTTGTATAGATAAGTCTGGGTGGATTCTAGTTGTAAATAATTATGCTGTACTTGACACTAAGTGAATAGCAATCACTTTTGAAATGAGCCTATCTTACAGACTTTTCAGTCGTAAATTCACAGAACAAGCCAGCACTGTGTGCGACAAGGCACTTGAGCTAAAGCACAAGTCCTTCTACCCAGCACCAATGGCCACGATCACCCACAAGTATAAGGAGAGGCTATGTGAGCTTAGGACCAGAAACCCAGGGGAACTTAAGGGCTGCAATAAGGCCTGAGCAATGAGTTGCAGCTTAAGGGAAGCTGTCAGAGGTACCTGGTACTCCAAAGCCCACAAAGCGCTACGAATGCACCCCAGATTCAGTGTGGCCACCCACAGTCCTTCCCCAGTGACATACAGAATTCGCTTTTTTTTTTTTTTTAAGATTTTATCTATTTATTTGACAGAGAGAGACACAGCGAGAGAGGGAACACAAGCAGGGGGAGTGGGAGAGGGAGAAGCAGGCTTCCTGCCGAGCAGGGAGCCCGACGTGGGGCTCAATCCTGAGCCAAAGGCAGAGGCCTGACGACTGAGCCACCCAGGCGCCCCCAGAATTCACTTTTATCTAAGGAGTTTGCATTTCCAACCTAATAACCTCAGTCAAGTAGGGGTGGCTAAAGTCAGTTAAGCATCCACCTCTTGATTTTGGCTCAGGTCATGATCTCAGGGTCACGGGATCAAGCCCCGTGTTGGGCTCTGTGCCAAATGTGGAGCCTGCTTAGGATTTCTCTCTCTCTCTTTCCCTCTGCACCCCCCAACCTGTCTCTCTCAAAAATACATACATACATACATACATACCTCAGTCAAGGAATAATAGGGTTAATAGGGTTTGCTGTACAGAGAACTAACGATGTCCGCTTACCTGGCATATATTCATTCTGTAACAATAAATGCTTGCCTATTATTATTAACACAAGTAGTTTTACTGAGCGTTGATTATGGAGCAGGTTCTGTGCTAACCACCTTTCTGCAATAATCATCCTCACCCTCATGCAATCCTATGAGGTAAGGTCTATCACTACTCCATGTTGCAGACAGAGAAACTGAGGCTCCTTATGCCCAAGGCCAACGGTGAGAGGCGGACTGGAATGTGGGCAGTGTGACCACAGGGACACACCGAACGCTCCCGCCAACACCAGTCACCGTTGTGCATAAGTCACGTGCACAACCGGAAGTTAAGTGCGTAACAGACATTAAGTGAATGAAAAGCAAAGTACAACAGCGAGAGCATCTTTAAGGCCCAAAGGCACAGCCCCTGAAGATGTAATGAGAGGGCCAGCAGCCCACAGGGGCTCAGTACACCAGGCCCCGAGCCACCTGCCATCCGGATGATGCCGCCAATCCCACCTGCGAGGCCGGGGACTTGGGAGCTCTCTGACAAAGTACTGACTCCCGGCTCTGACTCCTGGCCAGCCCTGCACTCAGCAGCAACGAGGCAGGCACCGCATTCTCGACTGGGAAAATATCACGACCAAACCAAACCACAAACAAGGGCATAATTAAAGCTCTTTTACTTCTGCTTATAAGTATCTGAAATCTGCCAAGCACAGATCACTGCAGAGAGCAAAGCAGCATGTCTTGCAGCCTACTTGGTCTTTTCTTCTCCTGCCTGGGATCCTGTGTGAGAAAAGGAAGTTAATTATCTCCTGGAGCACAGACAATGTGCCAAGACTGGCACGAGGTGCTTTCCACAAACATTATCTCATTAAATCCTGGCACAAACCATGTAGCACAGGTATTATTAATGTCAATTTAGATACAGGAGGAGAGGGTCGGAGAGCTTCAGTAACTTGTCCAGGGTACACAGCTAGCATGGCAAAATTAGAATTTAAACCTCCAGCTGCACATCCAGCCTGGATTCATTAAATCGCACAGCCACCTCCAACATCCTCCATCACAAAGACGGTCAGAAGACAGGGTGAGAGCAGTAGGTGTGCAGAAGCTCCTAGGATTGAGGGGCGCCTGGGTGGCTCAGTCGTTAAGCGTCTGCCTTCGGCTCAGGTCATGGTCCCAGGGTCCTGGGATCGAGCCCCGCATGGGGCTCCCTGCTCCGCGGGAAGCCTGCTTCTCCCTCTCCCACTCCCCCTGCTTGTGTTCATTCCCTCTCTCGCTGTGTCTCTCTCTGTCAAATAAATAAATAAAATCTTAAAAAAAAAAAACAAAAACCTTCAGGGTGGCCGTTGGGGGTGCTGGGTGCTTAGATAGCCAAACTCTGTCAGGACATGGCTCCAGCATTCCTGCACTCAGAAGCAAATGGTAGAGGGAAGGGACAGAGGATGACAACATTCTAAATGAGAACAGGAAAGTACTGAAGAATAAAGCAAAGATGGCACCCGTCTATGAGCATGTTCTATATAACTCCGAATTCGAAGGCACTTCTAAGCCCATCCATGACCCCACGCTGAGGAAGTAGGCGCCTGACCGTGATAATGACACCCCGCGTTTGCACACGTCACACAAAGGGCCATAAAGGATTCCACTGGGAAAGGGGGTCTTGGCCACCACACAGACGCACACAGAAAGGAGGAGGAAATACACTCTTGCCTCCCCTCCCCATCGACTGCAATGCCAGCTATAAGCAGAGTTCCTTCACCTCCTAGCTTCGAGTTCTGAACAAGAATATATAAATTGCAGGATTAGAAATGGAAGACGTAGGCGCTTGTCCACACCGGCCATCTTCGGGGACCCATTAAATACCCCTTATCCCTCATTTTCCCAACTTTTACAGAAAATCCACAAAGCACTATCATATCACACCCTCAATGCTCATCTGGAGTTAAGCCAGACTGCTCAAATTGATGGAGTCGGGGTGAGGTCCTAGGAACAAGGCGAAAAGGTAAGGACGCCGAACGCCTCCCTGCACGATGGAACTCAGCAGTCAGGAAATGCATAAACAGGGTCACACTGTAGAAACAATACTGATGCGGGATAGAACACCTCCCTTTGGAGGGGCAAAGCATAAGGAGGCAAATTACCTGTGTCCACGTTCATACTCACACAGGGCCCCCAGAGAGGGAGACTTCAGACACTAGTCCCACATATAAGAAAGCCAGTGGCTTATAGGGATCTCAAGTAATGGTAGGACTACGTGTTGGGGGTGGGGTGGGGGGTCTTAATTAAAAGAGAAGCATAGGAGATGGTCTCTAATGTCATTTTTCAGCTAATAAGAGTTAGCTTATGAAAAAAGACACAATCCTTGAGCTTCCAATATGGATTTTTGTGCAATATATTACTACTATAGGGAAAACTTTTCCATTGCACAGTTAACAGAGACCAAAGAAGCACAGGATACACTGAAAGAAAGGCAAATAGGTAGAGGCTAGTAGGGGCACTGGAGAAAGGCACTGATCATCCTGGCCAGCCTGAAAGAATACTTGAAAGGGATCA
Source organism: Zalophus californianus (assembly GCF_009762305.2). NCBI lineage: Eukaryota > Metazoa > Chordata > Mammalia > Carnivora > Otariidae > Zalophus > Zalophus californianus. The sequence goes on from NC_045600.1 coordinate 135,869,366, forward strand.
GTTCAGCCTTATGATGTTTCACAGGCATCTGGAGCAGTAGATCTGGTCTTCCAGCTACCACTCTGCTGTTACCACTTTCCTCCTTGCTCCCCCTGCTAGGGACTCACTAGCCTTTCTATTCCCTGATCACAGCACGCATGCCTCAACCACAGGCCATTTGCACTTCCTATTCACTCTGCCTGAAACACTCTTGCTCTGAATAGCTATGTAATTTGATCCTATACTTCCTCCAAATCAACTCAAATGTCACCTGCCCAGAGAGGCCTTTCTGTACCTCCCCATACATTAACACCAAAATAAAAAGCGGGGTGTGAGGATCAGTTCAGACAGCATATGGCTACATGCAGTCGTGATCTACCCCAAACTGCCCATTGTGAATGGAATCAAGGACAGAGACAGATGCACATATCCAAGGGCCATCCTAGCAGTTTAAGGGTTGATATCTTACAAAAGCTAAACCCAAACAAGGGCCCATTCTCAGCATTATTAGAAGACCCTGGGCGTTCCTGACCCAGCTGCCCAGCAGAGAAGGGTTCCCCCTTCCTGGAACATATAAGATTTCAGACACTCTGGTGTTTGGCTGCTCAAAGAAAGTGGAGTCTGCCCAGCTTCCACAGGAGACGGAGAAGCCAGAACAGCTTTGAAAAGGGCACTCCGGCCTCTGATGTCCTGTGTCTTCCCTTGAGAAGCTCTTGCCCTCTGAGCTCGTTCAAGGAGAAGCCAGCACGGCCCTCCTGCCCTTGGGTGTGAGCTCCGGGAAGGTAGCCCTGGAGAAGGCGGGGCAATGATAGAAAAGGCAGAGTTGGCTCTGGGGATGTCCAGTGATAATACAAAGAGGCAAAGGAGATCGCCTCTGTTGTGTGAGGACCCAACTAGTAGCTGACCCAGAGCAGAAAGGCAGGCTCAGCACCCCTGTGCCCCCCATCAGCCACTCCTTCCCAGGCCCCCACATGGGATAGGGTAGCTTTTTCCTACTAAATGAGCAAGAATCAGACAACCCACATAATGGCACCTTTTCCCAGAAAGCTGTCCTAATGTGCTGGAGAAAGATATCAGACTTTATGCTCCTGGAACCCAGGTGAACCAGGAGGGCTCAAGCTGCTGAACCCAAGCCATTTGGAGAGGTTCTGATGAGTTAACCTCTGTAGAGCTGTTTCCTCAGCTCTCAAAGAATTTTGCTATTTTAAGAGTTAAATGAGACGATATGTGGGAAACTCAGTACAAGGCCTGGCACAAAGTGGGTATTCAGAAAATGCTAAATTTGAACAAATCATGATGATGATTTAAAAAAGGAAATGTCAAAATTAGAACCCAAAGCTAACTATCAAAGCTTTCTAGAAAGATACAAATTGTGGAAATCACTTAAACCCCATTTAATACTAGAAAATAGACATTTCATAATAATTCCTGATTTTAGTGATTCATATAATCTCTGTTGAAGAAATTAATAAGGACACCTGAATGGATCCAGCCCCACATCGAGCTCTGCACTCAGCAAGGAGTCTGCTTGAGATTCTCTCTCTCCCTCTGCCCCTCCCCCCACTCACACTCTCTAATAAATAAATAATTATTTTTTAAAAAATTAATAATGGTTTATTTATTTTAAAACAACTTTTTATTCTTAAAAAAAAAGAAAGTTCTGGAGTAGGAAAGCATGCTTTCAGTGCCCAGCACAGCCGTTCAAACTGTGTGACACTGAGAACATTTCCTGACCCCTCAAGAACTCAGCATCTGGGGCTCCTGAGTGGCTCAGTCAGTTAAGCATCTGCCTTCGGCTCAGGTCGTAATCCCAGAGTCCTGGGATCTAGCCCCGCATCGGGCTCCCTGCTCAGCAGAGAGCCTGTTTCTCCCTCTCCCTCTGCCGCTCCCCATGCTTATGCTCTCTCTCTCTCTCTGTCAAATAAATAAATAAAATCTTTAAAAAAAAAAGAACTCAGAATCTCCATCTATAAAATAAAGGCAATAGTCATACTGATTACACAAGGTTTTGAGATAATTAAACAGATTAATACATATAAAAACCTTAGAATAGCGTTAGGGAGGATCACTATTCTTATCGTTCATTGTGAAGATTTTGATCATTAAAGCAACTTTACGTGATGCTACAGTGGCAAAGCTTTCTGCTCTGAGCAACATTTCTGTGCGTGTACCAGTGGGAGGGTTAAGTGGACGACACGTGAATACCATACATACGATACATGGTGCAGCATACAGACCTAAGTAGAAGTGGTGTCCCAGGATGCTGCTCTCGGCGATATTACCAACATGACTCTGCTTAAAAAAGAGCTGGAACCAAAATTTCTCATGCAAGCCAGTAGAACACATGCAATAATTATTGAGAGTGTGAATGATGTGTAAAAAGATCGCCTTAGTAATTATTAGGAGATATAAATCACAACTTGGAATTTATAACCAACGGCAACTTGCAAGGTATATAATGGCATAAAATAAGATAATTACAAATGACTGAGAGGGGAAATCCCCACGGAACTGACTGCTACATGAAAGGAAATGCAAGGGGATAGAATGCTGAAGATGTGGCAGTTTCTTTTTTAAGATTTTATTGATTTATTTAGAGAGAGAGAGCATAAGCAGGGGGAGAGGCAGAGGGAGAGAATCTCAAGCAGACTCCATGCTGAGTGCAGAGCCCAAAGCAGGGCTGGATCTCATGACCCTGAGATCACAACCTGAGCTGAAATCAAGGGTCGGACGCTCAACCCACTGAGCCACCCAAGTGCCCCCGACATGGCGGTTTCTAAATGCCCCAGCATGCCAAAGCAAGGCAGCCCAACATCCAGCAGCCCCAGCATCCGAGCAAGAGGGACAGGCAGAGAAGGGATGTCATGATCCCAAATAGGTGCTTTTCCTACTGAGAACCCTAGAGTTTCTGAATTTCCTTCTGATGCCTCAGTTGATGGAGCAAAAGGGCAAACTGGAAAGAGAGAATGCTAGAGTCTCAATACCAAGTTTCTCTTTTCATTTTCAGGACAAGCAAATTACACAAAGCAAGCATCCCAGGCACCCGGTGGAAGGAAACCCAGGCCATTACTGCCTCCTGCTAACACCACCACCACCACCACCCAAACGGGTGGGTGGGGTTGGGGGAGGAGGGAGTCATTTTATTACCCACCAGCCTCAAAGCATTCTGGCAACCTGAAGATTAAGATGCGCTGATAAACAAGCCTGGAATCGAAATGGCTGGAGAGCCTGGCTCCCTCCCAGGTCCTTACTGGTCACCTACTTACAAAAGATGGTGCCAGGCTGGGCCGTACTGTGGCTGGTGGCCCATCTGCTATATTCCCTTACACACTAGGCGCTAGGAGTGCAGCCCAACCAACTTCTTAAAGACCAGGTAATATTACAGCTCCTTGGGATACCAGGTGATACCTGATCGCAAAGAAAATTCCACTTCTTTCTAGGCCATAATTTACTAACTTCGATGGAGTTGCACTTTTTGCACATATTTGGTAAAATCGGAGGAGAGCTGAAAAGTCAATGTAAGGGTGGCCACGGGAGAGGAGGGTAGGAGTGCCCCCATCCATCCCATATTAGTAAAGTTCACATCTCTCTGCTTGATCATTCATTCATTCAGCAGATATTTACCAAATACTACCATGGCCTCAACCCTGAAGTGGGAGCTGTAAACAGAGACAAGCAAATGCACACCTTCAACAATATGTTACTTAAAAAGTGTGAACGGTTTAATCCCCAATTCCAGTCAGTAAAGGCATGTCCTGAATGTGTGCTTGAGAAGGGATAAGTGAACTTCCCACCCTATCACTGAGCATCAGTCCCCACGTGCCCTCTTCCTATAAGGTACCCCCTCCGATGCTAAGCCTGATTTTGGGCTAAGCATTGCTCATACAGCTTAACCCCTGAAGGCACTTACCTACCTTCCAGGCAACTGAGGACCATCCTTGGGTAAGATCCCACCACACACAATGCTGGTGTCCCAGGCTGCTGTAGAGCTAAGCTGCCCAGTCAAGAGCAACCGTCCTTCAAGGCACTGATTTAAAGGGTTTGATGTCAGAACAGGGACAGTGCAAAGGAGGCCCCAAGAGAAGGGCAACTGACCTGGCCAGGGAGGGGCGGGGAAGGCGCTGATTGGGAGGGCACAGGGTTACCCTACTCAAGCATGACACCCTGGGTTAGTGCTAGAAAACGGTGGCTGATGAAGTTGCCATTCAAAGAAATCATACTGCTTATGCTAAGAAAACCGTCTCCTGAAGTCTGAGACAAAGACACATGTTTCTGTTTCCCATGTGGGCCACCTCTACATGCTGCTTATTTTCCACAAGGACTCACATCCGCTGCTCAACTCCAACAGAAAGTCCTGTGCTGACTCTCTGACCAACAGGAGTTGGTACTGGAAGCTTCTGATCCAACACCAGGTTTCTCCGAGTGTTTTTTTTTTTTTTAAAGATTTTATTTATTTATGTGACAGAGAGAATGAGAGAGAGCACATGAGAGGGGATAGGGTCAGAGGGAGAAGCAGACTCCCCGCCGAGCAGGGAGCCAGATGCGGGACCCGATCCCGGGACTCCAGGATCATGACCTGAGCCGAAGGCAGTCGCTCAACCAACTGAGCCACCCAGGCGCCCATCTCTGAGTGGTTTTTTTAAACCTCCAGTAGCTTGATAAGGGGAGAGTCTGCTGGTTGCATAAAATACAAGGTAAAGAAAAGTCTCTCAGTGGGGAAGTGTGACATCAGATCATGGGGTCCATCAGCTTGGGCCTCTTCCAAGGAACCTCAGACCAGAAACACAGCCCTGTGGCAGGCACTCTGAGAAGGAATTTGGTGTTTAAATTCTGTCACATGACTGGTGAAACAATCCCTGGGCATATTTTTTTTAAAAGGCCAAGCATGATACTTTTCGAAATGAAAATCAATCTGTGAAACCCAGGATCTGTCCCAGAACAAGAGTTTAGGTCTTGATTTTCTTCAAAAGGGTTTGGGGGTGGGGGGGGAATAAGAAGGCTGAGCAGCTGGTGTTACAGCTCCTTTTATCCAAAACAGAAAGTATCTTCTTCCATCAACTCCTAAAAGAGAAATAAAGCTGCTTCAATGCAGGTCTCGGAGCCCATAGTGCTTCTGCTCCCCTCTGCAAACAAACTAAATATATCCAATACCCAGGCCCACACTTGAAAGGAGACACGTCAGCTGGCTAGCCAGCTCCCCTGGGCCACAGTGGTTCTCTCCACTGCCTGCCGGCCTGCCTTCTTTCTAAATAATCTGGAAAATTTTCCTGCTTCTGGAATGAGCCCTGCTGGAAAACTCCAGAAAAGAGAAAAAGACAGAGACTGGATCCTCTTGAAGTGCTCACAGATGTTGTGCTGTTGGGGCCCCTTTAAACTCTCTCCCAAGTACTTTCTGTTTGAAAAGTTGAGCAGAACCTAATGTCCTTCAAGGAGTGACTGTTTAAATAAGCATAGTACATCCATACCATGGAATATCACTCTACAATATCACTTAGCAGTCCCAGGGATCCAGGATATAGGCAACAACTAGGGGATTTCTGTTGAGTGAAAAAGCCAGTCTCAAAGATTGCATGAATGATTCCACATACGTAACATTCTTAACATGACAGCATTACTGAGATGGAAGACAGATCAGTGACTGCCTGAGGTTGGGGGCAGGGAAGGTTGGGGCCACACCAGGGCAAGCGGGAGAGATCCAGGAGGGAGAACGGTGCTGTGGGGGCGGTCACATGAATCTACCCACGAGATGAAACAGCAAAGACTAAGATACAAACGAATGCAGGCAAACCTGGGGGAGTCTGCTGGTGGATTGTATCCACGCCAATTTCCTGACTGTGGCAACGTACTATAGTTATGCACAATGTTACCATCGAGACTGGGTGTCCTTCTGTAGTATTTCTTACATATGCACGAGAATGTACAATTATCTCAAAATTAAGTTTCAAAAGAAAAAGAGAGCTGTTTTGAAGGAGAACACGGGCCAGCTTCATTCACACTCTGCGCACTATTTATTAAAGGAATCCAGGTGCCCTTCCTCGGACTCAAGATGCCGCCTCTCCCGTCACACACAAGACTGAACCTTCTGGGACCGTCGGCACCTTTTCAAGGGATCTTGTTGAGCGTTCAGCTGCACATCAGAATTAATCCACCACTGCCCAGAACACAAGTGTCACTCAGACAGCCAAAGACGTATCCTAAACAGTATCTTTATATGGGGAAAAATGCGCCATTACTATATATAAACCACACCTACAGAGGGAACTCTATGCATCTGCCGGAACCATGAGCCTTGAGCAGCCCCTTGGCCTTCCTTTTCTTTCCTTTGTATATTTGTCTTAATTTTCAGGCATGTTTTTGTTTGCAACCTTAAAAAAAACCACCCAAATGCTGACTTTTGTTACATGCACAGGCATCAGGCTAGCTATAATCGTGTAAGCACACCATTCTCCCAAACATACCTATAATTTCCCCCAAGTGTCGTATAAATTTCAAACCATTAAATAAAATGATTTCATACTGTCCTTGTGGATGTTACTAACCCTCACCCCCACCAGTGACATCACTGTTTCCATAGTAACTAATGTACTTCAAAGTGGAAAATGCAGATGGTGGCGTTAAAAAAAAAAAGGCAGACTAAATAAGTGATAGAAACCAAGCATACCACAGTGTAAGTTGTGATGCATAATGCAGGGGCACCAGCTCAGGGACAAGCAATAAATATTTTAATGGAACCCTCATGCTAACAGCTCTTCTGTATTAACAGTAGCCCTGTCAAATTACACGGTTGCCTTTGGACACATGGCTGCCCCACTCACCGCATGTGGATAAAAGCCTGTATTCAACAGCACAGGTACACATCACAGGCAGATTTTCCAAAGAGAGTCACATATCCTACTCTACACGTACGTTGTAATTATGCCTCACTGAGAATAGCTATTTCAGGAAGAAAAGAACCCAACTGCTCACAAGAGAAACGAAACACACAGATGAGGAAAAGAATCTCAATTCTTAACTTCCTAAAGGTAAGAAAAAAGGATAAAATCTCCACGCAATGCAACATTCTTCTCTGTAAGCAGACGGTCCTTCCAGTGAAGCGTGGGTGCTTTTCCCGTGACTGCACGTATCTCTTTGTCTGGAGGATGGTGACTGAGGGTTTTTCTGGACATGAAAACCCACGCTCTGAGCTGTAAGGAAGGCGGCGAGGAGGTGACAATCCTGGATACTTTGACACAAAACTAGAGTCTGGTTTTGAAACATAACCGAGTGTTTGATCTGTCCCTGTCAAAATGTCACTCTTAACATTTAACAGATTCAATAGAAGCTTCAAGAAGTTCCATCATTCCGTCTCTGTGCTGTGGAAGCCAATATTTAGAAGACCAGGAGGTAAAACCCTGTCCTACAAACACCCAAGGAGCTACTTTCTTCCGATGCCCTCTGGCTTACCACCCAGGACGAGGAGTCCTGCAGCTGGTTGAAAATGCCCAAGCCCATACCCCGCTTAAGATCTCACATGATGACGGTCTCATTTGTGGGCGGCTAGATTGTGTCCCATTTTCTCGACACAGTCTTATCTGTGTTTCAGTAAAGCTCTGAGACAGAAGGACAGTCTCTGTGTGGCCCTGCCACCTCATTCACGGAGGGGGGTGGCCCAGCCACACACCTTCCTCCCTAACTTCTGGTGGCGTGCTCGGACCAGACTACGGGTCTCCAATTCCTTTGACGCTCACTGAGCTACCCTCCTTCCGCAGCACCTCCTTCCACAGGTCCCACCACTTTCTGCAAAACCCTAAAATGACTCCTTGCCTACTAGACTGAGTCTAGAAATCCAGGCCTTCCCTGACCTAACTGCAACCTCCAATCCAACGAGGCCCTCTTCCTTCCCTGGTCCACCTCAGCCAGAGGCCTTCCCTCAGTTATGACCCCTCCTCTTCCCACAGCACATCTCCCCCTCTGCTGATGACCCTGCCTTTTCTGTGGGGTCCGCCTCCCTTCCCAGCCCCAGGTAGGGACCTTTCACATTCAGCCACACACACTCACTCCTTCAAGAATCTCAGCCATTGCTCCGATGTCATTTGCAAAGGTTTTGAGAAAAGCACGGCCATGTCAAGCTCCCTCAGAGCAGAGATTTCTGTGCGAATTGATAAGCACCCTGTCCCCAACCCTAAAAGAGGACCTGGCAAATCACAGACAAAAACTGGTCTTGATTAATAATGGTCAGTGTCACAGAATACAAATATCTTAAATTTTTGAAGGGAAAGAGAGGGGAGAAGAGAGCAGGGCTTGGTATCAAAATTTAAAAATATGTATACAAGGAGAAATGCCATCATTGCTTCCAGAGGCTTCACGCCAAATTAATTAAAAATGTTAAATAAATGATTTAAGTAGTTAGGAGACAATATAAAACGAAGGGAAAAGATTCTTCCACATCAGAATTACATTTAATGCCTCAGATCAATAAAAACTATCTTGAAGACCAGGAAATAAATCAAGTAATATAAGCTGCATGCAAGAGAAAATGACTTGAGGAAAGTGGTGTGTTGCCATCCAAATGCAGAAGTAGCTTATGGAAATGAGGTTTCTCATTCAGTAGAGTTGAATCAGTTCCATTTGGGTCAAACAGCAGGACCCCAAACATACTGGCAAAAGCAAAATATCTACAATTAGCTGTTTTAGTGCTCGAGGGCCAGGAACACGAATAGAGGGAAGGCTGCACATCCCCCTCCACCACAGATGAGAACCACACAGGGTAGCTGCAGGTGGAGGGGCGGTGCAAAGGAACTCCCTGGGGGTCATCTAGAAGGTGCCATGCAAAACACAAGCAGTCCTACTCGACTGATCGGCAAGACCCCAAGGACAGAAACCTCCAATGTGGGGCCTTCAGGACCCCCAGATGTTACCCAGCTAAGAGAACATCTGTGAGCACACAGGTGGCCAGCCTAAGATCAGTAGGAGGGGCCTGCCCAGAGGAAGGAATCAGCCTTGGGCTCTGGGTAAAAAGACTAGAACGATGGGGAAATGGTGTCCCTGGGAGCGAAAGCTGAAGGTAGGAATTCACCAGGAAGCAGCATCTTCTTTGGGGAGCCAAGACCCAACAATCGGAGAACACAGCCCTCAGAACTCTAGGATTCCAGAGCAGGGGTCTGTCAGCTTTTTCTGCAAGAGCCCAGACAGTAAGTATTTTAGGCTTTGCAGGCTCTGCGGACTCTGTCACAACTACTCAATTCTGCTGTTGTCGTGCCAAAGTGGCCGTAAACAATGATCCGTAAATGAACCAGCATGGCTGTGTGCCAATAAAACGTGATGTAAAAAACAGCCTACAAGGCAGATCTGGCCTGCGGGCTGTCGTTTGCTGGTCCCCACTCTAGAACTATCATCACTACTCTCTATCTCCTCCAGATTTTCAGCCATCGGCAGTGTGTTTCTCCACAGGGCATTACAACAGAGCCCTCAAGGCAAAAAGCCTGAGGAAGTGTCTTCAGGGACCCATGGAGGGGGTGACAGCAAGGAGGCTGAGATTTATTATGTACCAGGCACCACACTAAGCCTTCCACATGTGGTAACTCACACTCATGAGAACCTTCTGAACCAGACACTCATCATCCCCAAGTTACAGATGAGGACAGTGAAGTCCCGAGGGTGAGGAACCAACCCAGAGTCACACATGAGGGGTAGAGCCGGGGCTGGAATGCAGGCAGTCTGTCTCGAGAGCCAAGTCCTCACCCTGTGGACACAGAAACTGGAGAGACAGTGCCCACATCAAACGAGCTAGCCTGGCCAGGAAAGGCCATGACCCACCATTGGCGGGGAGCAGTACAAGAAAAGGAAAGCAGGATGGGGAGGGGTCTGCAAAGTGTCTTCATAACAGACGGGCAAGTAGGGGCTCCAACACTGAGTTGCAAAATGGGGACAACCTGAAAAATTAAATGAGATAATATGTGTCACGGACTACATCAGTGCCCGGTACAGAGCAAACCCTCGATAAATAGGAGAGATGATTATTATTGGTGAGCAAGTTAGCACCTACTCAGAATTTCGGCAACAGCTTCATCTGTTAGAAGGGTAACAACAGAGATTCACTTGCCAACTTCAAGAGAGTGAATGTCCCTTTCACATGGAGAGGTCTGGCCGTCACTACCCACATCAACCCAGTGGTCACCCTCAGCATCACGAACAGGGATCAGCCAGACATCTAATCTGATGTTAAAGGAATGCCTCAGCACTTCTCCAATGCGATCAAGCAAAACAAATCCAGTCAAGAAAAAATGAACTTCCAATCAGACCATCAGGGAGTAATCAGGTAGGTTCAAAACAAGGAACATTCCATAGACTGCTCTATAAAATGACAACTGGACTGACATCTTCAAAAAGTTGACAGTAGGAAAAAGGGAAGGAACTATTCTAGATTAAAAAGAGGCTAAAAGTTGTACACCCACATCCACGGCAGCATGAGTTCACCACAGCGAAAATGTGGAAGCAACCCGGCATCCATCCACGGATGAATGGAGAAGCAAAACGTGGTACCTACATACAATGGAATATTACTCAGCCCTAAAAATGAAGGCAATTATGGTACAGGCCACAACACAGATGAACCTTGAAGACATGATGCCAAGTGAAACAAGCCAGACACAAGAGAAGAAATATTATAAGATCCCATTGACATGGGACATCGAGAGTGGTCAAATTCACAGAGTCAGCAGCAGGTAGGATGGTGGTTGCCAGAGGGTGGAGGGGAGAAGGGCATGGAGTTATTGTTTAATAGGTACAGAGTTTCAGTTTTTCAAGATGGAAAGAGTTCTGGAGATGGACAGTGGTGATATTAGCACAACAATATTAAATGTACTTACTGTCAGTGAACTGTACACTTAAAATTGTTAAAGATGGTAGGGGCACCTGGGTGGTGCAGTCAGGTAAGCATCTGACTCTTGGTTTCAGCTCAGGTGGTGATCTGAGGGTCATGGGATCGAGCCCCGGATCGGGCTCTGCTTAAGTCTGCTTAAGACTTTCTCTCCCTCTCCCTCTCCCTCTGCCTCTTCCTCCCACTCTCTCTCTCAAATAAATAAAATCTTTTTAAAAATGTTAAAGATGCTAAATTCCATGTTATATGTTTTTTACTACAATAAAAAAAATCAAAAAGAAAAAAAGAGAGAGAGAGACTAAAAGTCAGCTAAAAAATGAAACGTAGGATCTTTCACTGCTTTTTGGCTGCCTAAAAAAATAGGTAGACTGTTCTGGAGATTGAGCTAGGGACAGAGTTATGGATGTCAATAGCAACACCAATGGAGATATTTTGGGAACACGGGGAGAGAGTTGAATATGTAGCAGGTATTAGTTCAAATGAGGGAATAGTTGCCTTGTTAGGAGTGGTAACAGGGTCATGGTTTTATAAGGATATGATCGTATTTTATGCAGAGGCATAATGAAGTATTTAGGTGTGAAATGTCCTCCTTTCTATAGTTTCCTTTAAGGTGGTAAAAAAAAAAAAGTATATGGATATATTTGTGTGTGTGTATGTATTGTTCAACAAATCGTTCGACTGTTCAATCCTAACTGGTAAGTACATGGCTATTCACTGCATTATAATGTCTATTTTTCTGCCTTGTTTGAGAACTTATAATAAAGAGTTAAACATAAAAGTGGGTCAAAAATACCCCACCGATCTCCCTGGGTTGCCATATGGCTGAAATGACATAACCCACGACAACACTTTGAAACTCATTAAACATTCCACACACGAAAGAGAGGCATTGTTATTTTCCCTTTTGACAATAAAACAGAGACCCAGAGTAAATAAATGATATCCCAATCAGCAGTCTTTCAGTAAATATCAAAATGTTACTCTTGGTAAATCCCTCAGAATACTTTTTGAAGAGGGGACATGTGCTTTTGTACAAAGGTCTTGAAAAATGACTGGTGAAGAAGTAAACATTAATTAGAGTGTCTGTTCACACTGGCATGGAGCAGTCTGTAATTTTGTGGGGGCTGTTAGGGCCGGATTACATAATGGCCCTTGTTTTTGAGTGTTTGGCTGTTCAGAGCAAGAAACGCAGTCGAGGGCTGAGCACACAGGTAACAACATGCCCAGAGCAGGGGCCCTGTGACAGGGCATGTAATGTACAAAGCCTCATTTTCAGAGCTCACAGCTCCTGCAAATGCCATTTTGTACTCACGGAGAAAGGAGAGACAGATAACACAGTTCTCTGCCCCAGTGAAGTCCTGTTCAACATTCACTACCAGTTTAAAAAAAAAAAAGAAAGAAAGAAAGAAAGGAAGAAAAATAAAAAAAGAACAGTGTTCTCTCACAAGTAGTAACATGTTAAAATGATATGAGAACACCCATCATGCTTAAGCATTCCACTGGGCTGTGATTTCTTACGGGGCTGTGGTCTGAGGAAAGGAAAGGGATTTCGGAGCAAGGCAAAGCTGAGAGACCCAGGATCAAACACTACTGCTGTCACTCTGGGCAAGGTATTCGACTTCTCTGAGCCCTCATCTCCTTATCTGGAAAACAGAAATAATGGTGTTTACCTTACAGGGCTGTTATGAGAATGGAATCAGACTATTTACGGGCTCCCTGACACACGTAAGACCCCCAGAAAATGACAGTCCCCTCTCCACGGTTGTGACCATCCCCTTAATCTCATCAACCTATACTACAATTCTAAAAAGCAAAACAGAAAAGTAATGAGGAAATCTGGATTTATACTGGCAAAACAAAGCAGTAAACAACCTATTCACAGATATACGGGAATGAAATACAATAGAATGTTATGCAAACACTTAATTTGATAGGAGGGGGGCACCTGAGTGCTTCAGTCGGTAAGCCATCTGCCTTCGGCTCAGGTCATGATCTCAGGGTCCCGGGATGGAGCCCTGCATCAGACTCCCTGCTCGGCGGGAAGCCTGCTTCTCCCTCTCCCACTCCCCCTGCTTGTGTTCCCTCTCTTGCTGTCTCTCTCTCTGTCATATAAATAAATAAAATCTAAAAAATAAAAAAAATAAAGTGATAGGAGGTACTTCTCAATTAAAATGGTACGAACTTCTGCACAAAATCTCACTCTTTCAAAACTTAACCAAAAAAATTTTTAGAGCAGAAATGTTTAAAAATCACCAGCCCCCCCCCCCCCAAAAAGCACATCCAATGTCCTAAAATTCAAATACTGCCTGCCAGGGAAAGTAAAGGAAGATTCTAGAACAGAATGCTATGGCATAGCAAGGCTCATAACCCTGTATCCACCACCCTCAGAAGGATGAACCAGTGACTAAATAAAAATCTGGAGAGTTTTTATTAATATCATTGAATCTGGAGAAAAGCATGAGTAGGTATCAATACAGTCCTCCTTCCTGACTGGGGAATAGTGAAAATATTCACTAGGGAGAGAAGGATGAAAAGGCCCTGAACCACGGTGCTGATTACTTCTGCTGGGAGGCAGTGAAGGCTCCAGGAGTACACAATGAGATCCAGGGCTGATCTGAGGCCAGAGAATACTACCCAAGAGCAGGCAGTGCGTACTCCCACATAGGAAGACTGGACCCTCCTAAAATAACCTTTAAAACATCCCAGAAGTAAAAGCCACCAAGCCAACATTTTCTTTTCTTTTTTTATTATTCATTTTTTTAAAGATTTTATTTATTTTTTTGACAGAGAGAGAGAGAGCGAGAGAGGGAGTACAAGCAGGGGGAGTGGGAGAGGGAGAAGTAGGCTTCCTGCTGAGCAGGGAGCCTGATGCAGGACTCGATCCCAGGACCCTGGGATCATGACCTGAGCCGAAGGCAGACGCCTAACAACTGAGCCACTGAGGTGCCTCAAGCCAACATTTTTTAGCTGCAACTAGTCAGCACCCTACACACCACCTGCTATGGCTTAGCCAGCCCCGGATGCTCTGTGGGCCCTCAGGGTGCAGAAAGCATGGCCATCAAACAAACAAAAAGCCAGCCATCAAACTTCAACTCACGTAGTAAGGGGGCAAAAAAAGAAAGGCTTCAGATCAAGAAATCACCCACACTCAGAACAAGAAAGATCTGCATAGACACACTCAGGCAAGAACAGAGTGGAAAAAAGCAAACAAAAAGGCCTGGTCTCTACAAACACAGAATCCTGGAGGAAAGGACAAATGAAACACTGTATCAAAGACAAAGAATTCGGCCTAAAGGAAAACAGAACCCAATAAGAGAATTCCCCTCAAAAGATCTTTGAGCCATAGAACTTAATATGAATATGAGTGCAATAGAATAAGAACACAAAGGCAACATTAACAACAACAAAAAATGAGATTGTAGACCTAAAGAAATTAATTGGGGGCCAAATAAACATTAGAAAAGTAATATATAAAGTAAAATTTACAGCAAACTGAAGAAAGATGGCTTCACATCAATTTACTGACTACAGGAAAGCTAAAATAAAAACAGTGAATATAGATAAAAACAAGGGATCCAAGTAATCAAAGAAAAACAAGTATGGAGTTCAAAGACAATCCAACATATGGATAACTGGCGTCCTTATAGCAGAGAACGCACATCCCACCTATGAGCACATAACCTATACAAGAGGACAAAGCAGGCTGGGCTTGGACCCTTCCACATCAACATTCAAGGGTCGAAGGCAGTGACTTTTTCTGAGTTTTCATTAAGTCGTCTGTTAAATTTGAGCAAAGTTAAATTTTCTACTTGGTATTTCAAGAACAGAGATTTTACGAAGTATATCCAGCCAGCCAGCCAATTTTCCATGGAGGAACAGAAAGAACTCTGAAATGATATACTGTTAAAGACAATTCTAAGGGTGAGTTACTCTTTTCAGAACTAGACCCTCCTACTCTTCTCAGAACCCACATCTTGATCCATACTAGAGAAGGAACCTCTACTTTCTGGAAGAAACAAAGATAAAGCTTCTGCTCTTCTGACTTCCTCACTCAGTCCTCCCCAAAGGGGGCTAGCGAGACTTACCTGATCTGTAAAGTTGTAAAAGAAAGCCTAGAAGATTGCCCCAATCTCTTCCTCTTCCTCCTCTACTGTGAGCAGTCCTCAGGATGCACGCATTCTTTGCCCCTCCAGGAGGTAAGCTTACCTAAGCAGGTGCACGGTGCACCCTTGCTGAGACAACCAGCCTATCATTCTGACCAGCAGCAAAGTAGTGAGGAGTCTGAATCTGGCCACAAACTGAGTTTTGTCACTCAAACTCCAAATTTCTCCACACAAACTCCAAGCTGATATTTTTATACCCCTGTAGCTGATTAACATGTCTACTATACCACTAATTATTAATTGGTGGGAGGGGAAAAACAGAGAGGAAGGCAATTAATTATCACCCCTCAAACACCAAAGTCAGTGATATCTGAATGGCTAAGTTTGGAATGTCTTAAAATATATATATATATATATATATATATATATATATATATATATTTACAGTTTTCATAAAGGTCTATTTCATTATTGGTGGGTAGCGCATTTAACAGTTAAATACATTTAAATAATGTATAGGTGACTGCACGACTGCAGCATTGATAACTAGATAGATAACCAATTCAACTAGAAACCAGCTAACAAGTAACTGTCTAAATATTTAAAATACAGCTCTTGTTTAGATCATCCTTTGATTTGATCACCTTCTTGGCGGCAGGGGGCTGCTGGTCACACTGGAAATATATTAAGGCCAAATCTTCTGATATCCATTCCCAGAGGTTTCTTTCAGCTGGATTAAGCCTCCAACTCAAGGGCAAGCCCAAGTTTGTGGCCTCTGGCATTGATGCTCTTCCCGTCTACCAGAGCAGACAGTGTAAGCTTGACACCAGAACTCAGAGTCTGAGTGTAGCCCACTCCAATTAAACGAGAGTTGTTGACTTTTGCAGAAATGGAAGCAGTAGGATCCAACTGATATCTGGCTGCAATGCCAAAGCAAGTGCTGTTGGTATCTGATGTCCAAGCAAGATTTACTGAAGTGTCAAGATCTTCACATACTTTTTGATAAATTGATCCTCCAAATTCTGTCCCATCATTGACATTAGTGTGTAGTTGGAAGTCCCCAGTCCTGTAGCTCACAAAGTTATTTCTTGTCAGCTTTGATTTGACACTGTCAAAAGTCATCTGGTACCCAGCAAGCCAGCCCTCGTAACCAAAGACAGCTGAACCATGGATTGCAGGTCCCGCAAAATCAAAGTCAACATCACAACCAAGGTTTATACACTCTCCTGTAAGAAGACTTGATTTTACCACTTTTCTTTCCCATGTTTGGTGAAAAGGTGGTATCAAATGTCAGTTTCAAACCTTGACAAATTTGGTCTTCAATTACGATTTCTGTTCCCAGAGTGTTATCGGTGTTCCATTTTTCTGTGAAAGTCAGACCATACTCACACCATTTATATTTGGTCTCCAAGGTTCCAGTAACTTTACCAGTGTCTGTATTAGATGAACCAGACGTTGAGAATTCCATACCACTGCATGACTTTGTTTTCACATCCAGTTTCACCAACCCAAAACCAAATCCTTTGTGAAAATATCTCTGGCAGCTTTGCCAAGGTCAGCATATGATGGAGGAATACATGTCAGCCGCGTGCAGCTCTGTCCGTAGGTTGCCATGGCGAGGCCACAGGAAGAGGTGATCTGGTGGTCTCCTGAGAGGGGCCGCTACCGCCACTCTGCTCGCAGCTGAGGCCACTGGGCTCGCTCAGGGTCGGGCTGCAGCTACCCCGGCTGGAGGGCGAAGTTCTTAAAATATTTTTATCTGAACTTTTCTTCATTTTAAAATTCTTCATAATGGGGGTGCCTGGGTGGCTTAGTTAGTTAAGCATCTGACTCTTGATTTCAGCTCAGGTCATGATCTCAGGGTCCTGGGATTGAGCCCTGCATCAGGCTCTGCACTCAGCGTGGAGTCAGCTTCAGATTCTCCCCCTCTGCCCCCTCCCCCACTCATGTGCTCCATAAATAAATAAATAAAATCTTTAAAAATAAAGTAATAAATAAATAAAATTCTTCATAATGAATATGTATTGTTTTTATAGAAACAGTAGGGTCCTTTTTCTTTATAACCATGACACCAAAGAAGAACATCTGATGTTACAGAAGAGTAGTCACAGTGGTTTAGAGGAAAGAGTAAGTTCCTAAATAGAAGGTATGGTGTGATCTGATTTTATTATAGAATAATAATAATATGTAACAAGAGTAACATACTGCAGAGGCACAGCCTAAGCATTCTGAATGGATTACCCCATTTAGTATGAAGTAGGTATAAACACCATGCCAATCTTAGGGATACAATGGAGAGGTAAAGTCATTGGCCCAAAGCCACACAAGATTAACACACAGCAGACATGGACTTCACAGAGCCGATATCCTCTACTATAGTAGTCCCTTGAACAACATGGACATGAACTGCACAGGGCCCCTTATATGCAGATTTTTTTCCCATAAAGAAAGTGCAGTACCGTAAATGTATTTTCTCTTCCTTATGTTTTTAATAACCTTTTCTTTCCTCTAGCTTACCTGCTTGTAAGAATACAGTATATACATACATACATACAAGATAAAAAATATATGCTAACCAACTGTCTATGTTATCAGTAAGGCTTCCTTCTGGTCAACAACAGGCTATGCGTAGTTAAGTTCTGAGGGAGTCAAAAGTTATACACAGGTTTTTGATAGTGGGGGAGGTAGGTGTGTGTTGATGCCCCTTAAACTCCACGTTGTTTAAGGGTCACCAGTACTCTGTCCTCAAAGTCACAAAG
Source organism: Zalophus californianus (assembly GCF_009762305.2). NCBI lineage: Eukaryota > Metazoa > Chordata > Mammalia > Carnivora > Otariidae > Zalophus > Zalophus californianus. The sequence goes on from NC_045600.1 coordinate 135,887,065, forward strand.
AAGCATGGGCTGACCCAGAGAGATTGAAAGCATGGGCTCCAAAATGTTGAGAGTATATCTCCAAGTCCTGGCATTATACATGATGATGCTTCTTTTTTTAAAATTGTATCTGTGTTTATATTTTCCAAATTTTCAACACATGTAGTCCTTGTGTAATAAGTAAAACAGTAAGGCCTCTATATTAAGACAAAAGCCACAAGCATGAATTTTAAGTTCAAGTTAACAGTAGAGCCAAGTGCTGAGGCCACACAGGGTTCCTGAGCTGTCTCAGCCCATGTTTGGATCGGCCATCTGTGGGCAACAGGTGTGGACCAATGGGCCAGAGACGTTCTGGCCAGGCTCCACATGCCCTCTATACAAGATGTGAAGTCAGAGGGCACGCAGCTCAGTAAATGCCCCACCAGCCTCCCGGCCCCCGCATCCCAGAAGCTGGTTAGCTCTGCTCAGAAGATGGTTTCCCTCTGGACCCTCATGATTATTCCAAGGAGGAATGCCCCCTCTCAGCATTTTGCCAAGTCCTTCTCAAGGAGAACAGGAGGGGAATTTTGAATGGCCTCCATCCAATTTTCAAACTGTAAACTGCACGCCCACTTTCTGTTTGGAGACATTTCCTGTGTGTGAACACAGTTTGTCCTGTTACCAGCTTTAAAGTTATCCAGAACTGATACATCTGAGGCCAAGCTAAAGGGTTTAAAAAAAAAAAAAAGTCAAACACGATAGGACCTTTCCTAATTTTAGCTCATCTTGCAGAAATCTCATTTGAAGAGAACTCAAAAGGGAGGTTGAAAACAGAGGTGCCATTGTGTATGGATGCTACAGCCCCCCTCTGCCCCCACTGCCTGCATCCCAGTGAGCACAGCGTTCTGGGACAACCAGCGCCCTTCGGCCCCTTGCCTATGTCATGCAATGCAGCCATGCTCGCTTCTAGCTAAGTCTGAGGATGCCCTAATGCTGCTTCCTTCCATATGCTGGCAGAGTGGTCTCTAGCAGGATTTTAGGGCACCGCTTCAAAGCTGTGGGGGAGGGATGTAAGCCTTGCCATGAGAGGTGCCGTCAGCCCCCGCACTGCTGGCTAGAGCGCACCTTCGGGTGCTGGCCCTGACATGCCCCTGTATGTGGCTATGCCCCATCTCCGTCGTAGGCTTCCCATTCCCATCCCACCTACGAAGGCTCTCCCAGCCACACACTTGCCACATTAGCCTGACATCTCATTCCCCTTGGATCTACTCTGTCCAAGGTTGAGAAAATTATTTTACATCTGCAACCCTAAACATTCTCCTCTTCTACACAGGCCCATCTCCAACATCGCCTCCCACCTTGACCCAACACTTGGCTTCTGTGGCGGAGACCTCATGGTCCTGTGGACAGTGGATACGGCTGGACCAGCTGCAGGGCTCCCCGAGGACAGAGCTGCTGCCTGCCCCAGCACCTGAGACAGTCTAATGCATGAGTCATTAGTGAAAAAAATATAAACATGCCATCCCTCCTGCTAGGATATATAAACTCCGTGAGGGCCAAGAACACGCCTTACTGAAGTCGATGTTGCTCACGGCACTTAAAGAAGTTGTCCAAGTTAATTAGTCTGGCAGAGGCCAAGCTGAAGTCTTTTAAAAGGAGCCAATGCTGAGCAACTCCGAGAATCAGACAGCTCCCACCCCCATCAAAAAAAAACATGGAGATGAATCAGATTAGAATGCAGGTGTCTGGTCCTAAAGTAACATGTACCTGGCCAAATCTGGGGCTGGCTGGCACAGTGATAACATTCTCCATTCTCTTCCAGTCTCACCCAATCGGACAGGACTTCAGGGAGGGGACCGGGCCAGCTGGACATTTTACTGGGCCTGGTTCCTATGAAGGAGTGGGAGAGATATACTACACACACTCTAAATATATACACACATAATGCTCACCCACGTGTACTTCTAGGGTTTTTGTTTTTGTTTTTGCTTTTTTTACATGCATTTCCCTTAATCAGATGCCGTACTCATCCAGGCCAATCCCTGCACTCAGCTATGCCCAGAACTGGGAAAGGGTTTGTTCAAAGCTATTCATTAATGCAATCAGGCTCACTGCCACAGCCTAACCACCACGTCCCTGATGGAAACATAGTTATCCCCTTACTTGCTGAGAAAGGAAGCAAGGATTGTCACAGGGCAGCATTTCTGCAAAGAATGACAAGCCGACCAACAACATCCATAATCTTCCCACCCAACCCCAAACCGTAAAGAGGGCAAAGAATCTGTCTTTTCCTTTTTTTCTTTTCCTCTTTGTACCATCAGACCATTTTAGGGGCCTTTGCTCTTTTTCTCCCCTGGTATTATGGGTTGAATTGTGTCCCCCCAAAAGGATGTTGTTGAAGTCCTAATTCCTGGTATCTGTGAACGTGACCCTGTCTGCAACAAGGTCTTAGCAGATAAAGTTAAGGCAAGATGAGATCCTTAGGGTAGGCCCTGACCCAGTATGAATGATGTCCTTCTAAGAGGAGGAGAGAGACACAGAAGGAAAATGCCCTGTGATCTCAGAGTCACCTATGGGAGCGGTGCAAAGTCTACCTAAGAACATCAACGATCAAAGGCCACCATCAGAAGCTACAAAAAAGCAAGAAAGGATTCTACCCAGAGTCTCAGAAGAAGCATAGCTCTGTCGACAGCCTGATTTCAGACTCCTGGCCTGCAGGACTGCCAGAAGATAAATCTGTTGTTCTAAGCCACCCAGTTTGTGGTCATCCATGTCTGATATCAGAGCCCCAGGGAACCAACACATCCCATTTCTTCCTTTGGAAACACATTCCTATCATCCACCTTCCCATCCGTGGGTCCAAGTCCACCTCCAACCAAAGGATAAACAGTCAAAGTCACTGTCTCTGAACCTCACGTCACACCTTTCTATATCTAAGGGAGAAAATATAACCCAATTTTGGTCTAACATCTGAGATAGAGAAAATGTTTGACAATGCCCCTACGGCCCTCTGAATTCCAAAGAAGGAAAATGTTTAAATAGGATGTGAAGACCCCACTCCCAAATAAAATACAACAGGGTCTAGGAGGGCAGGAATTAATATACAGCCCATGGTCACAGGTGGGACTGGATCTCTCTGGCCTGTATGGGGAGGAGAGCTCCGCGGTTATCACCCCCTGAATGAGGATGGAGGGAAGCCAACAAAGGAAGGAGCTCATAGAAGGGTATAGACAGTGTCCATGGCAGAAGCTCGGCACAAGAGTCCTACTTGGGAGTGACCAGGGTTTTGACTTCGCGGGGCACACCCTCACAGAGGTCTCGCAGATCTGACCGTGACACCCTGCCAGGGTCGGTGAAGCATGATCCCAGTGGAGTCAGAGGCCAGCCGAGGGAGGCAAGAAGAAAATTAATGACCAACCAGGAGGCGACAGAGCTGAGCTGACCACCGTGACCACGAGAGAGCTCAGCTCCGTCAGCACAAAGAGAAAAGCCACAGAGGCGACAGACCTGAACACAAGAACACTCGGCTTCCTTTTGGAGGATCTAAAATGTGTCCCTTGTCACACTGAATGGTCTCCCTGACAGCCTTGGGTGCCAGGAACCCTCGCCATGTTTTTAATTGCTGCTTTAGTACTTAAGTGACAAAAGCGTTTCCCAGTGAAATCGGAAGTATCAGAAGACAGAGAAATACATGTATTTCTGTAGACATGTATGTATTTTTATCTGTTCACCCGATTAAGAACAGGTACGATGCCTTTTAGGAAACAGAGTCTGTTTAAAAAAAAAAAAAAAGGAGGAATATTTTAAAAGACAGAAATAAATGATTTTTTCCCTGCATTCACCAAAACATTATTTTTATGTGTTTATAATCATTATCTCCAAAAATAAAACTCTTCTGGACTGCTCACCTGTTCACCCCTGCTGGCTACTGTGGGCTAACTCTGGAGAGTGGGACTGCACATTGGAGGAAATTACTTACTCCTATGCCCTGATTTTGCCTAAGATGAAAGCAACAGGGGCAGAGTTTGGGCGATGTTATTTTTAAAGACACCTAAGAACACAAGCCACGGCCAATGTTGGGACACAGGGACGATATGCCAATTGGACAATCCATTCCACCTATGCATCTCAGAAGGTTCACGGAGCTGCTGGATCCCCACCCTACTCTGCGCTGTGTGCAGCAAGGAGGACCTCCCCACCCGCTCCCTTTCACCGCCAACGGCAAAGCTGCAAAACTGCTTGCAGACTTTTTGATTTATATGTATCTCCACGGATTGGCCAAGGTAAAGCAAAGGTGCTAATTTATGGTTTTTGTCTCCAAAAGATATCCTCCCTTCGGCTGGCAGAAAAACTGCTGTTGGCATGTTAAGCCTCCCAGCCGACACAGTATTTACCACACTGGGGAGGAGGGAGCGCCACGTGCCCGGCAATAAATCACACAATAAATTGTGCGTCTGGCCCTCAATGTTTTGCATAATGACAGGGGAAGCCTATCTGCCGCTCTCCTAGATCTGTTTCAACTGGTCTAGTTTACTTTCAGTCTTTTCTTCCAGCGCCCCACCCCAGCCACAAAATAAGCTGCTGTCTACAGTTCAGGAGGCTGCAAATCTGGAACGGACCACGTAGTGTGCCGCGCTGTGCACCTCACGGAAGTATGGCATTGAGAAGAAGATAATGCGATGAGCCACGGGGAGACACCAACACATTACACAAAACAAGACAGTCCATTCCAAAGGCCATCCCAGCAGCACTTTCGGAAACATAATGGCCAAATCGCGAAGCCCATTGTGACCGACTGTGGCTGTAATTCCACGGACATGCCGCTGAATCGCATAAGCACTCTCTCAAGCCTTCACGGACACTTGCCCTTTGTGACCTTGAGAGTGGTGATGACCACAGACCCAGGGTGTACCTGCGCACCCCCGGGGAGAAAGTGCTGGTGCTGAAGCATCAGGTGGTCAAGTTCCACTGGGGGGATCTCTAGGGGGCTCTCTGGGTCTACTTCCAATCATTCTCTGACCCAAAAAGCCAACGGAGAGTTGAGCTAATCAATGGCATTCTTTTTTTTACAGGTTGCATCACAATAATTGAAGCTTACATAATAAAAACATATGGGTCCGTGCCGCTTAGAAATGTGTATCTTCATTAAGAGAATTCTCAGCAAGGTAAACATGAGATTTCAGGTACAGTAGTTGAAAGCTTATGTAATCAGTCAGGGGGCAGCTTTCCAATTTCAACTTGCTTATATTCAAGGTGGTAATTTCTCATTCTAATCAGCCCAAGATGGGAAAGCGGCAGTGTCAGGATGGGGGAGCAAATCCAACAATTAGAGAAGGAGTGTGCCTGTTTTACATAAGCCTTTTCCAAAGGGGGGGGGGGGGGGCGGGAAAGACAATAGCCATTCCCAAGAACACTGTACAATAGTCTTTAATTGAAAAGCACCATTGTGACACTGTTCTCCCTACATCAACCTTGCCACTGCAGAAATGGAGGTAAAAATAATCATTTCTCTCTTGTTTAGTTCCTGTAGTTGTGTGGGCAGGGATTGAGGGAGGAGTTTGCCTAATAGTCTATTATATTCCCCAGGACTATTTGTTGAAAGCCTGCTCTCAGCTCCTTCCTATTTCTGCTAACTCTGCACAATCAGGAGCTCAGGTAGCTATGAACTGAGAGCCACAAAGGGCTTTAGACCTACCAACAAAAAGTGTCCGGGGTCACCTGGACAGCCAGGTTCATTATCCGGAGACCCATCCCAAAGGGCAACCTGCCAGACAAATTAGAATCTGCAGCATGTCGTACAGAACTCATGTAGGGAGTGTGGACGGATGGGCAGATAGATGCACAAAGAATGGACTCATTCTCCTGCACAGCACCTCACACCTGCTGCCACACCCTGGGGACACCTGCTTGTTTCCAGGATTCACAGTGTGCCCATGGCAAGGATTTCAACAAAACCCAGCACTAAGGAAAGAAGACATCCCTGTTACACTCAATAGTCTTCCATTTTGTTACCAGGTATCTTGAAATGCCATTGGGCATATGACACCCCAGGAGAAGAGAGCATTGGAGAGGTACTGGCAGGTTATTTATGAAGATAGTGGGCTCCACACTATCTGCCCCACCCCCACCAGCCCCATTCAAAAACTATAGCTTGTAGCAACCTATGTTGCCTTTGGCTTTTAAATATTTTCAGTAAGTGTTAAGCAGAAGTCATAAATGGGACTTTTGTACTAAGTCCTCCCCCCAAACTTTAATGATCAACTATTATGTCTTAGTGAAGTAACCACTTCCTATTTGAAGGGGAATGTCTAGTTATTTCAGGAAAGAGCCAGCTTGGTGACCATCATTCTCATTAAAAAACTGAGCTACTAAACCCTCCATCAGGAAGGGCTTCCCTTTTCAGAAAGCCTCAACTCAAAGCCACACAGAACAGAAATAAAGAAGTTAGAAATAGCCAACTGCAGAGATTCTGCCTGCACCCCGTGGAAGGTTTCCGCTCTGTATACGGTCCCTGTATTGCCCACGATGAAGGTCCCCCCAAGCTTGCTCACTCCCCAGCCATGGCTGCAGAAGGTCCAGGGCCTTAGGAAGCAGAGAGGGCTTCTTCCTCGGTGAAGTCAACACCGAGCCACCAGGGGTTTGGGGATGCAGTGGTCCTCAAGAGAGTGTATGCTCTCTTGTGAAGCCTGTGGCACTTGAACGTGAGTCTATGAACTCACCTAAAATAGCCACTGCCAACTTGATTCACTGAGAAGAGCCTGGTTCATTCCTTATCCTTCCCAAGGACAGAGGTGACCACACCTGGGGAGGAAAGGTGAGCGGCATTGTGCAAAGGTGTACCCCCTAAACGATCATCATGAGCTAAGGGGAATGAATCCAGGGGATGAGAAACGACACTCTATCAAGAGCTCATTCACTTGGCTTCTGAAAAACCAAAAAGGATCAAGAGGAGGAAAATGCCCACAATTGTGCCTGCTGAGCCCTGCTTCACACCGCAGGAGGATTAAGAGGAGGAGGTGGGTGTGGCACGAGCCCTGAGTGCCCCCAGGCAACCAGGACTGAGCCCCAAGGTTGCTCACCTTAAACAAGGCTGCCCAGAGGGCAGCGTATGTCCATAACAGATGTCCCTTGATCCCCCCCCCCGACACCCCAGGCTGCCTTGAAGTGGCCACCCTTCACCCAGAGTCGCAGAGAAAGCTACAAGGGCCCAGATCTCCAATTTAGGAAGCAAATCCTCAGGCCCCTGGGAAGGACTTCTGAGTAGGGTTATGTCATTAGTGTTAAAGCAAGTATCGAATCCTGTACCCTATAAGAAACACTGTATCACGCGTCCATTTATTTAAATCTGCCAACCATCTGGTAAGATAGGGCCCATTTTTCAGATGAGGATACTGGGGTTCAGGTAAAGTCAAGTCACCAGGAGCTGGGAAGTAGAAGGTCCAGGTTCAAATGCAGGTCTTCTGACTCCAAATCCAAAACTCTTTTCACTGCTCCTCGGCTGCGTACAATGTAGAAGACTGTCGAGTGTTCCCCATCCTGTGGCCACAGACCAGAGCGACACATAACAGGGCTTCCCAAAGTAAGGCATGAAGGCACCTGTCCCTCCCAGCCGTGTGAGCACCATCCCTGCTCCACCCACCTCAAAGCACCCACTGGCTATAAATGCTCAACATAACCATTACTAGAGGGCTCCTCTCCCACATGACAGGTAATTTTTATAGTGTCTTTAAGATAAAACAGATTGCTATATTTATAATAAGGGAATAAACAGAATTAGCAACTGGTACTGGTATTTACTACCAAGAACCTTTTACCTCCCAGACAAAACGTTCATGTAGAATAGGAAACTACTTGATGTACAATTCACTACACCCAAATCAACGCTTGGTTGAAATAATTTTATTTCTCATTTGTTGGGGCTACAAACTGAATGTCTGCAGTAAATATATATAACCATGTCATTATTAATAGCTTGTATATGTTGAGTCCCATGTGCCAGCTAGCGTTCAAAGTGCTTTACAAGTACCAACTCCGTGAGTCCTCATGGAATCATTATGAGGCTAAGTACTATTATGATCCCAGTTTTAAAATGAAAAACCAATGCACAGAGAGGTTGAGTAATCAGCCTGAGAGCACAGAGCTGAGAAGGGGAGAACACTGGAGTGAATCCCAGGTCTTCTAAAGCCCACCCCATTGAGCCACAACTGTCACAGGTGCTGTCAGTCTCCATCTGGGAGTTTTCACCATTTCATTTGGAGTTTTAACCATTCAGCAATACTGCCTGTTACGCAAACCCATGAACACTTAGGTTACGTAGAATACAAGTTTCTCAAACCATACCAATTCACTTCTCCTGTGAACCAAAGTCAGTGATTCCATTCTTTTTTTCCTGTTTATTACCTATTTTGTAGATGCACATATAGAAACAGAAAGCAAAACTAAGTTACAAGGACAAGGATGCTATCTTTCTGGCCTAGGGATTGCCAAAAACATTTCTGAGGGGGAAGAGAACATAGGTAACTTGTCTTCGGGGGCGTTCTTAATCCGTGTTTAAGCCATACAATCAGAATTGCCACTGAAATGTCCCTTAACATCTTCCCAAAAGGAAAGCATACGATATTTGTTGTATGTAACCCTGTCCAAGACCACGTATATATGTAAAACATATAACGCACACATTAATATAGTGTGATAGAGTACGTGTACCAAATATGAGTGAGTAGAAGCGGTAAGTACTTTGACTCTACTTCAGAGGAATGTGGTTATTTATTAAATAATGTGTTGCAGTTAAATCTGTGCAAGTTAAAATGTATTCCCCAAGTTGGAAGTAGAAATACTGCTGGTAGAATTCTATTCTCCACGCCAGCAAGGGGGGAGCACCTTCTGCACACCTGCTTGCCCAGTCACCTGGCAGGCCCCACCCCCCCCTTGCCTGCCTCCTCAAGGAGCCCTCCTTAATCCAAGGAACACGGTTGGTGGGTCAGTTTAGCAGAAGTCCTTGCTATTCTCCAGCCTCTGCAGGAGGTCTGGCCCCGACCTTGAAAGGAACACCCGTGTCGGCAATTAACCAATAACATTCACAGATTTTTTTTCTTTATTCAAGGCCTTCATCTTCATCCAACATGGCTGTATCCTCATTGTTCCTTCTCTACCTTATACTTATTCTTACTCTGCTAAGTGAGCCCCCCCCCCCGACAAACAAGGCAGTACTTCGAAGCTTGCTTTAGGATGAGCAAGAGAAATTCTGAGACCTTCTTGCTCGAACTGCCTTTGCACCAGTGGAAATTTATCCAGTTTAACACAGAGCTATACCATTCCAGCAGCAGGCAAGGAGATGAGTTTAAATGCTGGGCATCTGATTAGCAAGGCAGTGCCTCTGCGGAGAGGCCTCTGGGTCATCCTCTTTGTAAGGAATCTAAAATGGAAATGCGGGAGAGTTACAAAATTCGGGAGAAGAGATCAAGATCGCGCTCACTTCCCAACTGATTCACTTTTTTGGACTGTTAAACACGCAAGAGAAAACCCCTACAGAAACTAAGCCGTGTACACAAAGCTGGTTGAAAGGAATTTTCCCAGAAATCATTTTTTCCCCTAAATAATTATTAGCTAAACATTTGCAACCAAACAGCAAGGAAAAAAAAAAAAATCAGGGTAATTCTATTTCTTACTACCTGAGGCTATCCAGTAATTATGCAAATGGCAGGGAATTTGTCACTTTGAGCAACCATAAGTGTATAAAATAATTTGATTAAGTAAAATACGTCGCCTTAGTCATCATACTAATTTGACAAGGACTTTAAAAATGTCTCTCAGCTGTCTGCTTCTGGGGAAGAGATGCAAATACCCATCTTCAAAATGATGCTTCTTCAGGGATAAAAAAAAAAAAGGAGAAGGAGGGGGAGGGGGAGGAGAAGAAGAAGAAGAAAGAACAACAAATCCAGCAGTTTCACCTTACCAGTAACTCAAGCCATGCAATGCTCTCGGGCCCAGAATTTTTAAAAAGGGACTATCAATCAGCGAGCTGGAGCTTTGTGACATGCACTCACTCATCCGGCTCATTATCTCGTCACCACAACCTCAGACTCAGTGTGTGCAAAACTCTCAATAGGCAAATGCCCACCCCTGGGTCAGAGGCCCCGCCTGAGCACCCCACCCTGGCTGGAGACTCCTCCAGCCACCGCCTTAAATTTTCATCCTGAAGAAATTCAAATGCCTTTGTAAGGGAGCCTCGATCACAACTGCCCAGGGGTGTCAGGGGCTTTCATTTCCTGTACGCAGCCTTACCTATTCCAGTCCCCAGAAATTTGAGAATGTCTGCGAACCTCTATACGCAGGGCTACCCTCCACGAATGGCTGGAAACACCTGAGTGGGTCTCCACGCATCACCAGGACGCGCACACGCACTGACTTTCTCTCCGAGTAGTTCCCACATGCCTATGCCTTCTCCAAAGGGCCCGAGACGTTAGCAGATGTCACATCCTTGCAAGTAGCTCAGTTCAGACTGGAACCACCCGAAGCAAAGACCCAAGTCAAGGAAAATCGCACTCTTGACCCAACTGGATGGGTCTCTCTTCTTCTGCTCCAAAAAATATCCTGTGGCCAGTCAGGCCGTTTCAGTGACTAGGAGAGAACATTCCTATGACTGTTGGCTGATCTGGAGCATGATTTCCAGTTCAAACACTTGCAAGTGTAACAGATTTCAGAGTCCACAGCAGCCCTGGGGTTGCACATTACCTTATCTCTAGGATCACAGCGCCTGGGTGTCGGGGGTCAAAAGCCTTCTGCATTCCCCTGGGAGACCCCCCACACCCGGGCAAAAAGCTGTTGGTCCCCTGCCCAGCTTAACAATTAGTGTTTGTCTCATATACAAGTCTCCCTTGAGTTTCCTCCCTAGGCAGGTTCTTGAGGGAAGGCACGCGCACGCGCACGCACGCGCGCACACACACACACACACACACACACACACACACAGTGCTGCCTGCTTTTCAAAGTTGCTTCTCAAATCACAGGCAACTTCCTCCTTCAGTTCCGCAGTTGGGAAGCCTACACCAGTGTCACTGAAGACAAGGGGCAATCTGTCTTTTCAGAAAGTAAACGGAGGGGCGCCTGGGTGGCTCAGTCGGTTAAGCGACTGCCTTCGGCTCAGGTCATGATCCTCGAGTCCCAGGATCGAGTCCCACATCGAGCTCCCTGCTCAGCGGGGAGTCTGCTTCTCCCTCTGACCCTCTTCCCTCTCGTGCTCTCTATCTCTCATTCTCTCTCTCTCAAATAAATAAATAAAAATCTTAAAAAAAAAAGAAAGTAAACGGAGAAATGAAATGAAGCCTCCAAATGTTTAAAAAAAAAAAAGACATCTGGGAAGACAAAATAAGAAGGTGGACTATTGGGATCAAATAGGAAATAATGTCACTGGCACAGAACTTTCGATCACCACCCCGCCCCCATCAAAGCAAAAGCATTGTTGGCAGTGTCCCAAGGTGTGCCCTTCCTCAGGTATCTGAAAATGCTTCATCAGAGGGACAGGCTGATTGCCAATGCAAAGATCATATATAACACACACCTTGCACACTGACCCTGCGTGTGTGATGACCTACAAAAGCAGGCTCTTGGGTTCCTTAAGAAAGCCACGATGAATTAGCAGGGAGAAATCTGCTTCTCCTGCAAACATCCTACAATGCTTCATTCCCAAGTTACCCATAAAGCAATCTCACACAGCTGAAGGAACAACAAACTTTTCATTCCACCTCCAAAATAACAGAGGAACAGAAAACTCCCCAGGGGCCCAGAAGAGCAAAACCCATAGCAAGAGGATCCGGTCAAGCCTGGCAAGCAAACTATTTATTTTCATGAGGTTCGGATGGCAACGGAGTCCACAGTGGCAGGGCAAGGCTGAGCCCTGAGAACCTTGTGCCTCTACTCCTAGTGATCAAAATGAATTCCATTTCCTAGGCCTGTCCTCTCCTGGGCCTCCCTCTCCTTTCTGCTGGTCACCTGTTGACTCCTGTTACCCTACCCCTCTGAATTAGCCTTTCTACCGGCCCAGGCTGAAATTGCCAGCCCCCCCGCCCCTCCTCCGCAAAGTGGACTGACTTCCTTCTCTGCCTGCCACTTGCCTATTCTGGGATTCAAGTCAATGTTCTATCTCCTGATGCCAGCCCTGCCTCTTTATATCCACGGGGCCATCAGCCTCTGCTTCTTAACTTTCTAAAGGAGCTTAGGCTACTCATCTGGCTGAAGCCCAGCCTCATTCCTTTCTAAGAGCCTTAGATTGTTGCAAGCTAAAACTAAGCCTGTGCCTTTATAATTCATGGTGTGAAAAGTTCTGTTGCTGTTCGCCGCACGTGACTAATGCACTCTACCGAACAAAACTGGTCTCAGGCTAACAAACTGTTAAACTGAAGGTAGCTGTTGACATACTAACTACCTCCTCAAACACAGACCCGGTTAGGTAGTACATACTTTGCATATGCTCCCAGTACAGACCCACAAATATTTTGTTAATATACATTTGCATCTTGGTAATACATGTACCTATTTTAAGATCTTAACAGTCAAATACTCTCCATAAAGGTGTGATAAACGGACCCCCCCTCCCCCACCAAGACACAGTGATCCCTACCTCAAAACTCCACGGGCCACAAGTACTGTCTGTACTGTAACTACAGAGAAAAGTGCATTTTATAGAACAGAAATCCAAACAGAAAAGAAAATGTGCTTTTGGCTACAGGGTTCACCTGCAGCATAAAAGTCAGGGATACAGAGACAGGGATTTAAAACACTTTCATCTCACAAGGAGCAAAGGAAATGCATTCGATTTTCAGAAGTCCGGTAAGTCTGTCACCCCAGGAACAGAAAGCTGAGCTTGAACAACCCTCTGTCATAACCCCGAAATTGACTTTACCCCCCACTAGAGACCAAACCTGCCCGTAGTTCCCTCTGACAGCAAGCCCCCGAGTCTTTGGAGCCCATTTAGGAAGGGTGCCCTGTCCCAGCAGTCTGGCCCTCATTAACTGTACCCCAAGCCCAGGAAGGAGGGATTACTGGTACATCAGGAAGAGCACGATTCTATCTGTGGATGCAGTTATCCAACAGCCAAAATCTTGTCCAATTCTATCTCTGTCAAACTTACACACTAACACTCAAAGTCTTTGACATTTGATTCCCGTGGCAGGTCAGTCACCAAGTAATGATTTAACACTATACACTCGGGAAAAAAAAAAAAATCTTCTCCTGTGTAGGCAGGGCTGTACTTGGGTCTGGAAGTGCACTCTCTCTAACTCGAGCTGGGACCACCTGCGCGGGGCAGGACCAAGCGACAAAGTAGGTATTTGACAGTGCTGAGTCATTACAAGCTGTTTCCTCTGATACGTTATGCACCCCTGGGCCGTTTGAGCACTAATATCCCCTTTCAGAAGGCAAATGAAAGAGATGTACATAGTGCAAAATGCAGCAACCCCCTTGTGGGCGAGAGACCACGGTGGGGAATCGAGGTCTAAGCATGGGTAGCAGAACTACACAAACTCGCGGCGGCTCTCCAGGTACTGAGTAACTTTATCCCAGACACCGAAAGATGGCTATTGGGATAGGGAGAGGGAACAGTCCCCCTGCAGCCGTGGCTCGGATCAGGGCCACACTCGGGCGCATTTTACTCTAAGCTGTTAAATCCCCCCGTAATTGGCGCATGGAGAAAGCGCCCGAGAAAATGATGCATAATGGATTTGTTCTCCAGGCGGCTGGAATGGAGAGTAGAGGACGCAGGATGCTAACTGGCTTTTCTTCCCATGTGCAGGTCACCTGAAAACCGCGCTGCCTGCCTCTTCAAGGGGGCTCCTGAAGTCCACCTCTGGCTGCGCTTTCCCGGCGGAGAGGGGAACGGTTTCACGCCCACCTGCCCGCCGCCTCTCCTCCCCGGGCACCCCCGGCCCCCGCCGGCCGCGCGAGCTGCTGCCGGCATCCGCGGTCCCGCCGGCTCCCGGCTCGGTCGGCAGCCCGGGCCGGCAGCTCCCCCGGCGGCCGCCTCTGCACCACTCGCCAACCTCCGCGCCCGGCCGAGGTCATGCCCGCCTGCCCCCGGGCCCGGGCGGCCCCCTCCTCGTGCCTGCCGGCCGCCGGAGCGCCGGGCTGAGGAGGGGGCTCCCGCGGCAGAGTTGGCACGGGGACTCACCAGGTAGGCGCCCACCGTGCCCTGCGCCAGCATCAGGGCGCACTCGGACACCAGGAAGATCTTGATGTTAGAGAAGCAGGACACCTTCTTTTTCTTCTTCTTGTTCCTCTGCGCCTCGTCCCCCTGCAGCTCGCCGCTCCGGCCGCCGCCCGACGAGCCGCCCGGCTTCTTCCCCTGCATCCTTCCCCCGCCGCCGCCGGCGCCGCCGCCGCCGCCGCCGCCGCTTTCCCGCTCGCCCCGGGTGTCGGGGCCGCTGCCGGGCGGGGGTGTGCGCTGCGAGGCTGCGTGCTGTCCCCGCCCCGGGCCCGCGGCGGCCGCCCCCGTCCTGCCGGGGCTGGAGAGGTGGAAGGCACAGCTCCTCGCCGCCGCCGCCACCGCCGCCGCCGCCGCCGCCGCGCGCGCTCGCCCCCTTCCTCCACCTCCTCCTCCTCCGCCCTCCCCGCGCCTCCTCCTCCGGCTCGGGCTGTGCCAATCACAGGGGCTCCTCGCGCCGCCCGCCGCCGCCGCTGCCTCGCCGCCCGCGGACGCCCGCCGCTGCCATCGTCAGCTTCCCCTTGCCCGGCCGGGCCGGCGCTCGCCTCCCCTGCGTCTGCTCCGAGGCCCGGCCGCCCCTCGCCGCCGGTGCGCCCTCGGGGAGGCGCAAGAGGGACCCGCTCGGGGCGCGCGCGGAGGGGTGCGGGGGGGGGCCCCGGAGGAAGGAAGGCAGTGCCCGGCCCCTGGATGGCGCTGCGGGGCGCGGGGCGCCGCCACCGGCGGCGCTGGGCGGTGCTGCGCGAGGAACTGGGGGCGCGGAGGTGGGGTGCGGGGGCGCCCCCGCTGGGCGGGGACCGAGTGCTGCGGGTTCCGGGCGCTAGACGCGAGGAGGGGAGGGCCGGTTTCTAGGAAGAGAGAGAAGACCGAGTATCCAGGAAGGGGTGGGCGCGCTCTCGTCTCCTCCGCCCGGCTATTTCTGGGGACAGATGTTGCGCCCCGGGGCTTGGGGAAGTGCCAGAGGTCAGAGCTGCTTGAGGCTTCCCGAGCCCGCCGGCCCCTGCTACTGCTCCCCCGGGCCCCTGGGCGTGCGTAAACGGCTCCCGACCGCGAGGAAAGAAAGCAGCTGAACACCCCAAGGGGGAAGTTCGATTATCCCGTCGGGAACCGCACAGACTATCGGTCGCCCCCCAGCCACACGGTCTAGGTAGCTGCACGGTCTCAGCGACCCCAGCAGAGGGCCTTGTCCAGCCCTCCATCTGCCTGGAGCTTGTCCTCAGGAATGATGCAGCCAAAGCTAAAGCCGGCGGGAAGCGATTAGCCACAGGCCTGCCTCGGTCCCCAGCCCTCCCCTCATTCTGTGGCCCGGGCCGCTCCCCTGGCCTTGGCCTGAAAGCTCGCGCCCCGTGGCAGCCGCTCGTTATAACCATCACCGGGAGTTTGGGCCACAAGGCACCACCAGTAGGATCTGCTACCTATTGGAAGCTCAGAAAAACTGGGAAGGACTGGATCAGTACCAGGAAGCACTCAGCAGCTTATGCCGGGGCCGTTGGGGGGGCTCAACCAATTATTTATAAAGCCTTTTTACTTAATAATGTCGGAGAAAATGTGCCATTCTCCTAGGCTCCCGTGTACAAATGCAGGCTTAAATTTGAAACTGAATAGCAATTAACACTTCCATAATGTTTACTTCCTCCCAAAGAACTTGAATGAGAATGGATGGTGTAATGTGGGGGTGTTGTCTTGCCATACCATTTAAATATAAACTGCTTCATCCTGTGGTTCCAGACATGATCTCACCTAGACTTGGTGTCCCTTTCAGATGCTTCCCCTCTTGTCTGTCTGCTATCGAACTGGTTCCCCCCAACACAGGTCTTTTACCATTTTCCCGGATTCCTGTCACCAGGGGCTGCACCATTCCCCGAGACTCTGTCACCTTATTGCAGCTCCTCCCCCACTCCCTGCACCCTCCCCTCACAGCTGACAATTTCTACTGAGTCGGCCTCTGGCCTGCTTCTGGGCCCACTCCAACACTCTGGCTTCAGGGGAGTACCTCCATTCTTCTTCCTGAGAAGACCCTTGATGAGCTAGCTCCCTTCCTGCCTCTGTGACTTGGCCCTGCAAAGCTGAGATGTTTACTTGTCCCTGAAGCTGTTGAAATAGCATGCTGAGTGCGTTATAGTCCTTAAGTGTTGTTTACATTCTTTGTAATCACAAGAGCTAATGTTTCTCCGGTGCTTCCTCTGGCCAGGTCCCCGTTCTAAGTGCTTTTACCTGCATTTACCATTTACACCTCACAACCATCGTCTAAACTAGATACTATTATTAGCCCATTTTACAGATAAGAAAACAGAGGCCCAGGAAGGTTAACATTACCAATGTCACATATCCAGTCAATGGCAGGGCCAGCCTCAGAAACCAGTCCAGGTTCTTAATGACTCCCTGTCTCTTGGGGACAGCGGAACTCATGGGTTTCTACTTTCTAAATGGAGATTCAGAGATATATAGTGACTAGCCCAGTGTCACACAGATCAAAAGGGACAGGACTTGAATCCAAGTCCAACTCTCTTTGCTCTATGCCACATTGCCCTGCGTATAGTCCAAGAAGGACACAGGCTTTTTTCAGCTTGGGGCATTTATTTTATAAAAACTTAACTGTCTTTGGAGACATCAAACACTTCTGCTGCTAATCCAGAGAATTCTGGATTAGGGTTGTAGCTTCTTCATATAATTAACAGTAAGCAGCCATGAAAATAATCCTGTGCCTGAAGCCTGAAAGAGTAATCAAAGTCAGCCTGAAGGAACTCAGGTGTCAGCCTCACAACCATCAGAAAGAAGAATTTAACACATTCAATCTCCTTCCCTCCTTGCTTGTCCTTTATTTACCTATAGATCGGGGCTCTGGGGTTGATGAGGTGGGTTTATGAGCAGCAGGTGCTTCTGCTTGGCTTCTCTCCTATGCAGAGAAAGCGGCAGAGAACAGGGACCACCCTCATATCTGCATGGCACGTGACTGCCGATTAAGTATCTTAATGCTCTGTATCATTCAAATCTCCCAACAGGGAGAGCTGTTCTTATTAGTCCCATTTCACTCATGAGTAAAAGCAGCATTTTCCACCCCAAGTTGGGAGGAACGCCCAGGAGGAAGAGGGAGATCAAGAGGGGATTTAGCCCCGCCATGATCTGTGGTTTCCCCTCCAACTAGCCTCTGAAATGAACCATTGACCGTCATGTGGCAAACAAGGCAAATGGAGCTCAGAACCCATCCCACGCTTCAACTGGGCAACCTTAAATGTTGCCTTGGAGAAATGCCACAGCCACCACTTACAGCGTGGACCCTTCTCCGTCATCTGTCCCCCTAGTGGTGGATGGTGAATTTAGGAAAGGAAGGCATTATAAAGGCCCAGAGGACCCTCGTGATTATTGTTGCCTCGCTACTCCTTTTCTGGGCTAGGTTCTAAATTGGACTTTCCTAAATTAGCTGAAAATATTGCTAGCTGGGGCTGGGGATGCATGACTCCTCTCTTTGTTGGTGACTAGAGGTATGACAAACATTGAGAAGCCATGTCATCTGGAAATGTGATGTGGGGAAGCATGAAGATCGGGTGACGTGGGAAGATAGACTGGCTTTTGATTCTGAAAACTGTACATAAATGCTTGGTGATTAGGATTTGGAGAGCTTTTCTCCCCCACTTTGGAAAGGACCATCAATTCGTTTATGTGGGAGAGAAGTGGGTTAACTTCATGGCCATGGAAAAAAAAAGTGACAATATCTTTCACTGTTACTGGGCTGTGGCAAGATTTCACAGCAAGCAGCCTCAATGTAATTCAACACAATGAGAAACTGTTGTTCAAGTAATTCACATGAACCATCCTTTGCCAGCTTCAATTTTGTTCACAGGCAAGTACAAAGTTGAAAAATAAATGCAAAGAATGATTTCTGATTGTCACTGGGATGGAAAATAGATGCTTAGATTCTCACCCTATGGATGGATTTTTTTTTTTCTTTTTCTGAAAATACAGCAATCATGTATTGTGTCCAACCAAGGATAGAATTGGGGCTAGGCCAACTTCTTTGGCTTCAAACTAATATTTGGGCTGAGTTGAAGCTTATTTTCTCTCTCTCTCTCGGAGTTTTTCTCTCCCCACCCCCACTTTACAATTAGCCTGATCCATATGCCTTTCTACCCATAGCCTCTGTTTGCTACCAACTATATTCATAGTTCTACATTTTAAATTACATTTCTTAATTTGAATATATCCTAAAGCTCAGCAAAGAAGTGAAAAGGATAAACATCAGTGTAGATGCGGTTTTAAGAATGTGCATCCAGAATCCAAGGGAAATGGAAGGGGAAAAAAAAGAAGAAGAACGTTCAGGGAAATTGGAGAACAGATAGGAGAAAACTCAGGATTTAAAAATGTGTTTTATTTATGCAAAATGAGCCTTGAGATGAAAGAAGCGACACAAATGATAAACATTTACCAATAGTAGTGTATTTAGGGAGCTCAACCTTGGCTGCCTTCGATTGATATGTGGGTAAATAGAATGTGTTTACCCAAATAGACTGTTAGTTTCTTAAGAGCAGAGTGTTTTCCTTTAAAAATAAAGGAGCCTTTGTCCTGCTGAGAATCTAACAGGCCTCCTGCCAAGAGGCTTAATACTTATGATTAGGACAGGAAAATGACCCAGAGGGGGTCAAGGTTTATAGAAAACTTCCTTCCAGGTATGCTCCCCAGGGACCTGCTTCTCCATCCCTGTGGCTCCTTCTTATAGCGGGACTTGTCCTGGAGTGCCTCTCACCGACACAATGCCTTTTCTCTCTCAAGGGCAAGTGTCCCAGATTTGCTCCCAGTCTCAAAAATGCACACACACCCTTGTGTTTTAAGGATGGCTACTGATGACTAAATGTGAGCCAGTGAAATGAGCCAGCCCTGGAAATGTTCAGAAGGCCCAACAGCCTCTCTGCCAAAGAGGTGTGGGGTTTCAAGGCTGATAGCATGCCAAGAGTCTCATGGGTCCCAAGCCCGGCAGAAAGTGACCACAGCTGCCTGCTCCCCGAGGGGTGGTGGGCTCCGGCCCTGGGTACCCCAGGCGGTCATGGCACACGGCAGCCCATGAGCCCTCTTGCTGTTGGAACAAAGGGCATGTGAGAAGACCAGGAAAGAAAACCCCAAGGTACAGGATGCCACTAAAACCTAAATCAAGAGTATGAGTAATAGAGAAAGCATCCACAGATGAAGGAGTGGAACACCCCTGCTCAGATGAGGGTCCTCCTCCACGCCCAGCTTCCACCCTCCAAACCCTGTCCAACTCTCCCTCTGTGGAAGGGTGAAGAGAGCAACAAAATGAAGAAGGCCATCCTACCTCCAACTGCCAGTTCTGGGCTGAGTTGCAGCCCCTCCAAATTCATATGGTGAAGCTCTAACCCCCAGTACCTCAAAATGTGACTGAATTTGGAGGTAGGTCATTTAAAGAGGAGATTAAGGTCAAAGGAGATCTTTAGGGGGACCTTCATCCAAGAAGACTGGTGTCCTTACAGAAAGAGGAGATTAGGACACAGAAAGTCAGACAGAAGGGAGACCATGAGAGGATCCAGGGAGAAGAGAGAGAGTGCAAGTCAAGGGGAGCAGCCTCAGAAGGCACCAAACCTGCTGACACCTTGATCTCAGAATTCTAGCCACCAGAACTGTGAGAAAACAAATGTTTGTTGTTTAAGCCACCCAGTCTGTGATACTTTGTTACACTACCTTACCCCTCTCCCCAGCCCTTCACACACATACACACACTCCATGCTCTGGTCATAATTAACTGCAGTCCTTTGAGCTCACCATGCTTTCTCCTTCTTAAAACGTTTGCACCTGCTATTCCCTCTGCCTGGAATGCCTTTCCCTCCCCCTTTCTTCAGCTGGCTCACACCTACCAGTACCTTAAGATCCAGCTAGAATGTCACCTCCTCCAGGTAGCCTTTAAAGAATACCCTCTTGCTCATGCCTTCCCAGCTCCCCCACTGCCTCCCTACCACCTACATCCCCTTACCATCTATGTCCTCCTCTGCCCTAGCGTTTGTCCTGTTGTAGAGGGTACTCACTGCCCTTCTCCCTGACAAACCTCTGATCAGTGCCTTCTATCTCTATGTTTCTGCCCCTGGAGGAGCCGGGCACAGAGTGTTCACTAACTACTGGGCAGAGAACAAATTAGTGAGGACACAAGAAGTGATCCTTTCCCATGCCCGAGCTGTGGGACAGGACAAAATGGTGGGAGGAGCTCATAAGCACTGGGAGGCAAAGAGACAGGGGGCATGATAGTCACAATAGCTATAAAACCACAACTAGTGAGGCAGGAAGTGAGAGTCTTTCTGGGCTGCCTTCAGGAAGTGAGAGCAACAGTAACTGCCCAGAGCCCCACCACTGAATGTGTGGTCCGTGGACCAGCAACCCTGGTGTCACCTGGGAGCTTGCTAGAAATGCAGACGCTCAGACCTCAGCCCAGATGTTCCGAATCAGGCGATTCATATGCAGGTAATGATTTGAAAAGAATACAACCAGCCTAGGAAGTCATCAAGAGGAGCCCAGAGCTAGGCGACTTCCAGCAGCATTGTAGATTTCTGTGTATTCCCCTTTCCCTTGTGTTTGGGGCTTTAGAAGGGAAGACAAGGAGCAACAATCGGCTTTAAAGAAGATGCTGGTTATTTTCCTTCTCCTGGAACCCTCACACCATGGGGTCCCACAGAGCACGGGTCACCTGACAAGGCCAGGGGACCGAGAGAGGCGTCCATTTTGTGTTGTCTGACTGTTGTTTTGGCAACACCTCTGAACCTCAGAATGAAAGCTAGGATGCTGGACTTCAAGATCATGAGGGCTGCCTGAACTTCCCTTTCCCAGCTCACCTTAAAATACCAATGAAAACCCAAAAGGGCTGCCAGGACTTAATTGGGCTGAGACCCCAGATCCTAAATATGGGTTATCCAGTTTCTCAGGGAAATGGCCCTTAACACAGG
Source organism: Zalophus californianus (assembly GCF_009762305.2). Lineage (NCBI taxonomy): Eukaryota > Metazoa > Chordata > Mammalia > Carnivora > Otariidae > Zalophus > Zalophus californianus. Next base: position 135,908,155 of record NC_045600.1, read on the forward strand.
CTGGATGGGATGACCAAGGAAGAGTGCCTCTTTCCTCCATGGGGAGAAAGGACAAGAGGGCTCTACATGGGGGACCTGGGCTAATTCCCCAATCAGAAAACCTGACAGTCACCTCTTGGCTGTCCAGGGATGCTCAGCTCAGGGCTCGCATCTTGGTAAGTCTATGCAATTGTAAATCCCAGAAAAGCACAATGGGCTCAGTGAAAGGGTGGGTGGTTGCAGAGTATGTCCTGGGATAGAAAGTAATATAGTAATACAGGGAGTGGGTAATATAGTCATATACATTGGGGTGGGGATGGGAAGCCCATGTTTTTGATTATCTAATGCTATGAAACAAGCCACCCCAAAACTTAGTGGTTTAAATGATGTTCATTTATTCATTTTGCTCAAGAATCTGCAGTCTAGGCAGGGCTTGGTGGAGAGAACTGGACTCTACTGGAAGGCTGAGGGCTGGAATCATTGGAGGTCTCACTCATTCACATGCCTGTGTCCTAGGCTAGAAAGGCTCAAGCAGTGGAGGGCTAGAATAGCCATGCCTTCCTGGCATCTCCATTTGTGGTATTTCTTCATGATGTCTCCAAAATGGCAAACTTGAGGAAGCCAGACTTCATACAGGCCCACTCAGGAGTCCTAGTGTCCATACCTCAGAAAGAAAGTGGGACCTTTATGACCTTGCCCTCAGTCATGCAGCATCATTTCTCCTGCATTCTGTTGATAAAGAGAGCTACAAAGCTCCAACCAGACTCAAGGGTAGAGATCACAGAACTCACCTCTCGATGAAAGCAGGTCAGTGCCACATTGTTAGAAGAAACCTGTGGAATGGGGAGCGCCTGGGTGGTTCAGTCAATTAAGTATATGACTCTTGATTTTCACTCAGGTCATGATCTCAGGGTCATGAGATCAAGCCCCGCATCGGGCTCCATGCTCAGCAGAGTCTGCTTGTCCCTCTCCCTCTGCTCCTCCCCTTTTGCACGCTCTCTCTCTCTCAAATAAATACATACATAAATAAAATCTTTAAAAAAGGAGAAGAAGCACCTATGGGATGGGATATATATATTGCTGTGGCCATCTTTGGAAAATACAATCTGCCATATACATTGAAAGCACTGTATTCTTAGACTCAAAGCCCCTCATGCACTCTTTCAGGCCACAAAAAGACTATGAAATATTTCAAACTATTTACTAATTAATTCACCTCCCATTTACAAAGAAATAGTTAGGGAAGCAAGAGAAATTCCTGCCATGATCGAGGAGTACCCATTGCTAGCTCAGCACTGGAAGTCAGGGAGGGTATGCACCATAACTTGCTCTCTAATTTAATATTTAAAAGGAAGATTCTAGCAGATCCAGAGTACAACCATCTTGGATAGACATCTCTTTGTTTAAGAAGGAATGAGTGTGCCTGTTTTGAGAGGTGGATAAAGATACATTGAATCTATGAAAAATATTCTGTAACATAAAACAAGGTCCCTAGACCAGTGAGGCAAAGAAAAAGCATGCTTGTTTAAAAAAAAAAGGAAAACTTGACTAGATAAGACAAAAAAATTTAATCCTGCTGTTTTGTGTTCTTAATAAATACTAAACAGATATACTTTCTGAAATGATAAATAAAGTGTTAGATGAAAAAGATGATGCTTGAGATTCTAACTGAATTAGAAGAGGAAGCTGGCAGATAAGACTAGGACTCAGGTAAGCCACAAATAAAATTGTGCAGCTGAAATCTGATTTGGAGGCAGTAAAGATAAGAATCAAAATTGCAGGAAACCAAATAAATGATATAGAGAGCAAGCTAGGTAAGTTTTCTATCAATGTAGAGAAGAGAAACAAAGATAAAAATAATTAGAGAAAAGATGGGTGACTTGGTAGATCACAAATAAAGACTTACTACATGGATAAGAAAGACCCCCCCACCAGAAAGTTATAAACAGAACAAACAATGTTGCTGCAATATTAAAGACCAAGAATGGAAGAAAACTTTTCAAACTGAAAAAAAAAAAAAAATTGAATGCACAATTTAAAATAGCTCACCATTCCAGACAAAATTAATGAAGAAAGATTCACAGTTAGTTATAACCTAGAAAATTTGTTTAAATATAAAGGATTTTTAAAAATTCTGCCAACATCCAGACAAAACATTAAAGTTACTTATCATCAAATGAAAACAGGCTAAATCAACTGTGTATCACAAAACTAGATGCCAGATGATAATGGAACAAAGTCTAAATGGTGCTGAGAGAAAATGCTTATGACTCAAGCTGAAACGTTGCTAATTTGCAAAGAAAACAAAAAAGACATTCTTAGATATTCTAATCAAGAGCTCAAAAAAGATACCACCCCTGCACTTTTCTTGAAAAACTTATGTAGAGATACATTCACATGGAACAACATAATAATTAAAGACAAAAACTCGAGAAGAGCAGAAGTGGGTTCAAAAACATTGTGACAGTCCCAGCTAAACATGCCGAATTAAGTAAAAAAAAAAAAAAAAGTTGTAAATAAAATAGCAGCACAAATGGAAAGTTTTTGCCATTGTTTCTTGAAATAGAATAACTAAAAATAAGACCACTAACAAATTGGTCCTTAATTCCAAATGATATTGACAAAAATGGGGGAAAAGAGTATGTGGGGAAGAGAAGAGCACTCCATTCCTCATCTTATGGAAGGAATCAAAAGTTATCATAGTGCTCATGAACTTGATGGAGAATCTGTGTATTTGAGTGTGATTTTGAAAAACCTAATTAAAATAATTCAAAAGAATATATGCTTGTAAATATTGGGAAAATGAAAACCAAGAACAATTACAATGTTGGGAAGAAAACAGTATAATACAATAGTCAAAATCATGGGCTTTTGAGTTAGGGAAATTTGTTTTTTGAAAGTAGTTCTGGCACTTACTCACTTTGGTCTGGAAAATTCAGAGCCTCTTTTCCTGTCTGTAAAAGTATAATAACACGGGGGCTGCAAGGATGAAAGGAATCTTTATCGAAAGAACTTAGTCCAATGTCAATAAACAAGTTGTTGTTGTAAATTGTTGTTGCCAATCCCTATTATTTCTTTCAGTATCATTGACAGTAAAAGGTTGAAAACATGTGGGTCTCTCCGAGGGCCTCCCCAAGCTTGCCCAGGAGGCTCTCCTGGCTCTCTTTTCTGAACCAACTCCTCAATTGTGTCTGATCTTTGAAAATTCTTTGATATGGATCCTGTTCTAGATTTCTGACCAATTCCACAGGCTCGACATTTAGAATGTTCCTCTTTTTGTAAGAGGGACTTGGTCATGACCAAGTGTGAGTTTTCCTTGTTTTCATGCCTGCAGCTGTTTCTCATGTCAGTGTTCAGACTCTGTTCCCCTGAACTCCACCTGAGTAAACCCCCAAAGATCCCAAATAATTATCCAGAATGAGGGGATGAGACAGTTATAATAATAAATGTAAATGATTTAACATCCTACAATAAAATATTAAAACTTCAGTATTGAGCTAAGAAAATCCAACCATGACCTACTCACAAGAAATATATCCAAAATAAAATGATACAAATAGACTAAAAAATTAAAAATGAATAAAGGTTTACCAGAAAAATATAAATGAGAAAAAATAAAGATATTAATATTAAATTCATAAAGACTGAATACATGAATCAGTGTGCCTAAAAATGTGCAGTTTTCAATATAGATATAAAAAGCATATATATTCTATACCTCACATACATAAGGCAAAGATGTACAAGAAGAAATGGACAGAAACACAATTATTTTATGCAAGCCCCTTATAGAATTACTATACTTGAAAAAACAAGTAGACAAAATAGATACATTTCAAAGCATTTGTACTATACCTAATTAACATGTATTTAAAACAAGGAAAACAGAAGAAAAGATTTTCTAAAGATAAGCATAGAAAAAATGAATGAATTATTAAAAATAGAAACAGTAAAGTTGATGCACAAATTCAAGAACTGATTTTTTAACACGATTCAAGGATATATGAGAAGTAGAGGGAAAAAAACAAAATTCAAAAGTAAAAAAGAAATGTAAAAATAAGAACAGAGGAAAATTTTAACAAATCATAAAGTATTATTCAAAAACAGTGTTAGTAAATTTGGAAAACTGAATTAAATAGATATTATAATGGCAAACTTGACTTGACCCTAAGATAATTACCTCTAAAGATATTCCATTGCATTAAAATTTCACCAGTGATAACTTCCAGATTTTCACAAAGATAACCCCATGTAATATGACTTTCCCAGATATAAAAACAAAAGCTGAAAATATAAAGATTCACTATGCAAAGTTAGCCTAACACTAATATAAAACTAACAAAGATAGCCTAACAAAAGAGCAAAAAAATACTACTACAATTTTGCAAAACATGTTATGTATTTCGATGCTATGAAAACCAAAAGATAAGCCAATATTATCTGGCTTATATGATGTAGTGATTCTACAGTTCATACAAATGAATAACAAGTAAAAAAAAAAAAAAGAACATATTGAAATAGGAAAACTGGGGCAGTTATATTAAGGAGGCATGTCCTACCAGGTATTAAAATATATCACAAGCAACATCCAACAGAGTATGGTATGAGCTCAAGAACTGGCAGACAGATTGATAGAATCAAGCAATCAGCCCTGAAATAGACTCTAGTATATATCCCAGCTTAATAAAGTAAGCACAACAAAAAATGAGAAAGGAACAGGTTATTCATCAAATGGTTGAGAAAATTGATTAACTCAAATTATAGCTTTGCTGGTGCAGTAGCCCCAAGCAAAAACAATAAAAACAAATGGATGAAAGAACCACACATAGACAAAAGTATAAGTGAATAATTATCAGATATTTGGAGAGAGAAAGACATTCTATGTATAAGAGCAACAGGAGTAATTACAAAGGAAAAGCTAGATAGACTTTACAATTACACAATTAGAACTCCCCTATGTCAAGAAACATCGCTCGCAACAATAAACTCAGATATTGGGAAAAGTAGTTTAGCAACAGAGCGGAAGGGTAATATCATCAAAACATAAAGAGCCTTACAAATCGTTAAGTAAAACCCTAATACTCAGAAAGAAATGTGGGCAGAGGGTCCACACAGAAAATTTAAAGAAATACAAAAATCCAATGAACATGTAAAAATAGTCACACTCACAACTAATCAAACAAATACTAATTAAAACAAATACAAGACACATTTTATTCACCCTCCAACATGGCAAAACATTTTTCAAAGAAAATTTTCTGTGCTGGCCGAAGTTTGATGGAAAGGCTCGTTAATGAAGTGCTGGCAAAGGTGTGGATTTCTGCCACTCTGTGGAAAGTGATTTGGTGATGCCTATTAAGGTACTCAAATTGTTCACTTCCATTGGCTTGATAATTCCCCCAATGAATCTGTCCAAAGAAAATAATCAGAGACACAAGCAAAAATACAAGTACAATGCTTTAGTGTTTGTTGCTTAGTGTTTATTGAATATTTCTGATACTGAAAAATTGGGAAGAACGTATATGTCCATGAATAAAGGACTGGCAAAATTACATTGCATTTTCAAGAAAGGACAGTATTCACCCATTTGTATTTTTATTTTTTTAAGTAGGCTCCATGGCCAACGTGGGGCTTGAACTCATAACTCTGAGATCAAGAGTCACATTCTCTACCAACTAAGCCAGCCAGGCACCCCAAGTATTCACCCATTTTTTAAATGATGTGTTATGAAACATTACACGAAGGGGAAATGCTCTTAATAAACTAATAAGAGGGAAAAAAAGGAAGATTCCAGATTGTATGTGTGGTATGGTCCAATTTTGGTATGTGTCCAAACAGCATGTTTAAGACCATGTGTTCTGCAGTCAATCAGACTACCTAAATTTGAATCACCTGAATTTGAATTGACCATCTGCTAGTTTATGACCATGAATAATTTACTCAACCTTTCTGAGTGTCAATTTACCTATCTTTAAAATGGGAATAAAAATAGGACTCATCCCAGCATGTTGCTGTGAGTATTAGAAGAGTTACGCAGCATCCAGTGCCTGGCACAGAGCCTGGCTCACTCATGGCAAGTTTTATGTTCATCTACATTTCCAAGTTACCATTTAAAAAAATAAATACACATTAGGATTATAACTTTTTAAATTTTATTCATATTAAAAAAATGTATACCCACTCCATCATTTCTGGACCCAAATTGCCTTGTTTAATGGGAAGCCTCCAGCAAACTGACATTTCTCATGAGCTCTGCCCCAACCCCAAGGCATAAAATGAAACCCAGCCTGCTGTCAAATTCAAACTCCATCCTGCTAAGGTAATTTTGAATAAGAGATCAGGTATGTGTCCCTTTGTATTCTCTTACTTTCTATCTCTTATCTCTTTAAGCAAGTGTTCTCCCTTTTCCTGTCCAGAGCCCTCTTCCTATGGGTAAAGGTAAATGGGGCATCTTTGGCACACCTCCCAAGGTAATCGTGGAAGCTAAACCTGTAGTAGCCAGAGCAAACTCTGGTGGAATTCCAGATCTCTTAAACAAAGGGATCAGTAAGTCTTGAGTTACCAAAGAAGATACTCATTAAAAATATAAGAAAACAAGGACTTCTAGAAAGAAATATATTAACGAGGCTAAGACAGGGAACAGGTGCTACTGTTCTTTTAATGTTGTCACTGAGACTATCCAGAGATCACAGCTTTCTTCCTTTGTATTCCTATAGTCAAATATGTTAGATGTCACTGATGGAAAATTGTATGGGGCAGATATAGAACTGGTGGTAGGGAAACATATGGGCAAAGGGAAATACAGTGTCCTCCAAAATTGAATCCCGAACAAAGAAGAGCCTTCGAATATAATGAAGCCATGCCTTTCCTGGAATTGAGGAAAATCAACATGACACCATCCAAACAATTACTCCTCAGGATCAAGAAACACTTAGGTACATTGCCTAGGGGCTGAGAATTCATCTGGGATGAGAGGAAAATCAGGCACAACAATGGTGGAACAAAGACCAAGTGCTCAAGGTCTTTGAATGTCAGTGTGATGTGAAGACAAACATAAAAGCCAGTATCATTGGTAGAACTATGAAAGAAAGAAGGTTCAAGCAGAGGTCATTTATTGCATAATATATTAGAAAGTCTTAGAGGTCAACAAAACCTCCTGCTACAAGGTGAGTAAAGTACAGAAACTTAATTATGTTAATAATATTAGGGAAAAAAAATCAATGTTGGAACACATGATGTTAAAAAGCAATATTATTCCTGCTAGAAGTGTTTCAATAGCAGCATCATTTTGTTCACTGCGTATTCTGACATGAAGTCCTAAATGCCTGGATTTGGAACGGGCATGTCCAGTGTGCACGCATGCGCCCACCCGTGCACAGATACCCATGGATTAGACAGGTCCTGGAATACCCTATCGTTGCCAAAAAGCAGAGATGCTTTCCAAGATGCCAGGAACAGTGCTGAAAGAACAAAAGAGCTAGCTTTGAGGTCTCCCACCAGCCAAGTTGGAATTGGAGCATCAAAATGGGTATAATAATTGCAGTTAATTGAAATATGTTGAGTTTGTGAAAGGCCATAATTTCATAATGACATTAAGAGAAAAGTTCATATAAAGTACAAAGTACACTAAAGGTAATTAGGATGAGCAGAGAAGTTGGCTATAAAGGGATTTGTTTAATTTTTTAATTAATTTTAATGAGAGGAGGTTAACATAAATTGGTATTCTATTTCTTCTATTAAGGGTTTGATTTTAAAAAGCATAGACATGAAACTGATGTCTATCTGAGTAAGTAGAGGAGGAAAAATATAGGAAACTGAGTTAGCCAAATCGCCCCGGGAAAATATACAGAACCAAGAACAAGAGGGACTTAACTGGCACCAGCGCTCATACAAAATGAGCAGAGAGGAGGCTCGAAACTCTGTTCCAAGATGATGAATAGGCCAAATACCTTAAAAAAAAAAAAAAAAAGAGTGCTCATTGCATAACCTTGTTCTCCCACTCCTGGGAGATGAAACCATGACTTATAATGAGACACCATTATGGCATCTATACATTTTAAATGATGCCAATAAAACTAAGGTATCACAATGACCCGGTCATCACAATGACGGGACAATGGGCTATGTCATGCTGGCCAGGAAAGACTTCAATATTTCATGGGGAAGTTCCAAGCTACTAAAAGCAAAAATCCGGGGTGCCTGGGTGGCTCAGTCATTAAGCGTCTGCCTTCGGCTCAGGTCGGGATCCCAGGGTCCTGGGATCAAGCCCCGCGTCGGGCTCCCTGCTCCTTGGGAGCCTGCTTCTCCTTCTCCCTCTGCCTCTCTCTCTCTCTGTCTGTCTCTCATGAATAAATAAATTTAAAAAATCTAAAAAATAAAATAAAATAAAAATAAATAAATTAAAGCAAAAATCCATGGGAAAAGCGTGGACCTACATTTTTTCTTAATTGATGTAGAAAGAAAAGATTATCTTAAAGTTTCAGCCTGAAGTCCTGGCTTGGGTGTGAATAGCTTTGGGAGAAATAACCTGCCTTTGTGCCGTAACCAGGAATCAGCTGATGAACCAGATCCTGTAAGCTTGGCTATCTGAATTGATATTCTTCTTCTCTCTCATCTGGGTAAAAATACTATGCCCTTGGGAAGGTTTGTAATTAAGTACTGTTGTAGTTTTAGGAAGTGTAGAAGTGATATTAAAATAATAAAGAAACGGGGAGGGGAATAAGTTGTTGACATTTTAGAAACTGGTTTAGGAATAAGTAATGTTTTTTGTAATCGTTATATTTGTGTATGTTCTACTTGTTGTTTGATGTGTTTGAAATGTTCAAAAGAATGTCAACTGAAACAGGGAGTGAAAAAATGTCCTTTAAAGACACGTGGAGGATTTTTTATGAACCTTTCAAGGTTAGTTTCCATTGCATGTTGGAGAGCAGAAGCCAGATCATAATGGGTTGAGGAGTAAATAGAACAGGGCCAGGACTCTGGTAAGACAAATGAGGCATTCTCCTTGGGAGCAAAATCTAAGGGGGTGCTAAAAAATGAAGTAATCAAGATTAATCAGATATTAAGGCAGTATTTTTAAGAATATCAAAATTAATGCAAGAAAGTCTATGATGAGCAAAATATCAACATGTTTTAAATACTGAGAGGGTGGAGATTAAGAGGTGTGGACAGTAGGTGAATACAGTGGATTTTTTTTCCCCGAAGCCCTGTGTGTGCAGGGGGGAGAGAGGTCTTGCTAGGAGGGAAGCAAAGTCTATGGAGGTCAGTTGGCTTGCTTGTTGATTTCAAGATGGGAGAAGTTTGAACGTATTTATATATACCTGAGTCCTTTCCTTCCTCTTCCGGCGATGTAATTACACGGAAGCGGAGGAATTTGGCCAGGTGCCTGGTGTTGCGGTGGGAGGGGGAAGGGAAGGGTTATCATGGCAGAGCAGGTATCCTGCCTCCAATGACAAGCAATCCTCTCAGCCTTGCTGTGCATTAGAGACACAGGGGGTCTTCAACACATGCTAATCTAGTTCTCTCTCTTCCTCCTATCCCTAGAGCCTGACTTAACGGGTCGTCCTCATGCCCCTCTCCTGCATGGCTTGGGTATCAAAAGTTTTAAAAGCTCCCAGGTAAAAGCTCCACTGCTCTCCATCTCCTGTGGATCACCTTGGAATCTAGATCCACCCTGTGAGCCCCTCTCCCAGCCTCTCTGTGTCCATTGCCAGGAGGAGGGCAGAGGAGAGAGGAAAGAATCCTTTCTTCTGCCTTTGACTCAGGGTCATAGGCAGGCAAGATCAGATGATTTTCCCTTCAACGGTTCTGTGCCTTCAACTTTTCCACTGCAAAGCCAATCAGTTATCTGGTGAGTATGTTAGTGGCAGGTCTTGCGCGGTCCTCAGTGCTGGGTTCCTAACAGCGGCTTTGTTCCACAGGGCTGAAATTAACAACTGAAGTCCGCGCGTAACCATTCTGAGACTTCCTCGCTCTTTTTTTTTTTTTTCCAAACCAAATACAATTATTTGATCTAATAATCATACAGTTATATAAACCTTCAAGTAAAAAGGAAGAGTAGAGGAGAAGAAAAAGAGGAAGAAGATGAAGATACGCCACACAACAGCTTCAGTGGAAGAGACTCCAGAAGAGATTGTGTCTCATACATGGAACAGGGCGGAGCATCTAGTAGGTTTCTGTTAATTACTGTTTGCATGAATGAATGATCAGTTAATCTGCCATCACTGCCCTTTATCAAAGCCAAAGTCTCTTCCCTGCATGAAATGATCACAGTAGCACAAAGTAGGGAGGAGAGGGTAGGGAGATTGCTTTTTCTGGAGTGTCAATAATGACCAGCCTGGGGTCTGGATGAAATAAAATTAGAGGTTGGCTGGTGAGAAGTTCCCACATCTTCCACCGGGGCAGGGAGAACAGCTGTGTCACATCTCATTGCTGGGGACCGCGTCTCCTCTTTCGATTGAGGATAGCAGATGATGAGGAACCAAAGAAGCAGCTCACTGCAGCTTCTCCAACTCCTTGGATAAATGTGCCCTTGCTTTGGGGGAGGGACCTGTCAGGGAGTCTCCCCAGCCCCATATTCTAGCCTAGGAAATTCAGACAGGCATTTAGGTCTGCCTCCCGTACAACCCAAGTACAGAGCAGGGTAAAAGCTGAACACATTCCTAGGAACTCACATGAGTGTTTTGGTCACTCAGGGTCAGAGCACTTGCTTGAAAAAGAATCGAGCATTTCATCTGGATGAGCCATACTGTAACTGGAGGCTTCTGCAATGTCGGGCAGCATTGGCTTTAGTCAAGAAGTTCTTGTAGCAGAACTCTGAAAATACAAGTATGCCCTTATTGTCTAATCTTATAACAAACTGGGATTTCAGATCTCTGAGTTTTGAGATGGCCCAGTACAGGCAGAGAAATCCTTGGGTCCTGTTTGCTATAGAGCCACTTAAATTCACATATAATTAACACCAAATGTTAAATTTCTTTTAGGTGTACAATATAATGATTCAACAAGCCTATACACTTCTCAGCACTCATCAGGGTAAATGTGCCCTTAATCCCCTTTACTTATTTCACCCACCCCTCACCACCTCCCCTCTGGCAACCACTGCTTTGTTCTCTGTACTTACGAGTCTGGTTCTTTGTTTATTTCATTTTTTCTTTGTTTTGTTTCTTAAATTGCACATATGATTAAGATCATTTGGTATTTGTCTTTCTCCAACTTATTTCACTTAGAATTATACCTTCTAGACTCATCCATGTTGTTGCAAGTGGCAAAATTTCATTCTTTTTTGTGACTGAATAATATTCCATTGCATATGTATACCACAATTTCTTTGTCTGTTCCTCTGTGGCTGGACACTTGGGCTGCTTTTTTTTCATGGTTGTTGTAAACAATGCTGCAGTAAACATAAGGGTAAATATATCTTTTCAAATTAGTGATTTTGTTTCCTCTGGGGAAGTACCTAGCAGTGGAATTAGTGGATCATATGGTAATTCTATTTTTTAAATTTTTTGAGGAATCGCCATACTGTTTTCCACAGTGGCTGTAACAGTTTGCATTCCCACCAACAGTGCACAAGTGTTCCTTTTTCTCCACATTCTCGCCAACACTTATTTCTTGTGTTTTTGATTTTAGCCATTCTGACAGGTGTAAAGTGATAGCTCGTTGTGATTTTAATTTGCATTTCCCCAATGATTAGTGATGTCGAACCTACAGATGATCAATAGTCACTATCACTTTTTTGAAGTCCCAGGAAACCCCTCTGAAGGAGTCCTGGGATGGGTATGGGCTTTTACACTGATTTAAAGAGGATGGGCCAAGAGGAATGGCGTCCTCCATACACCAGACGGAATGTGTCCTTCTATGAGCCTGTTACAAATCATAATTTATTCTACAGGCTGTTTGGCCTGTCTGGAATGTGTGGCCCTGGGAAATGAGGCTATTCTATAAAAGCAGTGAGAGGAAATGGTTTTAATACCACCCCATGCAAAAGGCATACGTGATGGTGGTAATTTATCATGTTAGAGATCTGCATGTCAATTCACAGTGCATCGAGCACAGCAACAGGGAACAAAATCAAGTTCAGATTGAGGAAATCGTGGGTGATAATTACAATCAAAGAACATAACCCTATTTACTTTAAAAAATCTGAATTTTAAAAGTAATTTATAAATAGGAATCCATCAGTTTCAAGAGAAACTGATTCACTGAAATGACATTCTTTTCCTTTGAGGGTTTCACACTAAAGGAATTTAAAATTAACTCTGGCCCTTAATCTCAATGGGCTTTGCACAGGCTGTCTCCCCTGTGTGGAATGCTCAGCTCCTGGGTCATCTGTCCCATTCCCCAGGCTTCAGCTTATGTTATGGGCTGGGTTGTGTGTCCCCAAAATTAATATGTTGAAGTCTTAACCCTCAGTACTTTGGAATGTGATTGTATCTGGAGATATGTTCTTTAAAGAGCTAATTAAGCTCCGTCCTAATCGGATAGCACTGGGGTCCTTTTAAGAAGAGGGATTAAGACACGCACACACGGAAGGGAGACCATGTGAAGATATGGAGAGGACAGCCATCTGCAAGCCAAGGAGAGAGGCCTCAGAAGGAACCAACCCTGCCTGTACCTTGATCTGGGACTTAGAGCCTCCAGAACTGTGAGGAAGTACATTTCTGTGCTTCAAGCCGCCCAGTCTAGGATTCTTTGTTACAGCAGCCCTCACAAACTAGTACGGTTTACCTATCATTTATTTACAAAGGGCTTCCATCTAAATTAGGTCAGCCTATATGCCTCCTTGGGCCACTCTGCATTATTCCTTCACAATTCTTACTGCAACTTATCATCACTGTAATTCACAGAATTTAAGATGCCATTGATTGTAAAGTGTACCATTATTGGATGGACCTATAGGGACTGTTTAAAAAAAAACTCAACCTCAGCCCCCGGGGGAAGGAGGTAGAAAACTCCTCGCCTGGCAATTTGAACCAGAAGGTGATCATCATACAGGCTGTCCAAGGCAGACAAATTACTGAGATCAAGGCAAACTGTGTGTAAAAAGTAAGGTAGATTTATAAGAAACAGGCCAGTATAAATCCTGAAGCTTTGAGCCATACCGAAGACAATTTACGGGCAATCAGGAATCAAAGGATTCTTAAAAGCTAAAGACAGAGAGCAAAGCAAGGAAGAATACAGGGGAGAGTCTGTGTATCAGGGGAGCAAGCCCACTGCTGCTGTGGCTCAGGAAAACTTCTGCCAGTCCCGTCGGTTTCCCCTCCACCCATCAAAGTTCAAGACTCTGTTCAGGTGCTAACAAATTTCTAGTGCCTTTTCCATAGGCAATAGGTCAGCCAAGGAGAACACCCCAGTAGAGCCTCTAGGCACTGAATGCTCAATGGCTTGAAGGCCACTGGATGACCCTGCTCAGTAGCAGCCATGTCTGGCCTGCCTCTACTCAGTTTCCTACTTCTCTTACAAAGGAGGTTGTTCCCCTCATGCCTTGAGGACCAAGTATAGTCTACTGATTAAGACACCCTGAGCTTTCTGCTGGCACCGGCCTCATCCTGTGGATAACCCACTCTTCGGCGGCTCTGCATACTCAGAGGGCTTACTCTGAGTCTTCCTTCTGGCCAGGCAATAGCGTCCAGTCTCCCTCTCTATAGCATGGCCATTCCGAATTTGTCCCAGGCCCTTCGTTGTTGACTTGAGATTATGCCATGGAGATGGGTTTGTTTTCTTCTCTAGGAAGGGACTTCTTTCAAAGACTGAGAATCCATGAAGGGGCCTTTGAGATAAAGATCTATGACCCTCCCCTCGTTCCTTCTGCTGAGAATCCGGCAGTTTGCCTGCCCATCTTCTTTCAGGGTTTTGACCCAGGCCTCCCTGGCTCTCCTAAATTTTGACAGATCCATCCTGTGAAATATGGATGCCTATGATGTACAGACTATTAAACTTTCCTAGAAAGACCTCTCCCTAAAGGTAATTGGGCGGGGGTGGAGGGAGGGGCAGCATGAGCATTCCTGGGAAACCAGGGAATGGAGAACCGCTCGGCCAGCACCTGTTTCTCGTGCCACACTTTGGAGGCAACAGGCAGGATGAGGCAGGTGGTGTTGGCTGGAGAGCTGGTCCATGCAGCGGAAAGCTTTGCCTGATTGTGTGGCCAGATCCCATTGAAGACAGAGCCAGTGTCGGGAAAGTCAAGTTTCTTGAGACTCAGAAAGCATTCCCGTTAATGGGAAGTGAGACTTTCAGCCAATAATGAGGTTCATCTGGCCAGACTCTGGGGGCTTGAAAGATGGACACAAGTGCAGGACAAGATATAGTTACCACTTTTCTGGAAGGAGTTAGATTCCTGGACAAAGGGAAATGCCCTTAGTGTGGGGGGAGAGTACAAAAGTTTATTAGGGGGAGGATGTATTGAAGATAATGGTAAAAAAAAAAAATGAAATAATTGTGTGACTTAATTTCCCTAACATATTAAGCAACAATACTGATATAATCCCAGGGAACACACGGAGGTGTATGCTACCTCTGGATGAGGAGGGCAGGTGTACAAGCAAACCCCAGAGAAGCGGAAGAAGGGAAACACCTGTTCATCTGCCCTGGTGGGCTACAGGAGCGGAAGAGGAAGGAGGAAGGGGAAGGTCCATGTGCTGATATCCTTGCTCCAGGTTGACGATTATGTAGCATCTTACAAAACCCATGGCCAGGCAGCCACTCTTCCTGGCTTCATTCACATTCAACCCTTGTTGTTGTTTTTTTTTCTGCATATTTAACTTAATTTGTTTTTGAAATTTTATTGTGTGTGCTTTGTAATCCATTGCAAATCTCTATGGAATGAGTATGCATTAATGATGGGAATACATGAAAATGGAGAAAGAACCAGTCCTAGGTTGAGTCCAGATAACTGTAAGGTTTTCAGCTTTAGGAAAAAAACTGAGGGCCTTGAGGAGTTTATCTGGAGAATTTAGGAAGTACAGAGACTCCTAGATTTCTGTTTTCTTCCCTGAGCTATCATGTGGCCTACGTGCATGGACATGTATGTGTGTGTGTGTGTGTGTGTGTGTGTGTGCACACGTGTGTGTTAGGGGAATGCAGGCATGGAATTGGTGTTAAGGGTGGTGAACATTACATGTGACTGTAAAAGACAATTGTATAGTCCTTATATGTTTTCAAGGAACTGGAACCTATCACACACACATGCATATGCCAAATATCAGTTTTCAGAGACTTAGAACATCATCAAATTCACTTCACACTAAAATATGCTGAATGTAATTTTAACCTTTCTTTGATAATTCAGAAGCTATTTTAAGTTCCTTGTGCTTCTGGGTTATCACTATGAACATAAATTATTATGCAATTCTTCACAATCTAGGTTGTTCACATTTTTTTCTGGTTATTTTATCATGAATGAATGGGAGCCTTCTCAAGTACTTTAATTACTATGTGGAACTAGTAATGAATGTGTAGGGTATGATTGGGTCTACTAATAGGAAAACAATAAAACTTGTCTTAAAGTGGAAATATATGTAAAAACTTAGCTAGTTATGCCTTTTGGGTGATTGATTTCCCATATCAAACATGCAAGAACTCCAGGGAAAAAGAGTTCATATTTACTTCAGGAGATAAGAGAACATTTTAGTGAGACAGTTGCATTTGAGCTTGGCTTTGAGGGATTCATCAATTAATGGAGACCAGAGAGCGTTCCAAGTGGAAGTTAAAGTAGGAACATGGGGGCCGACGTGGTTTGGATTGAGTCCCTCACTACTCAAGGCTGTGGTCTGCGGAGCAGAGGCATCGACATCACCCGGCCCTTGGTAGAAATGCAGTCTGGAGCCCTCACTCTAGCCCTACTGAATCAGGATCCACGTTTGGAGCAAAATCCCCCAAATGATTCATAAACATATTACGTTTTGAGACACACTCATATGGGATATCATACATAGTATTTATAAATAAGGCTGAATGGTACCTATTTATGAAGGCCTTAATTCCATGACAAGGAACTTTGCCTTTATTTGATAGGTTATGTCAACCATTGACAGCTTTGTGAGCAGACACTGATGTATAGGCTGAACAATCAAGTGGAATCAATGTTGGTCTTACTTTGGAGCCAAGTCTTAGAAATCCCCTGATATGCCGGGTTCCTCCAACCTAAAGTCTTGGAGAAGAGGAGTGGTGGTAGCTAGGCTGGCAGGACATCACTGGGGGACTGAATCAGTGGCTATTTACCAACTGCTGACGTGTAAGTAAGATGTTAGGAAAGTTACTCTGGCTTCTGTGCTTTGGATGAGTATTAGTGAGGAGACATAGAACACAGGAGAGAATAATAACAGGCCTCTTTGATGGTCTAAGTAAGAGACTTAACTCTCCAGTTTGGGAGACCACAGAGAGAATGGGAATGAGGATACAGACAATTGAGAAATTATAGAGGTAAACCAACAGAACCTCATTTATCCAACAAAGTTTGATTTTTTTTCCCCCTATGATGAGTCCGGCATTTTGTTAGACCATAGGGCATCAAGAGAAAGTATGTTCTTCTTACAAAGTAACTCAAAGCTAGAGATAGAGACAGGCATATAGCAGTTTTGAGGGTGGCCAAGTTGATGTTAAGCCCAGGAATGTTCTAGAAGTAAAAGATCTCCATCTGAGGAAGCCCATGGAAGCAGAGGAACGGAGGGTTGGAAGAGCATGACCAACTTGAAAAAAAAGTCGTTTCACATCACTGGACATGAGGTTTCTAAGGGGACTAACAGGAAACAAAGCTGGCAGAACAGGCTGGAGCCAACGTCCAAAGGGCCTGTCTAGGTAGCATTAGGGAAATTATACTTTATCCCTTAGGTCATAGGAAAATGCCAAAGGATTCTAAACAGGAGAACAGTAGGGGCAGAATTGGATTTGCGATTAATAACTTTGCCAACAATGAAGATGATGAATCAAAGCGAAGCAACACAAGTGAACCTGGAAAGAAATTTGAGAAAGGAACAGTCAACTGTGTAGAAACCAGGAAGAAACCCAGCTGGTGAAGAGCTGGGTGGGGGGTGGGGAACAGCCCATCGTTTCGGCCATTAAAAGTTATTGGTATCCTTTGAGAATATCCTTTGGATTCAGCGGTGAGCAGGTACATAATAAACAGCTGAGGTGTGTTAAGGAGGAGAGGGAATAGAGAGCACCTGTAAACAGTATTTGCAGGTAGTGGAATGTGGAGCCCCGTATAGAGAGAAGAGATCAAGGATGTAGGTTTGATTTTATCTACCAAATTCTCTCTTGTGGAAACAGAGGATATTGCCTGTCATTTTTTCTAGGATAGTGTTCTGCATGTACCTGATAGTTGCTGAATGAGTGGCAATCTGCATAAATGGATGAATAAAACATTTGGGTCATTTTGGGCTTGACCTTGGAGTTTCTTCACCCTTCAATTAACCTTGCAATTCAACCCTTTTTCATTCAGGCTGTTCTATGTCTCCTCACTAATATTCATTCAATGGAGCTCTCGATCCATTTGACCAATGTTGTCTTCCTTTTTCCTCTTGTCACTACGGTCTGATGACGCTAAAAATGAGTAGGTGTGCACCCTCCCCTAAAACTACTTAATTAGTTCAGTCTTCTGGATGCATATGAAAGGAAAATGAGGGCACGTTGGCACTCCATGGCAGAGTCCTAAAAGTCTGTGTGTAAATACAGTCAATACATCGTTCTTACTGAAAAAGGAAGAAAACCAACATTTATTGAGCCTGTACCAAGTGTTGTTATTGGGCTAGTGACCTTCATCTCCATGACAGACCCATGAGGTAATTTTCACTCTCATGCAAACACATAAGGACGAGACTGGTGTGGATTATTTGTTCGACATTCCTGGGCCCTGAACAACAGGATTCCGACTCAGGGCTGACTGACTCCAAGGGCTGTGCCTTCACTCTGTCACCATGCCACTTCCCGAGGAGGTAAGATTCAGGAATTATTTTAGTTATGATAGGAACTAAAATTTCCTATAAAAGGAAGAGAAAAAGGAGAAATGAAAAGGAAGAAATGCGGGAAGCCAAGATTCTGGGGGTCTCTGGTGAAGGCCATTATGCTAGTTTGGGATTTGCCATGTGGTAGGGAGTTACCTCAGGGTCTTCAGAAGGGGCCTCGGACATGAGTGAAGCTAAAAGCTTTTAAAAAAAAGAAAACCACCTAAAACAGAGTGGCCTCATCAGACAGGAGTTGGGTGTTGTAGATTATGGACATTTTTGTAAGATAATAATGGCAGGTTTTACCCATATTGGATTTGCAAAGAACACAAAGTCTAGGTTAGTGATTTATCATTACCAGTTCAGGGTTAGTCATATGACTGAATTCAGGGATCTGTATCTTCAGGAGCTTGCTGGCTTCCTCTGAGCTCCCATTCTGTCCTCTGTCATAACAGCCAGTGGTGGCCATTTATTGAGTGCTTACTATGGCCAGGTCCATGCTTATTGCCTCACATTCAGATGATTTTTTATGACTATCATGTGAGGTAGGTAGTTCTATCCCCACTTGCACAGGTGGACATTGGAGTTGGAGAAGTGAGAAAAATGGCTTTAAGAGCACATTTTAAGTACAAAACCATGGTTTATATTCAGACCTGTGTTAATCATAAGGGTAAGTACTCAGAACCACTGTGCCCTACTGCCTTTTATAAATCTAGTTTCTTCTGTTTGTTTATTTCAGTGACTTTTTCACTGGGCTGTGAGCTACCTGAGGGCAGAACTGAATCTTACCTCTAGACACCTGAAGCCTAGGATGGTGCCTGAGACATAGGAAGGAAAGAATGGATGGATTTCTTCAAGAAAGGGAGGGCTAACTATTAATATTTCATGTCTAGCTTGGTCTTTTGTAGATATAAACATAAATCTTTCTATATATTTAATGTGAGAACATCATAATATACATACTATTTTATAACCTACATTTTTTACTTGTAGTACTAGTGAGCTTCTTTCTATGTTATTAAATATTCCTCTAAAAATTATTTTGACATTAAAAAATAAGATGTGTTCCCTACTTCCCTCTTTTCCTATCAGAAAAATAAGCTGCTTATTGGGAAAATATCAAAATGTAGTATCTCAAGATTCTCTCCTGGGCCGTAAAAGCTTCTGGAACTCTATTCAAAAATTAATTTCACACACGAAAAATTAGCCATCCTAAAGGAAGGACTAAGATATTGAGGGCAAAGTTTCGTAAGATTATTTCCAAGTTTAAATATCATCCCAGAGCCACAGCATTTCATGAAATCTGCAGAAAGGCCCAAAACAGCATAAAAGGAAACTCTCAAGTTCTTCCTAAATTACATTGGCACTCCAGATTTTTATGTTTTAAAAGGAAAAAGTAGGTTACCAAAAAGTCACTGTGTAGAACATATCTGGTTAGTCTTCACTACAAATTGTTGTTGATTGGATTTGGTAGGTTAATCTCGTATGCCCTTGTTTTCAACAACTAAACGTTTTTCCATCAAGGCTTAGAGAGGGGCCAGGAATGCAATTTAGAGACTTGGAGCTGTAGAACTTAATCCTCTAATTAAGTGTGTGCTGTGTTTGGAGAATCCAGGTAGACTCTTGCGGATCTTGCCTAGATCTGCGCACTTTGCTTCTACCGTTCCGAACCAGCCTAAAGCTTTGCTGCCAATGCTAGAGATCTGATTTGTGTAAAATCATGGTGAGAGGAGCAGGCCCTGCTGAGAGGGACAATGACTTATTCCTATTTGCCCTGTGTGGGTCCTGCCCCTCCTTCCTCCTCTAGAAGCAGAATTGGGTCTTCCCATCCTAAGCAACTGAGCTTGTTCTCATGCTTTCTTGTGAGAGCATATGGCAGTTACACCTCCACGGGAGCTTTGGCATGTTTTGGCTCAGTTGTCAGAGTTCTGAGGTGAGGTGTGAGAAGAACATGTCTCTAGCTGATAGTACAGCAAGTGCAAAAACACATCTCATGGTGGCTAGATCTAAGTCCACAGGACTGCCACAGACTCCCGTGTTAAGCCGTAGGGCCTGGAGTCAGAGATTCTACAATGCGCATACATCATCTTGCTACATCTCACGCTACTGATCTGTAAAACAAAGATAAAAAATATACCTTATAGAATAGCTATGAGAATTACATGAGAAAATACATGTATAATGAATAACATAATACCAGTCAATGTAACTAAAGTCTTATCATTCATTTAACCCACAAATATGTATTGAGTACTGACTTTGGGCCATGTACCGAGGTTCTAGTGGTGAGACACAGACCTGATTCTGTTTTTCAAGGAGATTATATTCTAGTAAAGTATTATTAAATTTTTTGTTACTATTATTATGTGATATATTAGTTATCTATTGCTATATAACAAATTATATAGCAATCAAAATTAATAATAGCCCTTCCTTTCTTGAAGAAATCCATCCATTCTTTCCTTCCTATGTCTCTTGAGTGTCTACTATGTGTCAGGCACCATCCTAGGCTTCAGGTGTCTAGAGATAAGATTCAGATGTAGAGGCTTAAAACAGCAAACTTTTATTTTCTTAAGTTTCTATGGGCTATGAATTTAGTTTAGCTAGGGGATTCTGGCTCAGGGCCACTCAAGATGTTGGCTGCAGGGGCAGTCATTGGCGTACTTGACTGGGGCTGGAGGATTCACTTCCAAGATGGCGCACTCATATGGCTGTTGGAGGAAAGCCTTCATTCCTCACATGTGGGACTCTCCTTGGGCTGCCTGAGTGTCCGTACAACATGGCAGCTGGCTTCCACAAAGTAAGTGTTCTAAGAAAGAAAGGAAGGATGAAACTGTGATATCTGCTATGGCCTATTTGCAGGTGCCACATCCTGCCAATTCCACTATATTCTGTCTTAGAGGTGAGTCAAGAAGTCTAGCCACATTCAAAAGGAGCGTAAGAAATTAGCCCCACCATTTGGAGGGAGGAATTTCAATTTGTGGACATATTTTATTTATTTATTTATTTATTTATTTATTTATTTATTTATTTATTTATTTTAAAGATTTTATTTTATTTATTTGACACAGAGAGAGACACAGCGAGAGAGGGAACACAAGCAGGGGGAGTGAGAGAGGGAGAAGCAGGCTTCCCGTGGAGCAGGGAGCTCGATGTGGGGCTCAATCCCAGGACCCCGGGATCATGACCCGAGCCGAAGGCAGATGCTTAATGACTGAGCCACCCAGGCGCCCCTGTGGACATATTTTAAAATCACCACATAAAGTACAGGACAGAGATCTGAGCAGAGTGGGGACATTGGTGGAGGCCACACCCAGAAGCATCATGTAAGGCTCACTGAAGGGTGGGAGAGTCCCAGCTGGAGGCAGCAGGGACTACCCTGCTACTTTTGTAGAAAGTAATATGTGAGTATCAACCCTGTGAACAGGACACATTGAGATCATGGAACAGACTTATTTGAGTACCCTCTGCTGTCTAAGGTCCAAAGAAAATAAAAGACTTGTCTTCTAGAATGTTCTTGGTTCCCCTTCCATTTCTGTGTCTTTTAAGATCTGTTATACAGCCTTGTCCTTTCTGAAGTGCAGGGAACTGAACTTGAGATTCTTTTCCTTTTTGTTCTATAAAGAAACTTCTTCCAGTTCAAAAATGTAAGATTCATGAAGACAGAAGTAAGCACAAAATGTCTGATTTTCCTAGAAATGCACCTAAGGTGCTCAAGTTCTTTCTCTTATGCAACAATTTTCTCTCAGAGCTGATGAGCTATGCTCACTTCAATAAAAGAAAAGAAACCAACTTTGACTTGGCTTGTTTATTTCTTCTAGGGGAACCCTGTATATCTGAAAAGGCCTGGGGTCCTTTAACAGAGAGAGGAAACCCCCCCCCCCCCACATCATGCAAAAACACCAGCAATCACTTCAGATGCAGGACGTCAGTAGTTACACATTGGTGTGTTTGATTTGTACGCTTGTTTAGACTTACTAACTACCACACTGGGTGAGTAGGCACCTAAATCTGTTGGTTTATAGACAAAGCAAATAAAATTCATCTGTTTCTCATGTAACTGTGTTTTAAGAACAACTGAGAACTGGGGCAAGATTTCTACTGGCAGAACATTTTAGAAGCCAAGGTGGGTCCTTCGTGGGTTTTCACATAATGTTTGTCCTGTAGACTATTCACCTTATTGCTAATGATCTGTGGTTAGATCAGACCTCATAGACTCCATCATCTTTCCTGCCATAGGACTTTTGCATGTGCTGTTTATGCTATGCCCTCTGCCCATAGTGATCTTCGAACCTCAGCTTCAGACACATCAGGGAGACCTTCCCAACCTTCCTGACTAGGTCAAATGCCTCTATTTTAGGCTTTCCAAGTGCCGTGTAACTCTTCTTTCTAGTCCCTGTGTTTGTTGCTATTCCAACATGTGTTTTGTTTTTTTGTTTTTGTTTTTTATTTTTTGTACAACTCATTCCTATTCCTCTTCCTTGGTAGATGGAGGTTAAAGACTGTATCTGTTTTTAATCAGCCCAGCACCAAAGTACTTAATACTGTGTCTGGAACATCGTAGGTACTTAATCAATATTTATTACGTCAATGTGTGAATGCACCAGGGTTTGCCCTAGACCACTGCCATTTTCTAGCTGCGTGAACTTGGGCACATGACTTATGTTTTCTAGCTTTAAAGTTTGTTCTCTTCAAATGGAGTTGATAATGTCCACTGAACTCATGAGGTTGTCTTGAAGATTAAGTGAAGTGATTAGTGTAAAGATGCTTAACAGAGTGCCAGGCATGTAGCAGAAAATAAGCAGTGGATATTTGTATTCATCTTCAACCATCACATATCCCCTCAAAAATAAAACAAAACACAAGTGGATTTCTTATTCTTGAAAGTCACTATGGAGTATGATGTAGGGTAAGTGTGAACATGGCATCTGCCAGTCTCCGTCCCTGGAGAGTGTTCTAGCAGGCTCCTAGAGGGGCCTGTTACATTAGATATCTGCCCTTCGGGGCCGAGGTTCTAATAGAAGCAAGCACCTCCTTCACTCTAAGTTTGGAGATTTTACATGCATCAGGTGCACTGAGCTTTGTGGCCGCCCCCCAGGGGACACCTCTTGATCTCCTGGCTCTGGAGGCCGGGGGAGCTTGCGTTCCTGATACCAAGAGACTGCAATAATCTGTGTCACCCAAAAAGGAGTTCACACACCCCAATTTTTGCAACTCCCGCCAGAAGACGCATGGGCATCCCCTCACTCCTGTGGCCGGTAGGGCTTATGAGGGCAGGTCCCACAGGACCAACTGGGAAAGAAGTCTTAAACAGTTGTCACCCCCAGGGCATAGCAAGAGGCTACAGACCCAGGAGCTCAGATTTCTGTGAAGGAGTCCTATTAGCTAATCATCATGACTGTGGCCTGAGGGGCAGGCTTCTAATTAATACACATCTAGGGGCTGACTGTGATCCTTTCTGGAAACCTGAAGGTCAGGTGCTATCTTTGTGCTCACCCTCTGCCATGTTCCGGAGCACCAGTAGCTCCTGGAGCGGAGCTTTACCCATGTCTCGTGCCCTGCTCTTTATGTCTGGTGCCCCAGTTTTGTGCTGCCCGGGGGATGTCTCTAGATCACCTGGCTCTGGCGGCTAGTGGGGCTGAAGATGGTGGTCCCACAGGACTGTATATATGTGCATACATTTATTTATTAATTTAAGATTTATTTATTTGAGAGAGAGAGATAGCGCAGGTCGGGGGAGATGCAGAAGGAGAGAATCTTTCAGGCAAACTCCACACTGAGTGCAGAGCCCAAGGTGGGATTCGATCCCATGACCCTGAGATCATGACCCGAGCCAAAATCAAGAATCTGACGCTTAATTGACTGAGCCACCCAGGCGCCCCTATATTTGCATAGTTTTAAAAAACTTCCACTTGAGGGTCTGGCTTCCAGTCAACCTGAATTTAGGTGTTGACATTCTCCTCTTTGGGACACTAACCTCTTGGCACATCCTTAACTACTGGGAACTACTGAAATATAACAGGCTGTTGGACAAGCACCGGTGTCTGAGAGACAACCAAGAGCTGAGACAGGTTTGAACAGCAAGTTTTACCTCCTACACAAATCCACTCCTACAAAACTGGGAGAGATGGTTGTATAGATACAAACACAGAGAATGAAGCAAAATGAATAAACAGAGGAATATGTTCCAAGTGAAAGAACACGATGAAACCTCAGGGGAAATAAAGCCTTAATAAAATGGAGATAAGTAACTTACCAGATAAAAAAATTCAAAGTCATGGCCATAAAGATACTCAGTGAACTGGGGAGAAGAATAGATGAGCACAAGGAGAACTTCACCAAAGAGACAGAAAATATAATTACCATTGTTGAAATGTCCATACTACCCAGAGCAATATACAGATTCAGTGCAATCCCTATCAAAATTCCAATGGTATTTTTCACAGAAATAAAGCAAACAATCCTATCATTTGTATAGAACCACAAAGGATGCCAAAGAGCCAAAGCAATCTTAGGAAAGATGAACAAAGCTGGAGGCCTCACATTCCCTGATTTCAACTTATGCTACAAAGCTAAATAATTAAAACAGTTATGGTACTGGCATAAAAACAGACACATAGATCAATAGAACAGAATAGAGAGCTCAGACATAAACCCATGCATATATGGCCCACTAATTTCCAACAAAGGAGCCAAGAATATACCATGAGGAAAAGACAGTGTCTTCAATAAATGGTGTTGGGAAAGCTACATGAAAAAGAGTGAAACCAGATCACTATCTTACTCCATACACAAAATTAACTTGAAATAGATTAAAGAATGTAACACCCAAAACTATAAAACTCCTAGAAGAAAACATAGGTGGTAAGCTCCCTGACATAGGTCTTACTACTGATCGTTTGATCTGATGCCAAAAGCAAAAGCAACAAAATAAAAATAAACAAGTGGGACCACATCAAACTAAGAAGCTTCTGCACAGCAAAGGAAACCACCAACAAAATGAAAAGGCAGCCTACCGAATGGGAGAAAATATTTGCAAATCATATATCCGATAAGGGGCTAATATCAAAACTATATAAAGAACTCATACAACTCAACAACAGTAAAACAAACAATCTGATTTAAAAAATGGGCAGATCTGAATAGGCATTTTCCAAAGAAGACATACAGATGGCCCATAGGTACATGCTCAACATCACTCATCATCAGGGAAATGCAAATTAAAACCCCAATGAGATATCACCTCACACCTGTTAGAATGGCTAGTATCAAAAAGACAAGAAACAACACGTGTTGGCAAGGAACATATTAGATTTGGAGAAAAGGGAACCTTTGTGCACTGTTGGTGGGAATTAAAATTATTCAGCTACTATGGAAAACAGTATGGAGTTTCCTCAAAACATTAAAAGTAGAAACTACCCTATGATACAGCAACCCCACTTCTGGGTATGTTTATAACTTAAAAAGATACACATACACCTCTATGTTTATTGCAACATTATTTACAACAGCCATGATATGGACACAACCTAAGTGTCCACTGATAGACGAATGGATAAAAACACTGTGGTGTCTTTACACGTATACACAACGGAATATTATTCAGCCATAAAAAAAGGATGAAATCTTGCCATATGCAACAACATGGATGGACTTCAAGAGCATTATGCTAAGTGAAATAAGTCAGACAGAGAAAGAAAAATAGTGTATTATTTCTCTTATATGTGGAATCTAAACAAAACAAAACAAAAAAACCCAAACCCATAGATACCGAGAATAAATTGTTGGTTGCCAGAGTCAGGGCAGAAAAGGGTGAATTTTTTTTTAGGTTTAAATAAATTGGATAATGATAATGAAAAACAATCAAAAGGGCTTCCATTAATTCTCATAGACCCCTACCAGCACTGGCAGGTCAAATTTTCCTATGGGCTTTGTTCCCACCATTGCTTAGAAACCAATAATTCAGTTGAACAAAAGAAGCCTAGCTAGTTTTTGGTCCTCATATTGTGTTATCAATGTTATGAGATAGCATACAATGTTAGAAAAACAAGCACAGCGAAAGGGAGTTCTTCATAACCTCTTTATTTCTTCTGGATTTAAATTAATCCTGGGGGAAGCGTGAACAGAAGAAGCAAAAGTGGTTTTTTTCCCATTTTATAAATATATGCAATACAAAATCTCCTTAATTTGGAATAAATTTGGCTAAGCACCTCTGGGTGGGGACCTCTGGGAGATGGTGTAAAACATGCCTTGATCTCTGTTTCTTATACAACCAGTTGCAGCTATTAATGAGCCCATAACACCAGGGTGTAAGACCAAAAAAAAAAAAAAAAGTTAATATGATTTTTAAAAGCCTAGATTCATGCTTTCCCATTCTATAGACAAGGGAATGGAAAAAATATAAGGGTTTAGTTTCTTGCCTAATGTTAGTGGTTACCTAAAGTCCATTCTTAATTTTAGGAATGAGGACATCACTTTCCTAGGTCCAAAATTCACTCGTGAGTACTGAAATGTAAGAAGCAGTAAACTCTTGGTTCTTTAGTCTTGGATGCCTTGTTCTCCCTAACAGAGCTTCTTCCCTCATCCCCTCCCCCACCCCGCCCCGCCGGGGTCCTCTCTTTTCTCATGGCTATACCTGAAGCAATAAAGATAACGTTCTGAAAGAACTGAATTTGGATCTGTGGAGAGGACTGTGTTCCATTGCTCCCTTCACCTTCATGCTCACAGAAGCCCAGCCCCAGCGAGAGGAGAGAAAGATGGCATCTCCATGGTTGGATGGTGTCCAGAAGCTCCTGTCAGACAAGTTGCATCTTGGGTTTGGGTACAGGAGAGGAGCTCCAAACTCACCCACTGGTACAGAGTGTTGACCCACCCTAGACATTTAAACAACCCCAACCCATTCACATACCATGTGATTCAAGACCAGTGTAGACAGGCTACAGGCATTTCAGCTTTCATGACACACACCCCAGGAATCACTTCACTCCGATTCAGATTCTTGATTTTGTCTACTGTTTTTGGTACCTGTGCCTACACTTTAGACTTGCTAATTGAGTTTGGGATCTTCAGTGTGGTGCTCAGCCCTTATGATGATAATGATGATAGAATAATAATTCATATGCATCACACACCTACCATGTGCCAGACACAATATATATTTCTTGCAACCTTTATAATAACCTTTTATTATACTCAGTTTATAGACAAGGAAATTGAAGTTCATGGATATGAAATGACTTTCTCAACACCACATAATTTAGAAGGGACAGAGTTGACATTTATATACAGGTCTTCCTGATACCCAAACTTTGCTCTTTCTACCACATCTCAGTGTTTCTTCCAGGCTTTTTAACTTAGGCAAATCCTCTGCCTTTTTCTGTTCTTGGTTTCTTTGAGAGACTCTTGCTCTCAGAGGCCAAACCCTGGATGCTGCGCTCATTTGGATGACCCAGTCCCTAGTAAAACAGACTGTAGTTTCTTCAGTACTGACAAGCATAGACAACATGGTCTCACTACTGAGTTAAAGTTCTTTCATGCCTGTTGATTATGGGCAGATCAGAGAATGAGAAAGGATGACAGGAGGAGGAGGTATTTGGGAAAGTCATGTAGCAGGACTGTGGGGCATGCAGGAGGATAGTGGGACAGGGGATGACACGAGACGCCTGTGCAGAGACAATAATATTCCGTAGCCAATCAAAGATTCTTCTATGGCACAACAGCCCATTAAACTTCAGGACCCATTTACAATGGGAACTCATCCAAGGGTGCATTTATTTAATCACCGTCCCTCCCCTGACGCCCCACATAGGGCCCTTGGGTATTCTTAGCACTGAGAATGTATGATCTTATTTCATAATTGACTGGCCCCAGAAGGCCTGAAGGCCAGCAAAGGAGCCAGCTCACTGGAAGAGGGACAAAGACTAAGAAGTTTGTGGTTACCTTAATGTCTCTACTGGATGGGCTGACCAAGGCATTGGGGACCTACGGTGATGGCACTTAAAGCAATAAACTACTTGCAGACTTCGAAGATAATGTTACATTACAGCATCATTATAGCTTTGGGCCATTTTCACCAAGCAGAGTCCAACCTTCGTCTCAAAATAGCTGTTGTCTTTTAATGCCTCCAGGGAACAATGGCCACATCTTTTCCAATCCTTGAGTCACCCCGAATCTCACAGAAATATATTGGCTTCTTTCATATTAGGCAATGTCTCCCTTGAACAGGGATGAGACCGACATGATCTCTTTGTCTTAACCTGGTTATGACAATAGGCCATGAAGCAGGGACCCCTAAAATTTGACCCACTCCTCCCTAGGAGCATCCTAGGCAGACAACAGCAACTCAAGGCAAGGCAGACAACAGCCAAGGCAGACAACAGCCACTCAACCTTTTTATTCAGCCAACTCTGATTATCTAATCTCCTAAAGGCCCTTAACTTTGAAGTCACAGTATTCAATTTAGGCCTCTGCAGTAAATTTATGGAAAATGTGTCAGGAAACGGAAATCTCTCTTGATATGGACAAGGCCCAAGATAATGTCAATTCCCCTCTGGCCAATAAAGAAGTCCATGTTGTGTCTGTTCTGAATTAGCAACATGTGGAGGAAGTAATTCTGATGATGATAACAGAGCATTACATTTCCAGTATAATTGCTGCTTTCCAATAGGCTTTTAGTGACATGAGGCTCATACCAATAGCAAAAGCCAGAGTAATTGCTGAGATGTGGTCTTTCCATTGCTTGTTAAAGCTATTTCCTTTCCATAATAGGAACAGAACAGCGCAAGCAGTACAAGCTTTGGTGGATCTCATCATGTAGCCGTAGACTTTTATTTGATAATGACTAAAAAAAGTCCATAAACCTGCTACCTCTGAAATTAATATCTTGTCTTTTTTAGTATTCATAGGAGCTATATATTCTTGATTCATGGTTCCCCAGACTCGTTCCCCACTTACTCTTGCCTTGCGTTCACTGGTGACCCTGGATTGCTTATGATGCCTCTTTTATGTTATACCTGTTGCCAATTTTAGGAATCTGGAAACATTTTGTCAACCCTCCCTGCTTTCCTCAGGAGCTATTTCATGGGGAAGACTCCTAATGGCCCTTCAAAGCCCAATTAAACACAAAGAGAGCAGTGGCAGTGACAAAGTCACTCTGTTTGAACATCACACAAAAATCCATAAGAGGGAGGGGCACCTGGGTGCCTCAGTTGGTTAAGTGACTGAATCTTGATTTCAGCTCAGGTCATGATCTCAGGGTTGTGAGATCAAGCCCTGTGTAGGACTCTGTGCTCAGTGGGGAGTCTGCGTAAAGATTCTCTTCCTCTGCCCCACCCTCCCCACCCCACTCAGTCTCTCTCTCTCTCTCTCTTTAAAATAAAATAAAATAAATAAATCTTTAAAAACCATAGGAGGAAAAATTCTCAACTAACTTCTCTGCTGCCTCTTCGTGTATACCTGGTATGGAAGTAAGAGTTCAACAAATATTCAATTTTAAAAAATTAAATGTGTCAACTACACTTCAATCAAAAAACTTAAAAAAATTCAGCCACCACCTTCTTTGAGAAGTTCTTAAAACACCTAGCATACACAAATGTGGACCCAAGAAAGCCTGGCATTGAAAGAGTGCATGGCGACCATCACAAGAGCGCTATGGCCACCACAGTGTGTGGGTGTTCATAAACAAGAAGAGGGCCCTAGTTCTTACCTGAAAGCATCTGGGGCAGAGGCACTGAGAAAAGCTGAGGGGACTGGAGGTAATGTTTTTTAAACTCTTGTACTCTAATGTCCCTAGTTTCATGCCCACTTAGTTTCCAACATATACTGCAGTTTATATATGTATGTGTGTGTGTGTGTATATATATATATCTTCTTCTATAGCCCTGACCTTGCCTACTAGCAACTGGAGGAGCGATTGTGTCCCATGCTTTAAACTGAGTGATGAACACATTGCCAGAGGCCATTTTGGGGACACTCTTCCCTATCTGGAGAAAGTATAATACTAAATCAAATAAATATAAACAGAATCATCCTGGGCAGCCTCCAGGCCAGTTTCCGCACAGCATAACATCCAAAAGACATAAATCAGACTCAAAAGAGCCTTGAAAAGTAATGTAAGCATTTGGAGAAGTTGTTTTGGAGGAAGCAAAGATGAGGAAAAAGATAAAAAATACTTTTGAATCACAACATTCTTAAACCTCAAAAGGTTGATCCACTAAATTCGACTCATTAGTAAAATGACTTTCTCCTATGGGGTGCATTTGTTTCCAATTTCTTAAACTCAAAGCTGCACATCCAGATTATAAACAAAGATATCTGGTCAATAAGAGAGAGACAAGTTCTAGGAGCTGTGCTGTACTTGGAGTGCTTGGGTGGCTGCATATTACTGGCATTTCTGGAACGGTCTATTTGCTACCCTTATAATCCTGGACATCCAACAAGCCCATTTCATATTTATTTCATTTTACCTTTATAATCACAGGACTTATTAGCTTGGGAGAGGATAGCTTTCAGGAAAAAAGTTTATTTTATGGAACTGTCCCCTCTTCTTACAAAGAAATGATTCTATAATACATTTTTTAAAAAATATCTCTTCCAATGACATTAAATTGTACTTCTAAATATGAAAAAAAAGAACAAAAGGCAATGTTGTCTCATTTTGCTCTTTTCAGTATTGAAAAATCAAACCCATATTAGGAATTCCACTGATGACCTTATCCTAACAGTGGCTGTGCTACTGAATGCCATTCAACTAGTATATATATATATTTTTTTTAAAACTTAGATTTGCACATCAGTAAATCAAATAGCAAATTTATTACCACTGATTTAATAATGTCTAATAATGAGACCATGTTGTAGCTCTTTAAAATTTAGTTAAACTTGATTTTTTGAAAAAATAATGGCTAATTGGGCATTTTTCTCTGTATTTGTGGTTTTCCCTTTATCATTTTTTCATGTATCCTTGGGATCAAAATGGATTCACGTCTGTGCTTCAGATATTCAATGTTAGCTTAAAGATAATGGATTCAGTCTGGAAGACATATTCAATGTAAAATGGGTGGAAGACCCACCCAAGGAGATCAGGTTAAGGGTCTCGGAAATCAGGTCAACCTGGAAGGTTCTACCCTAATTCCAGAGTCTGTTGCCAAAATGTAGTGTCATGAATCCAGTTGAAAGGAGCCAGAGTAATAATGGGGAAAGGTAAAGAAAGAAGATAAACAGAAAGAGAAGCTGAATGTTGATATTGGTGGCCAGGAAAAGCAGATATACACAGGGAGAGTGTAAGGTGCAGTCAGGATAAGCAACTCTGGGCTTTGTCCAAGACAGAAGTAGTGGTTAGAACCCTTTATATCAGTGTCGTGGAGGCAAAAATCAATAGCAGAAGGTAGTAATGAATTTTGTGGCAGAAACCGCTCATTATGCACCACCATCTCTTCTCCCCTTCTTGCTACCTGAAATATTAGCTGGATACTTGAATGCCAACAATCCAAGTCTATGTTTCTCAGATTTCCTTGCAGCTAGGTACAACAATGACCATGTTCTATCAGGATGTAAGCAGAAATAGAAGTGCCTTGAAAAGAGAAAGTCCTGCTCTTCTATAATCTCTTTGAAATGCACACATGATGGCTGGAAGGGAGCAGTCATCTTGGGCCACCCATTGAAAAGCAGCCAGTTGACAGCAGATCGGTAAGGTAGAAAGATCCACTTTGAGCTATTGAAATTTCGATGAGCAGGAAATACACTTCTTTTTTGTTATTCAGACTTCTGTTATTTTGTGTTTTCAATCGTCTATAGTCAATATTAAGTAATACAGGTGGAGGGGAAGGTATGAGTGAATGCAGGAGTCTAGACCATGTTTTCAGATGCATGATGGTCACATTCCCTCTTCTTGTTTTGCTTCCTCTCTTCTCAAAGGGTGAGGAAGTGAAAACATGATGGGAAACCTTGCACTGACCTAGAGGGGAAAAGTGATGAACCAGAGATTCCTGGAGTTTACAGCCTTATAGGTTATTCCTGGCATTTCAAATTGTGTTGCAACAGCCTAGGTGCTAAAAGACCATAGATGAAGTTCTTTTGGTACACCAGTGCCCCCTCATTCCTGGGCTAGACTTCAAGGGACACAAATTTTTTTCCTGATCTTCTCTACCTTTTCTCAAACCTACTTTCCAGGCACCCTTAGTATTCCTATTGCCTCCAAAGTGGGGGGAGGTAGAGTGAAGTGTGTCAGCAGTTGGTAAACTATAGCTCGAGAGCCAAATCCAGCCCACTGCCTGCTTTTTGCCTTTTTTTCTTAAAAATGATAAAACAATCATTCTTTATGAAATTTTATCAAGAATCAGAGTTTGGCTAATTGTTAACATCAAAGCTGGTAAAAAAATGATAGATGAAGGAAGAACAAGAAATCAATTATCTCCACATGGAAATACTTAATCTCAAATCATAAGTATGATAAAGTAACGATCATATATGACTTCTCTGTTAGTAATACATATGAAAAACGAGAACGCATTAAACTGAAATAAAAACTGAAGTGGGGGGCGGAGCAAGATGGCGGAGGAGTAGGAGACCTGGATTTCGTCTGGTCTCAGGAATTCAGCTGAATAGGGATCAAACCATTCTGAACACCTACGAACTCAACAGGAGATCGAAGAGGAGAGTAGCAACAACTCTCTGAACAGAGAAGTGACCACTTACTGGAAGGTAGGACGTGCGAAATCCGAGGCGATATTCGGGAGGATAGACGGCGGGGGAGGGGGCCTCCGTCGGCCGCTTCTGGCAAGTGCTAGAGCCGCGGAGCACAAAATCGGAACTTTGAGAAGTTGGCTCCATGGAGGGACGTCGCTGCACTGGCTAAGAGGGGGGTGGAACCCTCGCGGGACAGTGTGGTCTCAGGACCCTCAGGGGCAGAGCTCCCAGTTATCGGAGCGGGGAAGCCGGCTGCAAGGATGGAGCCGAGGCGCAGGCTCTCAGCTCGGGGTGGCCATAAACTGTGATCCGCGGCCCAGTCGGGCCACAGCTCCTCCAGCAGGGACCCAACAAGCAGCAGATCCAGGGAGACTTCCCTTCTACCCCTGGGAGGAGCGGCGTGGGAATGCACCGCAGGGATCTGCTGGGTTTGGAGACTCCACACGGGGTCGGGTGCCAGAGATAGAAACGCTCAGTCACAGGCCGGGTGAGCACGGAGTGCGGCCGGAGACCGGGGAGACAGGAGTGACTGCTTTTCTCTGGGGGGGCACTGAGGAGTGGGGTCCCGAGTTCTCAGCTCCTCCGGGCGGAGATTGGGAGGCCACCATTTTCACCCTGGTCCTCCAAAGCTGTACCGAGAGCTTGCAGGGAACAAAAGCTTCTGAGAGCAAACCGGAGCCGCTTGCTTAGCCCGGACTCACAAGGGCGGGGCAATTCCGCCTCCGGCAAAGACATTTGGGAACCCCGGCAACAGGCCCCTCCACCAGAAGATCAGCACGAACAGCCAGCAAGCCAAGACCAAGTTTACCGATCAAGGAGAACGGCAGAATACTGCACATAGAATTCATGGCTTTTTTACCATAATTCATTAGTTTTTCAAAGTTAATTTTTTTAACTGTTTTTTTTTATTTTTCTTTTTCCCTTTTTCAAACAACATCTTATCAATCCCTTTTTTAAAAAAACATTTTTTATTTTTCATTTTTAGAGTCATATTTTTATCCCTTCAGAGTAGTTACCCTTATTTTTGGCATATATAAATAAGTTGTTCTCTCTTTAAAATTTTGAGATACAATTTCTTCTAACAAATCAAAATATACCCTAAATCACTACTGTATGCCTTTGTTCTATTCTCCTGCCTTATCACATTCTCTCCCCTTTTTTTTTTCTTTTTTCTTTTTCTTTTTAAATCTTCTTCTTTCTTTTTAAAAACAACTTCTTATCTTATCAATTCCTTTTATAAAATCTTTTATAATTTTCATCTTTACAGTCATCTTCCATCCCTTCATTGTATCAACCCTTATTTTGTACATATATAAAGTCTTTCTTCCTTTAAAATTTTAGCAGGCACTTTCTTCTGACAGACCAAAATATGCCCAAAAGCTAGTCTGTGGCACTGATCTATGCACTAGCCTGATCATATTTGATCATATCCTTTTTTTTTGGTTCTGTTCTGTTTTTGTTTGTTTTTATCTTTTTCTTTTTCCTTTTTTTTTTTCTCTTCTTTCTTTCCCTTTCTTGTCCCCTGGTTTCAGGTCTTTTCTGATTTGTATAGAGTATATTTGCTGGAGACGTTGTTAACCTGTTAGCATTCTGTTCTCTCATTCATCTATTCTCCTCTGGACAAAATGACAAGACGAAAAAATCACCTCAGCAAAAAGAACAAGAGGTAGTACCGTCTGCCAGGGACCTACTCAATACGGACATTAGTACGATGTCAGACCTAGAGTTCAGAATCATGACTTTTAAGATACTAGCTGGGCTTGAAAAAAGTGTGGAAGTTATTAGAGAAACCCTTTCTGGAGAAATAAAAGAACTAAAATCTAACCAAGTCGAAATCAAAAAGGCTATTAATGAGGTGCAAGAAAAAATGGGGGCACTAACTGCTAGGATAAATGAGGCAGAAGAAAGAATCAGCGATATAGAAGACCAAATGATGGAAAATAAAGAGGGTGAGAAAAAGAGAGCTAAACAACTACAGGATCACGAGGGCAGAATTCGAGAGATAAGCGATACGATAAGATGAAACAACATTAGAATAATTGGGATCCCAGAAGAAGAAGAAAGAGAGAGAGGGGCAGAAGGTATATTGGAGCAAATAATAGCAGAGAACTTCCCTAATGTGGGGAAGGAAACAGGCATCAAAATCCAGGAGGCACAGAGAATCCCTCTCAAAATCAATAAAAATAGGTCAACAACCCGACATCTAATAGTAAAACGTACGAGTCTCAGAGAAAAAGAGAAAACCCTGAAAGCAGCTCGGGAGAAGAGATATGTAACCTACAATGGTAGAAATATTAGATTGGCAACAGACCTATCCACAGAGACCTGGCAGGCGAGAAAGGACTGGCATGATATCTTCAGAGCACTAAACGAGAAAAATATGCAGCCAAGAATACTATATCCAGCTAGGCTGTCACTGAAAATTGAAGGAGAGATAAAAATCTTCCAGGACAAACAAAAACTAAAGGAATTTGCAAACACAAAACCAGCCCTACAAGAAATATTGAAAGAGGTCCTCTAAGCAAAAAGAGAACCTAAAAGCAGCATAGATCAGAAAGGAACACAGACAATATACAGTCGCAGTCACCTTACAGGCAATACAATGGCACTAAATTCATACCTTTCAATAGTTACCCTGAATGTAAATGGGCTAAATGCCCCAATCACAAGACACAGGCTATCAGATTGGATTAAAAAAACAAGACCCATCAATATGCTGTCTGCAAGAGACACATTTTAGACCCAAAGACACCCCCAGATTGAAAGTGAGGGGGTGGAAAACCATTTACCATGCTAATGGACACTAAAAGAAAGCTGGGGTGGCAATCCTTATATCAGACAAATTAGATTTTAAAACAAAGACTGTAATAAGAGATGAAGAAGGACAGTATATCCTACTTAAAGGGTCTATCCAACAAGAAGATCTAACAATTGTACATATCTATGCCCCTAACGTGGGAGCAGCCAATTATATAAGGCAATTAATAACAAAAGCAAAGAAACACATTGACAACAATACAATAATTGTGGGGGACTTTAACGCCCCCCTTACTGAAATGGACAGATCATCTAAGCAAAAGATCAACAAGGAAATAAAGACTTTAAATGAAACACTGGACCAAATGGACTTCACAGACATATTCAGAACATTCCGTCCCAAAGCAACGGAATACACATTCTTCTCTAGTGCCCATGGAACATTCCCCAGAATTGATCCCATCCTAGGTCACAAATCAGGTCTCAACCGGTACCAAAAGACTGGGATTATTCCCTGCATATTTTCAGACCACAATGCTTTGAAACTAGAACTCAATCACAAGAGGAAAGTCGGAAGGAACTCAAATACATGGAGGCTAAAGAGCATCCTACTAAAGAATGAATGGGTCAACCAGGAAATTAAAGAAGAATTAAAAAAATTCATGGAAACCAATGAAAATGAAAACACAACTCTTCAAAATCTTTGGGATGCAGCAAAGCAGTCCTGAGAAGAAAGTATATGGCAATACAAGCCTTCCTCAAGAAACAAGAAAGGTCTCAAATACACAACCTAACCCTACACCTAAAGGAGCTGGAGAAAGAACAGCAAATAAAGCCTAAACCCAGCAAAAGAAGAGAAATAATAAAGATCAGAGCAGAAATCAATAAAATCGAAACCAAAAGAACAGTAGACAGATCAATGAAATTAGGAGCTGGTTCTTTGAAAGAATTAACAAGATTGATAAACCCCTGGCCAGACTTATCCAAAAGAAAAGAGAAATGACCCAAATCAACAAAATCATGAATGAAAGAGGAGAGAGCACAACCAACACCAAAGAAATACAATTATAAGAACATATTATGAGCAACTCTATGCCAGCAAATTAGATAACCTGGAAGAAATGGGTGCATTCCTAGAGATGTATCAACTACCAAAATTGAACCAGGAAGAAATAGAAAACCTGAACAGACCTATAACCACTAAGGAAATTGAAGCAGTCATCAAAAATCTCCCAACAAACAAAAGCCCAGGGCCAGGTGGCTTCCCAGGGGAATTCCATCAGACATTGCAAGAAGAATTAACACCTATTCTCCTGAAAATGTTCCAAAAAATAGAAATGGAAGGAAAACTTCCAAACTCATTTTAGGAGGCCACCATTACCTTGATCCCAAAACCAGACAAAGACCCCATCATAAAGGAGAATTACAGACCAATATCCTTGACGAAGATGGATGCAAAAATTCTCACCAAAATACTAGCCAATAGGATCCAACAGTACATTAAAAGGATTATTCACCATGACCAAGCGGGATTTATCCCTGGGCTGCAAGGTTGGTTCAACATCCGCAAATCAATCAACGTGATACAGTACATTAACAAAAGAAAGAACAAGAATCATATGATCCTCTCAATAGTTGCAGAAAAAGCATTTGACAAAGTACAGCATCCTTTCTGGATCAAAACTCTTCAGAGTATAGGGATAGAGGGTACATATCTCAATATCATAAAAGCCACCTATGAAAAACCCACAGCGAATATCATTCTCCATGGGGAAAAGCTGAGAGCTTTTCCCCTAAGGTCAGGAACGTGGCAGGGATGTCCACTATCACCACTGGTATTCAACATAGTATTAGAAGTCCTAGCAACAGCAATCAGACAACAAAAAGAAGTCAAAGGCATCCAAATCGGCAAAGAGGAAGTGAAACTCTCACTCTTTGCAGATGATATGATACTGTATGTGGAAAACCCAAAAGACTCCACCCCAAAACTGCTAGAACTCATACAGGAATTCAGTGTAGTAGCAGGATATAAAATCCATGCACAGAAATCAGTGGCATTCCTATACACCAACAACAAGACAGAAGAGACACAAATCAAGGAGTCGATCCCATTTACAATTGCACCCAAAACCATAAGATACCTAGGAATAAATTTAACCAAAGAGGCAAAGGTCTGTACTCAGAACTAACTATAAAATACTCATGAAAGAAATTGAGGAAGACACAAAGAAATGGAAAAACATTCCATGCTCATGGATTGGAAGAACAAACATTGTGAATATGTCAGTGCTACCTAGAGCAATCTACACATTCAATGCAATTCCCATCAAAATACCATCCACCTTTTTCAAAGAAATGGAACAAATAATCCTAAAATTTGTACAGAACCAGAAGAGAGCCCGAATAGCCAGAGGAATATTGAAAAAGAAAAGCAAAGCTGGCAGCATCACAATTCTGGTCTTCCAGCTCTATTACAAAGCTGTCATCATCAAGACAGTATGGTATTGGCACAAAAACAGACCCATAGATCAATGGAACAGAATCGAGAGCCCAGAAATGGACCCTCAACTCTATGGTCAACTCATCTTTGACAAAGCAGGAAAGAATGTCCAATGGAAAAAAGACAGTCTCTTCAACAAATGGTTTGGGAAAATTGGACAGCCACATGCAGAAGAATGAAACTGGACCATTTCCTTACACCACACACAAAAACAGACTCCAAATTGTTGAAAGACCTAAACGTGAGACAGGAGTCCATCCAAATCCTAAAGGAGAACACAGGCAGTGACCTCTTCGACCTCAGCCCCAGCAACTTCTTCCTAGAAACATCGCCAAAGGCAAGGGAAGCAAGGGCAAAAATGAACTCCTGGGACTTCATCAAGATAAAAAGGTTTTGCACAGCAAAAGAAACAGTCCACAAAACCAAAAGACAACCGACAGAATGGGAGAAGATATTTGCAAATGACATGTCAGATAACGGGCTTGTATCCAAAATCTATAAAGAACTTATCAAACTCAGCACCCAAAGAACAAATGATCCAGTCAAGAAATGGGCAGAAGACAGGAACAGACATTTTTCCAAAGAAGACATCCAAATGGCCAACAGACACATGAAAAAGTGCTCAGCATCACTCGGCATCAGGGAAATCCAAATCAAAACCTAAACGAGATTCCACTTCACACCCATCACAATGGCTAAAATTAACAAGTCAGGAAACGACAGATGTTGGCGGGGATGCAGAGAAAGGGGAACCGTCCTACACTGTTGGTGGGAATGCACGCTGGTGCAACCCCTCAGGAAAACAGGATGGAGGTTCCTCAAACAGTTGAAAATAGAGCTCGCATATGATCCAGCAATTGCAGTACTGGGTATTTACCACAAAGATACAAATGTAGGGATCCGAAGGGGTACGTGCACCCCAATGTTTATAGCAGCAATGTCCACAATAGCCAAACTGTGGAAACAGCCAAGATGTCCATCGACAGATGAATGGATAAAGAAGAAGTGGTATATATACACAATGGAATATTATGCAGCCATCAAAAGGAATGAAATCTTGCCATTTGCAACAACGTGGATGGAACTGGAGGGTGTTATGCTGGGTGATATAAGTCAATCAGAGAAAGACATGTATCATATGACCTCACTGATATGAGGAATTCTTAATCTCAGGAAACATCTGAGGGTTGCTGGAGTGGTGGGGGGGTGGGAGGGATGGGGTGGCTGGGTGATAGACATTGGGGAGGGTATGTGCTATGGTGAGCACTGTGAATTGTACAAGACTGATGAATCACAGATCTGTACTTCTGTAACAAATAATGCAATATATGTTAAGAAAAAAAAGAAGAAGAAGATAGCAGGAGGGGAAGAATGAAGGGGAGAAAGTCGGAGGGGGAGAGGAACCATGAGAGACGATGGACTCTGAAAAACAAACTGAGGGTTCTAGAGGGGAGGGGTGTGGGGGGATGGGTTAGCCTGGTGATGGTTATTAAAGAGGGCACGTTCTGCGTGGAGCACCGGGTGTTATGCACAAACAATGAATCATGGAACAGTACATCAAAAACTAATGATGTAATGTATGGTGATTAACATAACAGTAAATTATTAAAAAAAAACAAAAAACTGAAGTGGTTTACATTCACATATAAACAAAACTGCCTCAATTATAAATCAATCTAAAGTAGCACTCAAATTAGGTAGCATAGTTCAACAAGAAGTTCATAGGATAGGTATTTCATATTATTTTATACATATAACAAGAGTAAGTATATATATGCAGAGCTCGCCGCTAAAAATGGTTGTCACATTTTTAATGGTTGAAAAAAATAAAAATAAGAATATTTGTGACATATGAGGATGATATGTAATTCATATTTTGGAGTCCATAAATGAGGTTTTATTGGCACACAGTCATGTTCATTGGCTCACTTATTGTCTGGCTGTTTTCACATTCCATTGGCAGGGTTGAGGGCTCAGAGTTGCAGGCCAGAGACTCTATGGCCTACATAACCTAAAGTATTTACTATCTAGCCCCTTCTAGAAGAATGTTGCCAGCCCTAGTCCTAGGTAAAAGCAGATGATTTGGTCTAAATCCTGATCCTATCACTGGCTGGCTGAGTTTAACTTGGACTTGTCCTTAACCTCTCTTATCTTTACTTTCCTTCTATGTAAAACTTGGATAATAATACCCTTTTTGATAGAGTTTTGGAAAAAGAAAATGAGGTAAACACTTGAGATTGCTTAGCTTGAGGTATGCACTTAAATATGATAGCTGTGATATTATCTCAAATGCTCTACTTCATAAAAGCTGAAGTCTTCTATTAAGATAACCTCTCTCCATGCACACATGAACAAATTTTATTTCAGGTATCAGTCTGAGTAGTTAGTATTGATTATAAGATTAAAGCAAATGGCACTACAGTGTAACTAATATACCTGCATCTCCAAGAGGGTTTTTAAATCTCAACAAGAGCTCTTGACCCACATAGATCTTCATTTGATGATTGATAACTGGTGATTTATCTGCAGAGCTGTGGGTTCTTGTGTATTTCCAGTCTACTCTGATAAAGCTATGACTGCACTGATCCTCAGTGACTTAGGGGGAGCCTGACCTCTTTTTTTTTTTTTAATGCCCATAAAAACCAATGACCTTGTTTATTCATTCATTAAAAAACAAAATTCAACGGAGTAAATTTGAAGATCTAGTTGGCTTTATCCAACAAATCATGAATCGGGCAGCATCCCATCTAGCAAACAGAAGGGAGCTCTGAGGTACTCTACAAAATGGAGAGATTCTACAGGAGGAAACAAGTTTGGGAGAGGGAAGATTGTTTCAGGCAAGGTCCCTTTCCCTTGGGGGAAGGGCAGGATGTCTTCTCCTGCAGATTACCTCATTTAGTGCTGATCAGGAAATTCCAGACTGATTGGTTTAAAATTCCACTCCTGGGAGAGGCTGAAACTGCTGTGAGGGTAGGTATTAAGTTTGGGTGAGGCTTAGCAAAAGTGACTCCATTTGGGACCCCGTTGTGGTCTTCTTGACACTAGTATGTTCCTCTTCCATTCTCTGCCTGATAAATTCTAGCCTCCTTTAGGACTCCCATCAAACATTAGCTCCTTTAAAAAACATTTCTAGTCTCACTTCTTCCCCGGCAAGAATGGAGTGTCCATCCTCCGCGATTCAGTAGCACTTCATTATAGCACTTATCATCCTGCACTGTAATTATGTGTTTACACATCTGCTTCTCCCATTAGACCTTGCTGTTCCCCAAAGGTATATATTACATCTTATTCATCTTTGGATCCACTGCTTCTGAAACATTGCCTGACACTTACCAGGACTCAGTAAGTGTTGGATAAATAAATTAATAAGGAAAGGACCTGAGAGGAAATCAAAGCTAAATCGAGTCTGCCCAGGGCTTTGTTTGTCAAGATAAAGATCTGGGATCTCCACGGCTGCTCCTTAGATGGGGGCAGGATCCCAGATTCCCTCTCTCCCAAACCACCATAAATTAAATCTATGATGACTGGTATGATTTAATCCTGACTTCTGCTTTTCCACGTCGTTCCATTTATCAAATGCTCCCATTGGCTTTGGCTTTCTGGAAAGTATTAGAAATTTCTCATTGGCCATGTTGTTCTTAATTCCTACCCTCCCCAGTCTATTTCTTTACTGTTAGTGGTTTAACCTTTTTTGTACTTCTCTCCTATTTTAGTCAGCTCTGGAGAATGAAAGGAGACAGTATACCCATATAAATTAGAAACTCTTAATTTTTAATAAGGCACATGGAGGTCAATAAGAATGGAAGACCTATTCTCAGGGTATTCCACTTGAAAATGAAGGTCTAAAGTACTCTTTTGTGTCATATTTGTAAATCATGTGATGCAGCAGTTAAAAAAATCAATATGGGGCACCTGGCTGACTCAGTCCCTAGGGCATGGGACTCTTGATCTTGGGGTCGTGAGTTTGAGCCCCACGTTGGGGAGAGAGATTACTTTAAAAAAAAAAATCACTGTAAACTTCATGTGCTAACAGAAGTCCAGTGTCCATATGAAAGAGATGGTGGACCAGCTCCATTTCATTGTCCACCAGCCAAATCTCATCTGCCTAATGTGTTCACTTCAATGGGCATGCATCCGAATGGAAATACACAGGATTTCTTGCCCTCTGGAAGGTCACAGCCTGGTATCTGACAAGAGCAAGTCCAGCAACAGGCTCTGGTCAGGAAGATGGGGACTGCATGGTGCTCTGGGAGTGCTGTCTGCTGGCTCGAAGCCCTTCAGGCACTTAATACTCAACACGCTCTTCCATGGAAGTATTATTGTTCCAGGAGTAAGGGAGAGAGTCCAGGAAGGGCCAAGGATGCTTTTCATCCCAAGGCCCTGGGAGAAATCCCTTTTTCCTGCAAGATGAGAATCTGAACACAAATGGATGGAGAGGACAATGAAGCTCAGATAATGAGTCCACACCAGGATAACAGCCTGCTGATGAATGCATAAACCAGCCAGTTTCTTTTCCCACCTTCCTGAGATCTCAGCTGATGGGCCGCTCCCTCCCGCCACGGAGCATCCAGGCTTGCCCCCAAAAACCAGGGAGGTGAGGCCTCATTGCCATTATATCTTGCATTACAAAAGCTGGGCTTTTAAAACCCAAACATGCAAAACTGGGTAGTAATTTGCATTGTAATACAGCTCCGTTGACTTAAATGGTCTCTGAAGATGATATGGGGCAGGATTTGGGTTATGAAAATTTGGTCAGAATCAAACTTTACACCAAACTATGAAATATAAAATAAAAGCGAGCCCAGTCTCACCTAATGGAGTAGAAGCTTGTGGTGAGAGAGCACAACATAAACTCAAAATATTGGAAATATTTGCAACCGAGGTGCAAAGACTAAAATACATGCCTCATTGCTCTCCTGCGCACGGGGTTGATGAGGTTTCTAAATCTGCCTTGGCATCCTCACTTAGCCAGGGACAGTGACATTTTTACCTTTGGCCATCTCACCCTCCAAAATCTGGGGCAGCCTGCAACACTATCCCCGACTGGGGCAGTGGAGAAGCGAGCCCCCGCCAAGGGGCACAACTGGGTTGTCACCTGGAACATTCTCAGATAGCTGTTTAATTTTTTAAATCCACCCTTAACCCTTGGGCCCCAGACCTGCACTGGTTCAAAGGAAGGGCACAAGGGAACCATCTGAGCTGTTTGTGTTGCTGCTACTTCAGGAGGATCAGATGAACGGATCACACCGTGCACCACACTAGTCATACAATCTCAGCAGGAATTTATTCTGGGCTCTGTTTCACAGATACTAACACTCACCACTTGGTTTCAGAACTGGAAATAGCATACCCTTTTTAGAACCTACAAAGACCTCCCAAGAAGCTCACCTCAAATAAAAGACCTGAGCCTCATTTCGGAGATATGTAGACGTCTGATCTGCAAACCTGCTTACCCGTCTTGAGAAGATATTCTACCCATTTCCCGCTTTTATGCATTTACTCCTCAGACCTAGAAAACGCTGCCAAGTTCTCCTGCGAAATTACGCTCTTCTTCCCCCATGATCTTATTAGGATGTGACCCTCATGAGAACAATGACACCATCTGTCTATTTTTACTTACAGTTATATCTACGGGGCATAGCCCACTGCTTGAATCATGCCTCCTGCGACTGTCCCACCACATGTTAAGACAAACTCTAAAGTCCCAGGGTTTAAATCACTGTGGAACTGATGCACAAAGACACAGGTTCCTGGGACAGAAAGGATAGCCCAGGAACAAACTGAAGGATATGTAAAAACGCAGTTCTGTAATTTATTCCTTCTACACATATGTACTGGGGAAGTGTACGCACAGTGCCTGATAGTGGGAAAACTTGGTGTATGAGAAGTCAGGTATGATCCCTGCCCTAACGGAGCCACCAGTGGGGGTGGGAAAGCAGACTTTAAACAAATAGTTTTATTTGTCGTAAGTCTCTAAAGCCATGGATTTGATGCTCTCATCTCAGGAACTTGGTACTCATTGCTCCCTCCATTTGGAATTCTTCTCTTTTCCCCCAAGGTATTTTAGCTTGTCCCTTCACTTCATTCGGGTCTTTTCACTGAATGTCACTTACATAGAACAGCCTTCTCTGACCTCTTTTTCCTAAATTTCAGTCCTGGTCACCCTCTACATTGACCTTTTTACTCACAGTTGTTGTTGTTGTTGTTACACTTATCTACCTAATAGTATGTTATATAATCGAGGGCTTGTTTATCGCCTGTTCTTGCTGCCTGAATGAAGTCCCCTGAGAACTGGAGCATTGTTCACCTTTGTATTTCCAGCCCCTGGAATGGTGCCTACCTGGGGGTAGGCACCAATCAAATATATAGTAAGTATTAGCTTGATGCCTTTCCAATCAACAGGAAAAGCACACATTAATCGACGAACAACTTTGGGACAATTCGTTTTCTACATATCCCTACATCATTCTGCGTTTATCAATAGATAGGTTGAACTGCTTAATAAATAAATTAATGAATCATATATGAAAAAAGAGAAGATGACAAATCATAAATGTTTGGCCAGACAGCTTACCATAAAATGATTGCCTTGTAACCACCACCCAGATGTATGAAGAGAACCTCATCAGCCCAACAGAGGCACCTCTTGGGACCCTGCCGGTTAGGGTGACTGACCATCCCAGTTTGCATGGGATTGACCCTGGTTTAACATTAAGGAAGGCGCATAATGTGATGAGCACTGGGTATTATACGAAACTAATCAATCATTGAACACTACACCAAAAACTAATGATGTA
This sequence comes from Zalophus californianus, assembly GCF_009762305.2. NCBI lineage: Eukaryota > Metazoa > Chordata > Mammalia > Carnivora > Otariidae > Zalophus > Zalophus californianus. Next base: position 135,952,815 of record NC_045600.1, read on the forward strand.
CTATATGCTGACTAATTGAATTTAAATAAAATAAAATATATATAAAAAAAGAAAAAAACAAAAAAGAAAATCTTGAGTGGTTACTCAGTCCCAGGAAAATCAGGACAGTTGGCTACTGCATGTCCAAGTACCACTGTACTTTTCTGCCAAAATTACCCCCCTCTTGATTTATAGACACCATAGATTAGCTTTGTCTGTTTTTGAACTTTCTATAAATGAAATCATGCAGTTCTTTTGCTCATTACCTTTGTGAGTTTCACTCATACTTTGCATGAAGAAACTCATTCATCTCATTGCTCTATAATATTCCATTTATTTATACATTCTACTACTGATGGACATTTGGGTTGTTTCCAATTTTTGGCTATTATAAATAAGGCCGCTGTGAATATTTTTGAGATGTCTGTTGGTCAACCTATGTGTTTGTTTCTGCCGGGTACATCTATTCCTGAGAATGGAACTACTGGATCACAGGGTGCAAGTGTGTTCAGCTTTTGCAGAATGCCAAATAATTTTCCAAAGTAGTTGCACTAATTGCTGCTCCCACTGTGGATGTATGAAGAATCCAGTTTCTCCACAACTGATCAGTATTTGTTATGGTTAATCCTTTTACGTTTACTCATTCTTCTGAGTGTATAGTGGTATCTTGCTGTGGCTTTCATTTGCATTTTCCTAGGGGTGTGTAATATATATATATATATATATATATATATTTAAGATTTATTTATTTATTTATTTATTTATTTGAGAGAGGGAGAGAGAGCGCAGAGGGGAGGGAAGGGAGAGGGAGGATCTTAAGCAGGCTTCAGGTTCAGCGCAGAGCCCGGTATGGGGCTCAATCTCAGGACCTTGAGATCATTACCTGAGCCTAAACCAAGAGTTGGATGCTCAACCGACTGAGCCACTCAGGTGCCCTGGTTTTTATGTTTTTTAAAATGCCTGTTCAAATCCTTTGCTCATTTTCTATTGATTTTTTCTATTTTCTATTATTCGTAATGATCTTTTCCTTATTTGTATATTCTTTCTAAATTCTGGATATGAGTCTTTTGCTGGTAATATGAATTAAAATATGTTCTCCAAATCTGTGATTTATAATTCCATTCTCTAAATACTGTCCAATGTCTCTTTATGAGTAGTGCTTATATTTTCCTGTTTAAGAAATCTTTGCCAAACTGAATAGTCCTGAAAATATGCTCCTGTATCTTCTATAATTCATTTAAAATTGAGTTTTGTATGGGGGTTAAGGTAAGGCTCAAGTTTTGGTTTCCTTTGTTGTTGGTTTTTGTTGTTGTTGTTCATATAAATTTTCAGTTTATTTGGCATCATTATTGTTAACAGCATCCGCTTTTCATTCTGTCATAAATCAAGTGCCCTTTTGTGTATGGGTCTGTCTCTGGACTCTTATTGTGTTTCATTGGTCCAATTATCTATGCTCATATGAATTAATATCTTAATTACAATACCTTTATAATAATTTAATATCTGATGGTAGAAATATTTCAAGTTTATCTGGCTACCTATGCATCACTGCATTTCCATACAAATTTCAAAATTCTAATTGTTCATTTACACACACACACACACACACACAAATAAGCTTACTGGAATTTAAGTCAACTTGGAAAAATTTACAAATTTATATCAATGGCTCTTCTAATCCATGAAACATAATATAGCCTTCCCATTATATAGTTTTTATTTAAGTTATTTTGATACTGTTCTTTCTATATTATAGAGGTCTTGCCCATCAGTTTGGTTTTAGGTATTTGAAAATTTTGGGGGTATTCTTCTACATGGTATTATTTGTTTAATTCATTTCTTAAACTGTTGCTGGTATATGGGAATGAAATTTATTTTTGATATTGACCTTGTATCCAAAAAACTTGCTAAATTCACCTACTAATTTTAATAGTTTGGAGATTTTTAAATTTTCTATGTATACAATCATGTTGTCTGTGAATGACAGCTTTATTTCTATTCCATTTTAATCCATGTATATTTATTTTAGTTATGGCTGTATGTCTGTATGAATTTTATTTAATAATATATTGCATGGTCACAGCCTCTAATACAAAGTCAATAGGAATGGAGAAAGAACAGTCATTGTCTTACTTCTAGTCTCTGGTAAAAATTGCAATAGTTGATTATTAAATATGATGTTTACTATTGGTGTTTTGTAGACATTCTTTATCAGTTTAAGGAGGTTCCTTTTTATAAATGGTTTGCTAATTTTTTAAATCATGAATCAGAGTTGAATTTTGTCTAATTTTCTTTCTATATCTATTGAGATAATTATTTTATTTTTCTCCTTTATTATATTAGTGGGAAGAATTATTAATAACGAATTGATTTCTCAGTTTTAAAACCAACCTTGAATTCCTGGAATAAGCTTTAAACTAGCCCTAACGTATTATCTTTTTCATATATTCTTGACCTCAGTTTGCTTTTTAATGTTTTTTTAATCTATGTTCATGAGAGAAACTTACTTATAATTTTAATTTCTTAGAATGCCCTGTCAGTTTTGGGAATCAAGGTTATAATGGTATCATAATATTAATTAGAAAGTGTTCACTCTATTCTCTGAAAATTTTGTTTAAGATTGTTGTCATCCTTCCTTTAATTTTTGGAAATATTTATCAGTGAAGACATCTGGTCTTGGGGCTTTCTTCAGAAGGTTGTGTGTGTGTGTGTGTGTGTGTGTGTGTGTGTGTGTGTGTGTGTGTTTATATGTGTAAACAACAATCATTTTATTAACTTTGTAATTTTGTGGGTCAAAAATGCAGGCAAGGCACCGGAGAAACAGCTCTTCTCTATGATGCATAAGAAAAAATGCAGCTATTATTTATAGTCAGAATTTTGGGACTAGGATTATCACTGAAGATAATCTAGTCTATGTGCTCTGGGAGCCATCTTGTCTTGGAATTTTCTTTGTGGGAAGTTTTTTTGTTTTGTTTTTGTTTTTTTTAACTCTGCTTACAGGTCAAATAACTTTTTGAGTTCTTCAGTTTTCTGTGTTGTTTTTTTTTCAGTTATCATCTCTTCAAATACAGCTTCTGTCCCATATGTTTCTACCTTTTCTTCTTATTCACCAATTATTTAAATATTAAATCTTATTAATGAAACCTGTATGTATAAGAAGATCTTTTATGTACCTTGACACTTTTTTTGTCTCCATTATTTAGTCTGAATATTTTCTTTCTTTCTTTTTTTTTTTTTTTTAATTTTCAGAGCGGGAGCGGGTGGAGGGGCAGAGGGAGACACAGAGACAGAATCTTAAGCAGGCTCTATACCCAGCATGGAGCCTGACGTGGGGCTTGATCCATGACCCTGAGATCATAACCTGAGTTGAAATCAAGAGTTGGTTGTTTAACCAACTGAGCCACCAGCTGCCCCAAGTCTGAATATTTTCTATTGACCTATCTTCCAGTTCACTAATCCTCTGTTCCTGCTGTGTCTAATTTACTGCTTAACTCAACTAATGAGTCTTTAGTTTTTACATTTTCAGTTTGGGGATTTCATTAGTCTCTTAAAAAAACTCTAATGAAATCTTCCAGCTTATCATTTATTCTGTCTTCCCTTTTGATTTTTAATTACCTTTTCTAACTCCTCGCATGTTCAGTCACTTCTTTACTGAGGGTCAAATATTGTGAGTGGAAAATTATCAAGATCGTATGAATCTCTGGCTGACATCTTTCTCCATAGAGGATTTGTTTTTTCTTTCCAGCAGCCAATTAAAATTGGGTCAGATCTCTTTAATCCAGTTTGGGATTGAGTGGTTTGAACCACGGTTTCAGTTTTTGTGGGGGATGGTCTATTTCCAGCTTACCTTTACTCCTAGTGTTTATCCCTTCTATAGTTCTAACTGAAAGTCTGGGGTGTTTACCAGGGATCCTTCTATTTAGTGAGCTCCGACCTTCAATATCTGTCTTCTAAGCTCTATGAGGTTACCAAAATCTCTGCCTAAACTTTCAGTCTCTTAGATGCCACTTTATACTCTGCTTTTTAGCCTCTTGGTTCTAAGCTGCTTTAGACTTAGCAAATGCCTCAATGGGAAAAACATACAGAATGTCAGGCTCACATTAACGTACTACTCTTCTCTGCTCCTTTGATACATTTCCAGTGCCTTAAAATTGGACTTTGTTTGAATTGTGACCAGATTTTCTAGTTATTCTCACAGTCAAAACTGGTCTACAACAAACTACTCTACCAGAAGTGGAAAACATCTTGCCTCCTAAGTTTTATTCAGTAAAGGGGGATTTTAGCAACTAGATGGTGTTATCTCAGTGACAGGTGTTTCAGTGAGGAGAATGAAAAATCTAGAGTGTCTTAGAATGTGTGCAACCCATAAAAATAATCAAAGAAAGAATATCATCAAGATTCTGAATTCTAGGGGTATTTTGGTGGCTCAGTTGGTTAAGCGTCTGCCTTCAGCTCAGGTCATGATCCCTGAGTCCCATGATCAAGCCTCATGTCAGGCTCCCTGCTCAGTGGGGAGTCTGTTTCTCCCTCTCCCTCTGACCCTCCCCCCTGCTCCTTCTCTCTCTCTCTCAAATAATAAATAAAATCTTTTAGAAAAAGAAAATTAAAAAAAGATTCTGAATTCTAGTGAATTTTTAATCAATTAAAACCAACCCTAATTCAAATACCATTCCAGACCTCAGTGATGAATGCAATTTAATCCTAAGCATCTATATAATTTGGGGGAAGGGGGAATCCTTACATTGGAAATAAAACTAATAATGATTGACAATATCTGAAAACTCTATGTCATTTATCCAAATGGAATAACAAATGGCAAATTCAGTGTGAATGTTTGTTGAAAAGTCAACCAGGCACCAGTTCTTGCTGAACTCAGGTAAAGTTCTTGAACTGAACTTAATAAGCAATCAAGGTGGTAATTAAAATAAAATTTTGGTGGATGCTGTGCTAAAAATTTAAACTCACCAGTTAAAGCTACATATTAGGATGGCATACGTGTTTCCTTTCATGTAACAACCACAATTAACTCTCAGTGAAATACTGAAGGACCACGTTGGGAAGAATTTTGAGACTGTATCTGAGCTCAGGGGAAAAGAGAACTATGAGCACCTAGTGACTGTCTTTTATTGACAGCACTTTTTGTTAAGTGTCTGCCATCTGTGATGTAGATGTCACACACAAAGATATATTTATAAGCATAACAATGGTGAAAAATCAAAATTATCTCGAGATAATCCCCTGGGAAATATACTCTTATAATTTCTGGCTCTGTTTTTCTTATATTAACCATCTGGAGCCAGTATTCCTTGTGTCATTTAAGTTTTGAGGCTCACCACTTTCCTGTGCAGTACGCATCCCTATATGGCACCACATACATCTGCATGCCTACACATTGCTCCTTCTTCTGGCTTTTTGAGACTCACCTCATCCTTTAGCCCTGATGTTTGAATCTGTCTTCCTAGCCAAGACCATGCTTCCCTCCTTGACTAAAATTTCCCAATTGATTCTCTTCCCTGTTACACTGCCTCAGGTTACTCAGCAATCAGAATGGGCAGAACAGATGGGACCACACGGAATTATGAAGGCGGATGGTTTGGCAGAAGGGCTCATGGTCCCAAATGCTCTTGTTCACAAGGACTTGGGTTTCTTTCTTGTATTTTTCAGTCAGATTCTCCACTATTTCACTCTTTCTTCTTTATCCACCTCTACTATAATCCTTCCTCATCCCTGATTTTCTTTGTACCTTATCTTCATGTGGTTTTGCTTTTTATATGTCCTTAGCACGTGCTCAAGGTCGCATAACAGGACATACCGGTGCAATGTTCATGGTGACTTCTGCTCTACTAGTCAGATTCTAAACATTTCCCTTTCTCACTTCATTGTGTGGGTCTCAAGAATATGAAATGTTCATGGAATTTTGCTCTGTAGCACCACACTAGTGTCTTCAACTGATTGTTGAAGATTTGTTTTCCTAAACCCACAATACTAAAATACCATATTTCTACATCATATCATAAAGAATATTTGTAAGCAAATTTAACCATGTCATTCATTGTACCTTGAAATCTTCTTTTTTTTTCTTTTTTTTAAATTTTTTTTAAAATTTTATTTATTTATTTCAGAGAGAGGGAGAATGAGAGATAGAAAGCACGAGAGGGAAGAGGGTCAGAGGGAGAAGCAGACTCCCCGCCAAGCAGGGAGCCCGATGTGGGACTTGATCCCGGGACTCCAGGATCATGACCTGAGCCGAAGGCAGTCGCTTAACCAACTGAGCCACCCAGGCACCCGTACCTTGAAATCTTCTAACCACATGTATTTTATGTACTTAGTTAGTTATTTTTTTAAAGATTTTATTTATTCATTAGAGAGAAAGAGAGAGCACACAGCAGGGGGAGAGACAGAGGGAGAGAGAGAAGCAGACTCCCCACTGAGCTGGGACCTCCCCCTGCCCCCCCCCCCCCCGACGTGGGGCTCCATCCCAGGTCCTGGAGATCATGACCTGAGCCGAAGGCAGACGCCTAACCACCTGAGCCACCCAGGTGCCCCATGTGTACTTAATTTTTAACCTAGTCAATATTTTTATTCCAATATAAGAAATTCTCTTTGGTTAATACTACTTTTCAAAAAGGGAAATGACATTGAAAGCATAAATTCCAAACGCCAAATCTGTCACGTTTTTTTCTACTTAAATAATGCTGCCTTGGTCCTGTTCTGCCCTCTATCTCTCTAAGCCAGGGGTTCACAGACTATGGCCTACAGGCTAAATGTAGCCCTACTGTCATTTTTGTAAAGCCTTTGAGCTAAGAATGATCTTTACATTTTTTAAATGATTAAATTGTAAATGGTTCTATAAATACCTACATCATGCTTTTGATTTTGCCTCTGGACCTGCAAAACCTAAATCATTTATTATCTGGTCTCTTATGAAAGAGTTTACTGGCCCCTGTGTGGTCTCAGAATGAATCCTATGCCCTTTAGGCATTAAGCAAGGGGCAAAAAGGAAGTAGTTCAAGGTCATTGGTTCCCCATATAGCAAGTTGCAAGAACCACAACTTGTCTGTGTCAGGGGTGTCCAGGATGGGTTTTGCTCATTTTGAAACAGAAACAAGATGATTTTTCTGGAATATTCAAATTTTAAAATAATTTAAATTGCATATTAGAAAATTTCAGATAAAAATATACTCTTCACCAGAATGATCATTGCAGTTTCCTCTCTCATAGTCACGCAATGTCAAATGAAAACCCTAATGATAAAGGAACTGTGCCTTCCACTGTAGGATTGTTTTGGTTTCCACAGTTAATATTCTGCCAATCTTGCTTCTCTAGGCTGCTGCAGAGGGGAAGGAGTGGGGCAGGGAAGGTAGTTCATTGTGAGATGTGACATTTTGGAATCTGGTCCTTAGTACTGTAGGCGCAGGAACATGACTTCTCTTTTAACTCTGGTCTGATCAGGCTCTTGGGCAATGACTCACAGTAATTTTCAACTCACAACCAGATGCCAGTTTGTTAATTTGCACTGGGAGAAGAACTTGTCTTGGGACCCAGGGCTGGCTGTTTATTCTGTTGGAAGAACTCTCTCTCTCCATGTGAGGGCGGATTGATACAGGAGGCCAAATTGAGCTTGTTAGCAGCTCTGCAATGGACTCAGAAACCCAGATTGTTTTTAAGGCTATTTGCATTATAGTCTTCTAGTCCTTTAGTACATTTCTACCTAAAGAACTTGAGTTCATCTAGACCTGGGGTCAGTAAACTCTGGCCAGTGGGCTGGCCACCTGTATTTGTAAATGGAGTTTTATTGAAACAGAGCCATGCCCATTCATTTATGCACTGGGTGTGGCAGCTTTCTGCAACAGAAACTCTATGGCCTGCAAAGCCTAAAAGATTTACTATCCAGCCTTTTACAGGGTCTACTGACTCCTGATCTAGTAGTCCAGAGTTTTTTAAGCAGCAGTTGTGACCTAATAGTGGTTTTTGAATCAATTTCAGAAATTAAGACCAGCATTTTATTTTTATTTTAAAGATTTTATTTATTTATTTATTTGAGAGAGAGATGTTGGGACCCTGGGACCCTGGGACCCTGGGACGATGACCTGAGCTGAAGGCAGACGCTTAACCGACTGAGCCACCCAGACACCCCTGACCAGCATTTTATTTCAAGTAGAATAAAAAATAATGGAAAAGATCAGAGTCCTTTTTTTTTTCCCAAGGTAAGAATTATTTTGTGAAACCTTTGTTTTTGTATGTTGTGATGGTTCATTTTTTTTTCTCCTCATTTTGTCTAACTCTCTGTGTCTGTTTCTGTGTGTTAGGGAGATCAGCTACATCTCCTGCTATTGAAAGTAGTGGCCTTACAAAGAAGAGGTCCTTATTGCTCTGCAGTGCAGTACCCCCTCTTCACTAGAACCTGGTGCATCAGGGGTGTCTCCTGTGTGTGTTGCATGCACTCAGCTATTGTGCCCTGGCCACTTTTTCATTCAGTCCAGTCACTGCATAGGCTCTCTTTGCCTGTTATGAGCAGTGCTGGGTGTCCAGCTAGGGTGGGGCATACAGTTCTAACAAGGTGGACCTTGGGCTCCTGAAGGCCCACCACCATGTGATGGTTCATTTTATGTGTCTGTCACACTGGGCCAAGGGATGTCCAGATATCCGGTCAACGTATGTGGGTGTGTCTATGGGAGGGTTGCCCAAAGAGATTAACATTCAAATAGGTGAACTGAATAAAGCAGATTGCCCTCCCCTCAGTGCAGGTGAAGAGCATCCCATTGGTTGCGGGCCTGCTTAGAACAGAAAGATGGAGGAAGGTTGGATTTGCTCTCTGCCTGACTGTTGAGCTGGGACATCAATCTCTTGTCTTTGGTGTGTGCCTGGTTCTTCAAACTCATACTGAAATCTACGCAATTGTCTCTCTTGGGTCTCCAGCCAACTGATGGCAGATCATGGGCCTTCTCAGCCTCCAAAATTACATGAACCAATATCTTATAATAAATCTCTATAGATGTATCTCCTGTTGGTTCGGTTTCTCTGGAGAACCCTAATACATATGTATACACACAGACATATGTATATGGATTCTGGCTCACAATGTAAAATGTTTTTTCTTATTGAGGGTCATGTTAAATAACATTTCAAAAAACACTGACCTAGAAAAAGTCCTCTTTTCTTTTAAAATTCTGAAAAACACTGAGGAACTCTGACCTTTAGACTCCCCTTCTTACTATCATTATTATTCATATTTGTAATAATAGTATTGTGTAGAACATCATCATTTTCAAACGCTTTCCAACAAATCCCCAAACATGAAAAAAAGAAGTTATTAGCCCTGATTGAGGGTCAAGGAGGTCATGGTCCCAGAAGTTAGGGGCCTTGGTCAAGGCCACAGTTCTCAAGGTCAGGGGGTGTCTTCAAACTCATGTCTTCTGACTCATTGTTCAGGTTCTTCTCTGTCCTGTCTTTCTAGGTTCTACAAAACTCCCTCCTATCTGATAACACATCAACAATGTTATAGGATTTTCAGGATTATCTTCTTTATATCCCTTTTATGCTGATGGTCTTGGGATAAAATGTCCTGGAGATGCCTCTTTCCAAAACCATCCCTATAGCTCTGTCTCTGGAAGAGAATGTGACAGCTTCATAGTCCCCCTCATCCCCCTGTATGAGGTCATCAAGGACTTACAAAGATAAGGACCTTCTACTCCAAGGAAAAGCAAAGTGAATATGATCCACCCAGACACAGCTTTGCCTCCACCCTGCTGTCCCTTTCCAGGGTGGGGGAAACAAATTATAAAATTATCAGACATGGAGGGGCCAAGGGCTCTTGAGTTTGCTGGGGAGTTGGGCAACATGATTTGGGAGATTCACTTTTGACACTGGAAAATGCCTCCTGCCTTGATCTTCTGCGGAGGGCTAAGAAAACTTGGGGAGAAACAGCAGGACACAGGAGTGGACGTGAGGTCTAGCCACTGACACTGAGGGCTCGCACTGCACGGGAGGCCTTAGCCTGGATAAACTCAGTCTGGCTCCCCACAGCTCTCTGTGACAAGTCGGGTTGACAGAAGCTGGTGGTCCGTGCTCAGCCTCAGCATGGCAGGGGCAGGCCCAGGGCTCAGACTTAGGCAATCTCACTCACTGTGGGCACTGCCCCTTTTCTTGAATAAAAGTGGGTAAAAAAGCTCCAGAAGCTCTTTCCTTCTAAACTGTACACCCACATAAGAAACTGGGTCCTGGGGGGAAGCGTACCAGGAATCCCACGCCCATTTGGCTGACACTCCTCTAGACACTCCGTGGCTTGGACACTCCAAGCCTCCGGACTTGATCACACAAAATGAAGCACACCAAGGGCAGCAGGCGAGTGGGAACCCTGGCACTTGCTGAAGACAGTCAGATAGATCAAGATAAAAGGCCAGCAACATGGAAACAAAGCCCCTCCTCCAGTTTTTGGAAAATGGGTATGAGGGTTAAACTCCGTGTTGTCACTTTGATACTCACAGGAAGACATCTGGTTTGAAGATGATGGTGCAAAGTTGCCTCCCCACCTCTGATGTTGCCCTTACTCCCCCTTCTTGCTATAAATCAACAGAACTATGGAGGAGAATGAGAACCCAAAAGACCAACTCATTTTCTGAACTGGGGCTCATCCAATAACAAAGCAGATAGGAGGTGTCCAGGAGCACAGGGATATTCTGAGAACACTAGCTTCTGTCCCAAGCTCTGAGGTTCTGCCCAGGCAGGGCTGGTGGCCACAAAGATGTTGGGGATGGCAGGGGTTGCCAGTTACTGCCCAGTGCCCTTCACAGACCACAGCCAAAAATGTTTTCTGAAGATCCTTCAAGGACTGGCAGGTGGCTAATACAACAATGAGGGGCCACTCCCCAGGTATTGATTTGAGATGCTGGACCTTCTTTACCTAATTTTTTGCTAACCTAATAAGATGTTTAAAAAAAGGCTAGTCAAAGGTTGTGACTTTTAGCAGTCACATTGGTTTGGAAGGATTGGGCCATTAAAAAAGCTAAATCAGGGTGGATGACTTTTTGAGGAAGAAATCCACCTGGGCCAGGGGATCTTCCAGCCAGCATGCTAGCACATCCTAGAGACTGAGCTGAGGTCTCTAACAGGACCCTCAGGAGTGATGAAGAGGAGGGGGAGGGGAAGGAGAAAGAAAGGAGAGCTGGCAGCGCTGTCAGGGAGGAGGGAGGGGGAAGGTGAGATGTGAGGGAGAGGGAAGTATTTTTCTCAAGGACCGTGAGCTGGCAGCTGTGAAGTACCACTTCCAACTATCAGAGAAGTCTTTTCAAGCAGGTAAACCTCTCAGGTATTTGTATATTAATTAGATAAGGTACTCATTTATAAGCTTTCCAGTGCCTTCTGGGGACACCTAGGTTACAGTTTATTCTGAGCCCCAGTGGTCTAAAGTCAGGCCAGGAGAGAGGTAAACCTTTTGTGGGGGAGAAAAACCTTTTCCTCCATTCTCTTATGTTCTGCTCCTGGGATCTGTGAATTAAACTGACACCGGACAGAGGAACAGGGGAACAGGGGAAGAGGCACACACATTTTATCTGATGTTGACTTTTACATGTCCAGGGAGGCATCCGTGGAAAAGAAGTGAAGATGCTGGAAGGCATTAGACCTGGGGGCTTATGGACCAGTCTAATGGAGGATGTCAAGTTGTGGAGATAGGCCTAGACAGGGGAAAGGGCTTTGGGCTTCTATGTGCAGTAGGTACATTTTGAGGAGGTAAATATTTGGGGGGATAAGAAAGGAAGATAAGGGTTTTTCAGTAAAGTTTTGTTTGTGCAGACTCAGTGCTATCTCCATTTCTGGTGATAAAGGATATTCTTCCCTTCCTGACATGAGAGAGGGGAAACCTCCTCAAAGGGAGGCACATAGTAGAAGCAGGGGGAGCTTTTCCTGCATCTGCTTTTTCTCAGTTGTCATCAGCTCAAAATAACTCTTATGTCAAAGTGGCATATTTGGAGATGGCATAGTCTAATCCCCTTCAAGGGGAAAGACTGGAGGTCAGAAGATCTTTTGAAGCATGGCCTTGAGGTAGAAGCTGATATATACAGGATGTGGTGCAGGGCAGCATAACCACATGCTACTGATTGTCAAAAGACTCAGCTTCTGATCATGGAGGAGATGCTAATTGACAACATTTAAAAATAGGGTAAGTGATTAATTTGAAAAACTTCTGTGTCTCGGATCAAGGTTGATATAGGTAGCTAAAATAGCAAATGTGCCACCCTCCCACCCATCTGTTCATCATCCATCCATCCATCCATCCCTCCATCCAACTAATTAAGTCTATGCCAGGAACTACACAAGCCAGCTAGACACTGGGACACACAAATGAATACCGCATACTCCATGTACACAAAAAACCTTGTAGTCCTGCACATGACAAAGACAGCTGCATGAGTAATTACATGGAAACTCCATTAGTGATACGATCTGGTTAACAACCAAATACGTCAGACAAGCAAGGTGTGGGTGTTACCCCTGAGGTGCGGCAGATGTTTCTTACCCCCACCGGAATCCCAGAGCTGGGTGTGGCATTCTATCTCTTGTTTGAGGGCAGGCGCAAATCCTAAAGGGGCTTGTTAGCTCTGTCAAAGGACTGTGCTGTTTCTTTCCATGGCAACCAGGTGAACTGGGGCAACAGGTCCAACCCAGCCAGCACCAAGTTTAGGGACTGGTAACTAAGGAGTCCTGGGGAAACTCTTGTAAGCAAGTGTATTTACAATAACAAGACAGTGATATTAATTCAGTTTAGCAATGATAATTCCTTAGTGAGGAGGGACTAGAAATTAATGCTGGAAGCAAATACTCATCACATCTGCAAGTAATTTGAGGTGTGGTATGTGTGTGTGTGCGTGTGTGTGTCCATCTATGCACCCTCAGGTACATAGTATCTGGATATGTAATAGGTATATGTGCTTAAACCTATTTTGTGGAGATATGTTTTGCCTTGTCACCCCTTTAGCAAACCAAGTATAATTTTGTACACTTAAAATCGTTTTTTAAAAAGGGCATGGATTCAGTTTTTCTTAAAAGTCATTCTCATTAAAATTTTGAAATTCAAAGAAGGAATGTTATCTACAGCCATCATTCACGAAGGGCCTACTCTACCCAGACTCATTGCTTGCTCACAACCTTCTGAAGTAAGTACTATTGATCTCATCATAAAAATAAACAGAGCCTTAAAAGAGGTTATGTTTAGTACTTTGCCCACACAGCTATTAATTACCAAAGGTGCTATTTGAGTTCAGCTTGCCTGATTTGGGGGTCATTTTTCTATCATTTTATGCTGCTGCTTCCTTTTGAAGAGAGAGCCTTCAGCCAAAGGACATAATGCCCTAGGCTTTAGGATTCTGGTACCTTAGATGGGTAGATCATAGAGTCCTTGCAGAACAGACCTGAACCACATTGCCCCCAGAGAAGGGCTGATTTCCCTGCAGCCTCCTTCGGTGCAGCCAGAAGACAGCATCCACACAGAGTAAGCCACTTGTCCACCCTCGAAGTTTTCCCTAGGCCCATTGAGACCATCATGGAGCCAGCCAGGCCAACAGTCAAGCCTTATAGAGTGTCACTGTTCAAGACCCTTTGGGAAAATGAGTTTAAAAAATGAGTTCTTTGATCTGAAGATTCTCATACCATTTGAAGAGAAAGACAATTTTAAGTTACGTCAAGCTTCCATGAAATACATACCCAAAGAACCCATAAATACAGAGGCCAGAAAACTTGCCCTCTGCAGAATTCCTACTTAGGAAATAGACACATAGGGTGGGATTATTTGTGTTCCAGATGATTGTTTTGCTTAATTAAGACTTCCTACTGGGTAATAACAAGCTGCCATATGCATATTTCAAATATGATCTGGAGAACAACCTGGCTTTCTACCCTGTCTTTTAGGAGGTGTGCCCGGATGAAGAAAGGCCTGCGAACTCTAGCACACCACCCTCTATGCTCAAGGGAAAGGGGCTTCAACAATAAAGTCAAGCCTGAGGGATCTGATCTTGGACCATGTCATGGTGGAAAGATTGTCAGTGATCTTTAGGGAGAGAGCATATTTCAAACACTGGAAAAACAGGGAGAGTGGGGTATGGCATTTTGAAGTCAGCTGCGGGTAGGGTGGATGACGAGGAGCTTTGACTCCATCATGGGGAAGAGGGTCACCCCATCCTGAAGCTCAGTCCTGCAGCCTGAACCTCCTGACCCCACACCTCTCTTTGCACTCTTTATCGCCAACATCCTGTGTTCCCAGAAATCCCACTGGCTGCCCTCCTTCTTCCTCCTACCACCAGAAGTCCTCTACCTTCTCTCCTGATGTGAGAGCTGCTTCTTCACTCCCCCCACTGAGGTCCTCATCTTATGTGACCTGATGTTATAACTAGTCCAGGCGTGTCTCATCTTCTCTGCTAGATTCTAAGCTCCATTAGTGAGAGCCTGCGGCTGTCTTGTTGACTCGGCTCCTAAGATATCTAGCACAGAACCTGGCTTTTATCTCTTTATACCCCGAGCAGAACATGGCCTGTGCACAGTAGGGCAGTGGCACCAGCTCACAGAGGAGTGAAAGAATCAAAGGGCCCAAAAGAGCATTTGGTGGCTCAGTGACTGATGTGCTGACTGACTGAACGTGGAGGGGGCTGGTAATCCTGTTGGCTTTGGTGAAATATGATCATATTTGGGCTCTGCCTGAGGCCTTCACAGGGTCAATGAGGCTCACATCTCCACAACTTTGCAGGTCTCTCAACCCAGTGACCTAAGGTAACAGAGACCCTCTTGAGGGCTCAGCCTCATCCCTGCTCTGGGCATACACAGGTCCTGGGCTGTTTCCTTAGCACCTCAGCATCAGGCCAAGCTTGCCTTTGGTCCCTCCCCAATCCTGAGGCTCTGGTCTAGTGACTGAGTGTTCGGTCCTCTGAGATTCTCTGTTCTGCCTTTCAGTTTCCAAACAGACAGAGGCCCTGGTGCTGAACATCACTCTCCTTGGGCCTGTTCTCTACCTCCCTGGAACCTCTTTTCTGCTTGCTTTGCCTCACCAAATGCATCTGGTGCATCTATTGGCCATTTGGATTTTCTCTATTAGTCAGCTTGCCCTTACTTGGGCACAGCCCCTAATCTAAGCATTGGATTTAGCCCATAGGGCCATGCACCCTTCTTTTGTCTTGATTCCAGGTGCAGATTCTACACCTTCATCTGGCCTGGGCCAATACTTGGTCTCCCAATGTGGGGTCGAGGGAAAATCAGCACTTTGGAGGTTACCAGGCCAGGGTTCAAGTTTGCACTCAGGCGTGTGACATTGGAAGAGTATTTGACCTCCTTGGGGATCAGTATTCTCAACTACAGGAATCTGGATTTTTTAAAGATTTTATTTATTTATTTATTTGAGAGAGTGAGAGAGAGAGAGCGTGTGCACAGAGGGAGAGGGAGAAGCTGACTCCCCGCTGAGTGTGGAGCCCAACATGGGGCTCGATCCCAGGACCCTGAGATCATGACCTGAGCTGAAGGCAGGTGCTTAACTGACTGAGCCACCCAGGCATCCCTGGATTTTTATATTTACCCAAAGGGTGATGGTAACAAATAAACGAGATATTCTGAGTTCAGAATCTAGCACAGTGCTTGGCATGGACAGTTCTCAGCCAAAGCTCCTTCCCCTCTGCTTGCTCATTTAATTATGTCTCCCAGCACCAGTTATGACGTAGTCAAACCCAAGATTTTCTAAAAACCTTTCATCTGCCTTAAAATATATTCTTAACTATTCTGGAATGCTACCATTGTAGTGACTTTTGAACTAAATTTACAAGCAGGGGTATTATCAATAAAAGTTGAATTTTCTGCCTAAAAGGAATTCTTTGTGGGGAGCGTATTTTCAGTGTTTAATTTAGGGAACTAACTGATTGGTAAAATTCATCCCTAAACTGTAAACCTTGGGGCAAGTGATGTCCAGGGCTGAGGCAGCCTTAGACATGGGGATGAGGTGGGTGAAGTGGGAGAGATAGTCAGGGTTTCAGAGTGGGGAGCAGGCCTAGGGATGAACGGACACCCCATCTGTCTTGACCCATCCTGCTACCACAGTCCTTAGATGTGACAGGTGGGAGGAAAAGGAAACATTTCAACGGATACCAACCCCAGCAGCTGGCGAGAAGAAGCCAGGGTGCTGTAAAGATCCTTGGCATGCTCTTGAGGCAGGGGGGATGGTGTCAGCATTGAGCATGAATAATAAAAGGCCAGAATCTTCCATGAGCTCTGGAGAGAGAGTCTGGAACTTTGCTCTATTTTTAATACCACTTTTCTCCCAGCCTTGCCCCTCTCTCCTATATAAAGATGACCGCAGGTGCAGAAATATGATTCCACTAAAGAGGGAGAGAGCCAAAGAATTTCTAGTTGATTTGACTGGGAAGTTTTGCCTGTTACCACTACAGTTAAATAGATATTGGCAAATAGCGTAACCTGCGGGGAATGAAACAGAGTGTGGAAGAGCCTGGCCCGTTATAATTAGAAGTATACATCATTCCCCTTTTCCCAAAGAGCAGGAGAGTCGTATTTAAAGGGATAGTGACACACGATCCATGAACAACCTTGACTTAGCAAAAGTTGAAAGCCATCTTATAAATTACTGTACATTTTGCAAATATAGTTAAAGCTCTTTCTCCCTAATTTTTTACAAATGCCTGTTAACCTAGTCGATGTGAGTCCAGAGGTGAGTCCAGAGGTGCGTAAATGCAAGATGGTTATGTCAACAACAAATTGCATTTGCAAATATACAGCCCTTTTATCTGTAATTTGCCTTGCACTTGCATGTACTGAGAAAGATGATTATCCTGTCACCTAGGAAAAAATGAGATTTTTAAAATCCACACATGTAAAAATACCTGTTCATTCCTCCCGGCTCTAATGTAAGCAGTACGAATGTAATTTCCTTACCTACAAACTGGGTCCAATTCAGTTGTTTTAGACAGCCTTTGATTGAGCACCAACCCCATGCTAGGCACCCTGTTGAGAGTAGAGGGCTGAGGCAGGGAGCCGGGCAGGAAGATGAACAAGACCATCTAGCTGAATGGTTAAGTTCATGGACTTTGGGGTCTGACAGACTGGATTTGAAACTTCCCTCTGCTTCTTTCTAACCTCATGACCTTGAGAAAACCACTTCACCTTCCCAAACCTTGCTCTCCCTCTTTGCAAAGTGGGGATAAAAATAATGCCTAGGCTTTTGGGGTGGTTGGTAAGAGATAATGCGCAATAATTTTTTTTAAAGATTTATTTATTTATAAATAAGAGAGAGAGAGACAGAGCACGCGCACCCATGAGCAGGGAGGGGTGCAGGGAGAGAATCTCAAGCACACTCTGCATGCAGCATGGAGTCCCAAACAGGGCTCAATCTCATGACCCTTTGAGATTATGACCTGAGCCAAAATCAAGGGCTGGACGCTTAATGGACTGAGCCACCCAGGCACCCCAACGCACAGTAAATTGTAGCCAATAACATTGGCTCTGGGTCCCCTTTGGAGAAATCCCCATGGTGGAGGCGAGCATCCAAAACAGGACATTTCAATAGAATACAGTAAGGGCTATTGCACCTACTCGAGGGCTTAGGAATTAATGCCCAGCTTCCTGAAGCCAGCACCTAAGCTCTGTTCTAAAGAAGGAAGAAGGGATGGTCACACAGAAAAAGCCATCGTAGAGGCAGGGGATAACTTGTACAAAAGTGGGAGGCCCAAAGCACCACAGGGGACGCAGGGAGATGACCTGCAGTGCTGGCCTGCAGGTCTTCTGGGTGCTGAGCTGACAGCAGAGAAGAGCAGTGGGTGGGGAGCGAATAGGCCAGAGCAGAACAGGGCCAGCTGAGCAGGAAGTGACAAACCCTCAACAACCTAAGCTGCTTCACATTTGCGCGTCCAACACTTTCAAGGCCCAGAGGTTTTGATAGAGAACAAAGCTGCGTGATAAAGGCAAGAATAAAGAGACTTTGGTTTTTCTCGAAGTGCTTATGTGGAGCTGGGCTCGCGATGTTCGGTATGATCACGAATTTGTTCTGGAATGTGATAGAACTTGGCAAAAGGAGGACTACAGTTGTTGGCTCAGCAGCATGGCAGGGACGAGGGCGATGGGACCACATCGGAACACAGGAGGGAAGTGCCCACTGCACCCTCCTGCTCTGGAGAGGAACAGAGGCAAAGCGCGGGGTTGGAAGTCCCCGATGGGGGTCTTCCTGGTGGGGCGGGGGAGACTCAGGACGGCTCATCTTCCTAGGAGTCTGCTCAGTGGGGATTCTGGCATAGCTCGTAACACAAAGCAGGTCAAGAAATAAACACAGGCTTCTTTTTGGCATGCCAAGATGCTGTTGGGGCACTAGACTCTGCCAGGCTTTTGCCCTGAAAAGACCCACCATCTCATTCAGTTTTAGCCTGCTTAGGAATTGCCTCTGAAAGACATGCCACCTCTCAAGCTGAGCCCTTCCAGTGAAGGCAGCTCACATGTCAGTTTGTGCTTCAATATAATAAATGATCTCAAGCACAAACGTATGTATCCATAATAACAGTGCTAGCAGTGCCATGCCTTACCCCATCCCCTGAGACAGCCACCACCCGGAAGTCGGTGGAATCATTTCCGAGCATCTTTTTATACTTTTACCGCATATGTACGTGTACATAAACAAGGTATTCGTCATTTTGCATAATTTTAAAGGTTTTTTAAAATATTTAATTAATTAACTAATTTATTTGAGAGAGAGAAAGAGTGAGTGGGAGGGAGAGGGAGAGGGAATCTGAAACGGACCCCATGCTGAGCGCGGAACCCAACGCGGGGCTCAATCTCACAACCTCAAGATCACCACCTGAACCCAAACCAAGAGTCGGATGCTTACCAACTAAGCCACCCAGGTGCCCCTGCATGATTTTAAAGTTTATATGGAGAATATCATATGGTAGGTAACCTTTTTTACTTTAGTGCTGAGAATTTGCGTTGAGATTTGTCTGTATTGGTACATGTGTTTCTAGTTCATTCATTTTAGCTGCTGTTTACTTCCTCCCCCTCCCCCTCCCCCTCCCTCTTCTTCTTTTAGTTCCTTTCTTTTTATTTCTGCTATTATCCACAACACTCAAATGCAATTCTTCTACGTGGTTCCTTACACACATGGTTAGAATTTCTCTATGGACAGGTAGAATTGCTGAGTTGTAGAATATCCATGTTTTTAAATTACATATCACCATAGTACTCTGCAAAGTTGTACAATTTACATACCTGCTGTCGATGTCTGAGAGTTTCTTTCACCCCTTGTTCTTCCAACTGTTCTGTGCATTATGTGGTTTCCTGATGCAACACTCATTGTAGGTGTTCCCCTCTGGTTACTCTTTGGTGGGTTAAGGTCCTTCCTAGCTATGGCACTCAGGACTGAATGGGATGCACTTGCCTGTGATTTAATCCATGTAAAGCTTGGTTACATTCTCTTTTCAGCTTGTCAGTGAATTTCATCTAAGATACTTCATTTTAAGCAACCACTTTCTCTGTGGCTTATATTATCCATTTTCTCAATGGTCTATTAAAGCACCAGTGGCCAGGAGGCTAATAATAATTCCTTGAATCTATTCCATTAATTCCTTTCTTTGCAATTGAGATCTTTCTAAAAATGAAAGCTATAGACACACACTCACACACACACACACACAATTTTACATACAATTCCAGGAGGTTCATTGACCCCTGGAGCAAATCTGTGCATCTTGAGTTAACACCACACTATCATGTTGAAGGATTCAGGAAGAAAGATTAGAGAATGATTTACCCTATTGAAATATGTCTACACTTGGGACAGGGGGGCAAATGCCCCATTGCCCTAAAGATTTGTGGGAATTTTAGTGAAATGTAATGTTTTTAGAGTTGTTAACTTTTTTAAACGTAAAATTCCAACTACACTCCATGATACAGCAGAGTAGAATGGAAAGCGTTAAGACTCAAGAGTCTACGGTGCCAAGTCCAGCACTGGCAGTTTTTATTTGGGTGAGAGACATAACCTCTGCTAGTCTCAGTTTCTTCATCTGCCAAGTGGACTCATATCTCAAAGGATTCTTGTGAGGGTTAATCAAATCTATCACAATGTGTGGAATGTTATAAATATTGAATAAATGCTATTTTTTCCTGCCCTACCTTAGCCCTTGAACATCACCTAACAAATCTACAAACAGAGGCTGACATGAATATTTCCTTGGGCTATTGTGGGCTTTCATGAGATTGCATTGGTACCATTTCCTATGAAGAGTTGACCACCAGTATATGTTTATTTCCTCAAAGAACATTTTAGTGGGGGCTATGTTTTAGGGAGAATGCAAAAAATTAACTCTGTTTCTTTCCTACATTTGCCCAATATGCTGCTGCACTAATGGGAACTCACTGCTCCTTCATCACTGGCCCTTTGACATTCCCCTAAGATCCTTTGCCTTCTCTTCTCACGGGGCCCGTAGCTGCCTTCGGTGATCACAAAGAGTGCTTGGCATTGCCTGGTTGGTCACATCACAGAAGAATTATTATCAGGGTGCTCTCTGGAGGTTTGGAAAAGCTCCTGATTCCCCACATGTCTTTCAAAGGCATAGATTGTTTTAGGTACCTGTAAAAATAATATCTATAGCTTATTTTAGATAAATATTAATGCTGCATCTATATTGAAGCGAAGCACAAATTGAATAGCTTTATCTACAAAAGGCCTCAAATAGATTTAATAGAAACTTCCTCCCAATTCATATATTATTTACTCTTGATATTCAATAAAAATTCACACCAATGAATATAATGCTTTTGACATATTTCACTTACAAACATTAGAAAAAGGGTCTTGAGAGAGATTTAAATTATGATTACTAACCCTGTTCCAATTCTGTCTCTGTCAACTCTGAATTGCTAGCAGGAATTGCTTTTCTTGAGATGAGGATTGCCATTTTGAAAACATATATTGATGATGAGGAATTCCCTGCCCCCAATCACCCCAAAGCATCCCTGAATCAGGGCTGAACTGAAAGGGACCTCAGAGGTTAGCTGCGCCGAGGCTCTTATTTCCCAGCTGCCCAGAAAAAGGAAGTGATGCATCCGAGATCTCTCAGAGTTAATGGTAACTAAGGAGCAAGACGGTATGTCAACAGGTGTTGTGACCACTGGCGCGATGGGTTGGAAAGAGAAAAATGAACTTCCAAGCTGCTTTCTTTATATGCCACAGTATCAAACAGCAAGATTTACCCATAATGAAAACTGGAAACTGTGCCAAACCAAATAGAGAATTGGGGGTAAATTATTTCAAAAATAACAAACATACAAAAGTCATACCCTGCCCTTCCTCTATATTGAATTTAGCCAAGCCATCCATTCTCTGCATGAGTGTATGTATGATATATACAATATCTTTACATCTAGATCTAGATAGAGAGATAGATCTAGTGATATATCTGTCGCTCCATATATACATATATATATATATATGCATATGAAATGAGAGAGAGAGAAATATCACTAGATTGATATCTCTATATCTATCTATCTATCATCTATCATCTATCTATATGGTGGGGGTGAGGCAAACCGCCACTAAAGAGAAAGAAAGAAAGCAGATAGAGACACAGGCTAAATTATTGGTTTTTAGTGGTTTCTATTTTTTTAAACAAAATTATAATAATAAAATTGTGAATCTTTCATTATATTACCACCAAGACATTTTAATAGAAAGGGATATGATTTTCCATCTTGCTGACTTTAGTTGGCCTATGGGAAATCCGCCACTCACATAAATATGTCAGTGACATCACTAAGAAAACCAGTGTCATTCAGCCAGGCAGAATATGTATCTTCCTGTGAGGCCAGTGTCATTCTAAGTGCCGTTGAGTCACACTCTGAATTCCTGGAGAAGGAGGACACAGTCCTTACCCCAGAGGGACTAAATGTTCAGTTTGCAGATAATATAAACCTTGAAGGGATGCAAATGCAATCTAGTATTACAGAATCAAGAGTCACAGTGATTTTGATGGCATGTATTCTGAAACAAAATTATACAAAATATAAATGAAGTTTTGTCTCTGGGTATATTTCCAAATAAGGTCACGTTCTGAGGTTCTGTGGGTTAGGACTTCAGTGTATGAATTCGGGGTGGAAGACACAAGCCAACCCATAATAAGGGGCTTTCAAGATCTAAATCATAGCTTACATGATATTTACAGTTTAATTAATACACACTAAGTCTAGCAGAATCCTTGACTCTATTAAAGTATGGTTTACAAATTATAGCAGGAATGGCCCCAATGGAGTATAAAGTATAAAGTACATTCAAATTGTTGTGCAAGCAATCTCCAGAACTCTTCAACTTGTAAAAATGAAACTCTGCACACATTAAAAATAACTCCCCATTTATCCCTCCCCTGAGCCCCTGGTAACCACCATTCTGCTTTCTGTTTCTATGAATTTGACTTTTCTCGGTACCTCATATAAGTAGAACCATACAGTTTTCATCGTTCTGTGACTGGCTTATTAACTTAGCATAATGGCCTCAAGTTTCACCCAGGCTGTAGCGCATGCCCGCCTTTCCTTCCTTTTTGGGGCTGCATAATATTACATTATATGGATATACCAATAACAACAAACGGCTAACTATTAATTTGACCTCCCGGGTAGCAGGAAAGTTGTCTGATCCAGACAATGGACAGACCAATGAGGGTATTCTGGTGATTGGAAAGGGAAAGGGAGTCAGAGTTCACTTTGGCCAGGGTGTGAGGAAAAGGCTTTTGTGTTATTACTAGGCAGGGAGTGAGGGTCTCAAGGCATAAGGGAGAGAAGGAGACAAAGCCAATATGAGGATAACTGACTGAGTTAACCATGGCCAAGTGCCGCTGGTAACCAAAATCTGAGGGGCCCAGGGTCCTAGGGATGAAGGGACAGTCCACTGAGAAGCCTTATGAATGGTCTCAGGACCATGGAGGGGAGAAAGAGGGAAGGATTTATCCCGAGTCTGTCTCTCCTTGGTCAAAGACTCGCTCCAGGTTGTTAACTCCCCCACCCTTCAAGGCTGTGCACAGGTGGGCCCCAAGAAACATTCTGCATGCATCCTCCCACACCTCCAAGTCAGCAGGGAGGGCCGTGATGGAGAGAGACAGGCAGAGGTAAGAGGAAGACACTTCCAGGCTGTGCCTGCGTGGAGTTAGAGCGCATGCTGAGCCAGCTGCTGCTGTAGTTGGTGGAACACGAACAGGTGAGACTGAGAACATCTGAAGATTTCAGAGGAGTCTGGTACAGAAAGTGAGAGAAGACAAGTGACATGTGCTAGGTCCCCGTAATGCTCCAGGCACTTTTCAAGTAATACCTAATGCAACTCTTGTACCAACCATGGATGTTACTTAGGTGCGGCAAAGTTAATGAAGTTGCACAAAATCCCACAGTTAAGAATACAGGGGCCAAGGTGGGATCCAGATCTGATTCTATCTTAGCGCTTTTGTATTGAGAAACTGGGGTCCTGTTCTACCCATGAATCAAATGGTGAATTTGTTTGAACTGAGCAGTCCATTCCGGGTCTCCGGGCTAAATTGGGTTTCTGGACCTACAAAGCTGGGGATCAGCTTCTGGGGTAGAATGACCTTGCTGAGGATAGCTTCTCTCTGTGGTATCTCCACCTCATCTCACTTCTACGAGTCCTAAAATATCAGCAAGTTTGTCAGAAGACCTGTTTTGAGTTGCTCCAGAGAGTACAGATTCCTGGGAGCAAATTTCAGCTTCATACAAGGCTTCATAACCATAGGCTGCCTGAGGAGGTGAAAACTTTTGGTGTTAAGTGACCTGGGTGGACCAGGGCAGCACTAGTTTCCATGAACAGAAAGATCTTCTGAGTGGTAACTCTGTGTGTGGAGCATGACGGGGAGACCACATTCTCTTCTCTGGGCAGGGAGCTGATTTCACTCAAGGAAGATGTCAGTAGCTATGCCTCGTGACCTTTTGATACTTTCCCCGTTCCTTCTCTTCCATCCCTTCCACCTGCCCCTTTCTTCTGTCCATTCTCACCTCTTTCCTTTCCATTGTCCACCCTCCTTTTCTGCCATCCTTCCTCCTCTCTTGCGAACTTCCCTCTGTCCGTCATCTCACTCTTCTTGACCAGCAATGACTCTTTGCAAACAGTCGAACACAAACCCTCTTGACTTTGGGCAGCAGAAACTTTTGAGAAAGGATATTGGGAAGCATTAAGAACCAGCAATAAGGTCAGAGAACCACACGTGGGAGCACGACATCATGAGACGTGGGACTATCAGAGCTTTTCAGATAAAATGAAGGAAACCCAGCAATTTTTCTCTGTCCTCCCATCACTCTGATAGGAAACGCAGCTCTGGGAGAGTGTAACCCATCAGCCCACCGAGGTGTGTGCTCTGCCACCTTGGACAGATTGAGTTCGAGTAAGGAGGAGTCTAGCAGAAGGTCTTTGCAGGGACATCTTGGCTTCTCTGGTGGTCATGGAGGGCACTTCCACTGCACCCAGTGTACGGAGCTGGGGAGGTCAATTCCCAAAGGAAATTGAGGTCCAGTTATGAAGGACAATGGATGCCCAGTGGACAAAATTTTTTTAAAAAATATTCTATATGCCTTTCCCCCGATTCCCCGCCAACCTCTTCAACTACCTCACAACAGGAAATCGTTTTCTTTAGATTAGCAAAGGCTTATTTTTATTTTATTTTTATTTAAAAAAATTTTTTTTATTATGTTAGTCACCATACAGTACATCACAACAGGAAATCTTGAAAGTGGTTTTCGTGAGCAATTGCTCCTGGAAGAGGTCTGAGGCAGCATGTTCTGACATTTCCTTCCACGTGATAATGCATTATATCATATAGCACCTTGCAATATATCAGGTACTTAATATCTATTATCTCATTGCATACTTATATTTGCTCTGTGCTATGGACTAAATTGTGTCCCTGCCCCCTCCCACAAATGCATATGTTGAAGCCCTAACTCCTTATATCTCTGAATATGACTCTATTTGGAGATAGGGGCTTTAAAGAGGTGATGAATGGGTGCCTGGGTGGCTCAGTCAGTTGAGTGCCCGACTCTTGATTTTGTCTCAGGTCATTAGGGGGGGTCGTGAGATGGAGCCCCGCATCTGGCTCAGCACTGGGTGTGGAGCCTGCTTAAGATTCTCTCTCCCTCACCCTCTGGCCCTCCCCTCACCGCTCATACACGTACACACACATACCCTCTCTCTCTCTTTTTTTTTAACGTATTTATTTATTTATTTTCTTAAGATTTTATTTATTTATTCATGAGAGACAGAGAGAGAGAGGAAAGAGAGAGAGGCAGAGGGAGAAGCAGGCTCCCCATTGAGCAGGGAGCCCGATGCAGGACTCGATCCCAGGACCCTGGGATCATGACCTGAGCTGAAGGCAGATGCTTAACCATCTGAGCCACCCAGGCGCCCCATACCCTCTCTCTCTTAAAAAATAAAATAAAATAAAATAAAGAGGTGATGAAGTTAAAGTGAGACTGTTAGGGCAGGCCCTAATCCAATCTGACTGCTGTCCTTATAAGAAAAGGAAATCTGAACACCCAGAGAGACGCCAGGGAACACACCAAGGAAAGACCATATGAGGACACATCTGGAATGATAAGGTGGCCATCTGCAAGTGGAGGAGAGAGGACTCGGGAGAAACCTGCTCTTGAGTTTGGACCCTAGCCTCCAGAGCTGTGAGAAAATAAAACTGTTGTGTCAGCTGTCCCATCTGTGGTAAACTGTTACGGCAGCCCTGGAAAACGCTCTGTTTGGAATGACCACTATGGCTCAGGGGAAGAAACCAAGGCTCAGAGAGCTCATGTTCTTTGTCAAAGCCCCACAGTGAAACCAGGTCTCCTGGTTCTAATCCAGGTCTCTCTCTGCAACATCAGCCTACTTCGTTACTTCTTGATGCCATCTACCTGCTGTTGGAGATCAACCCCATCCTGACAGGTCTCTGTCCTTCCCCACTGAGTCCTAAGCTCACAGAAAGAGTAGAAAGAGCCTGTGGCCTTTAAGTTGGCTGTACACCATTGAGGACATCGCCATCCATAACTGTCAGCCCAGTCTATCCCTTCCGAAATGCACTTTCTCTTCTTCAGTCCCTCTGGCTGATGAAATAAGATGAGACTTTAACTCAGTGAGTGTTGTTGACAGCAGAACAGCTGACATGGTGCTTACTCTCTCCCCAGTGTTGGCCCTCTCACCAACTGTGCAATATGGAGCTGTAAGTGAATTTGATATATTGCTGATTTAATCAAGAGCTTTTATTTCAATAGTGATTAGCCATCTTGTTGAAAAACCTCACAGTAAACTTGATGATGCCTCTACCAAGATTATATACAAGTAGTAATATTATATTAAAAGGGACCCTCAGTTAGCCTGGAGGACACTGGGTTTATACTGTGAGTCATATTATGGTTCCTAATCTTATCCTTACAGGCTTAGCCTCTTGCTCCCATCTAAATTGTATATTTTGAGCTGGGGTGGGGCATATGCATCTATAAATAAAGAACTCTCCTAGAGGGAGCTTGCAGATACCACCTAATGAAACAAATCCTCTTAGGTCACCACCCGTTATCTACTTAGGTATCAACATCCCGATGTCTCTTTGGCTTTGACCTCCACTGCAGCCATTCCTTCTTCCTAACGAGCTACCTCAAAAAAATAAATGTACACTTCATCTGATTCTGAAACCTTATATTTCAGAGTATAATGCTGATCCAGATGGATTGCTCCTCAGTTTCACCATGATGTGCCATAACATACCCAGCAGGAGAATTTTCACTCTCTCTCTCACACACATACACACACACACACACACACACACACGCACACACACACGGTCGTGAAATAACTGGTGTGCGCCTGGCCTGGGAAGGCTCCATGTGTGTTTGCACAGATGCCTTCCTCAGGACTGTCGTCCCACCAGAGGGTAGAATTAGCGAGAAGTACTTTGGAAAGTGCTGAAAAATTCTTAGCAGTCATGTTTTTCTTTCTTCCAGTGCAATGCCTCTCACTTAGCACTCTTAGACCAATAAAGAATGCTCATTGATTCTGACATGGCAGAGGACAAATTGCCCCACCACGCAGAAATGCAGTACTGTTTCCAAATGAAACAGGAATTTGAATTGCACAAGTCATAGGAACAAAGGCTGATTGGAAGGAAAGGTGGGTATTTGTTTTCAATTCAATAGAACAGACTCTATTTTCTCCATTTGCACCTGCTACATAAATAACGCTTATTGGTATACTCAGCATACTCTAAGCAAGAGGGAATTTTTGTGAGGGCAGTCATGGACTCCAACACTGAAACAGAAGAGCTTGTTTGCATAGAATTTTGCCTAGCTGCCTATTAGCCAAATACCCATGACAAATGTTGGAAGACCATATAAGGTTATTCAAAACCTTTAAAATTGTCAGACTCTAGCTGTTAGGCTAAACAAGCCCTTACCAGGAATTTGGTTTAATAGTGTTCTTCTGTGTTTATGACTTGCCGTACTGAATTGTTGATGTGAGTTTCATGGCTGTCAGAGGTTTTCATGAGTTCTGTGTTTATACAAATATAAACAATTTTGCTTTCGTATCTAGTCTCGTTCCCATGATTGGAATGATGGGAATGTACAAAAGGATGAGAATTGGCCCTTAGGGTTTGATGATAATAAAGAATATTAGCTGAGATAAGATTCTGAAGGATGGGGCAAGTAGATTGAAGAAAGCCTCTTACACGTAGCATAGCTCATGGTGCTTGAAACCACGGAGCTAGTTTAGAATCATGTGCAAGAGAAAAGGGGCCTAAATTCAAGGTTTTGGGGGAGGAATTGTGAGAGGCTTTTATGGGGATTCATTCCCAAATAACTAGAGAATGAGGTCAATGAAAGCATAAAGCCACGGGTATATCTTATCAAGTTTCAGGATGTTTGCTAGGTGAATACAATATAAAAGAGCAGAGGGCTTTAGCCAAGTGGTTATGAGATCTGTCCAGTGGGTTTTAAGGGTGAGTAGAGATGTTTCATGGATGAGTCAACACCAACAGGTCTTCAAAAATGCACATTTTGGATGTTTTCAAAATAGTATTTTTATACAAATATCTCAGCTAGAAAGCAATTTCAGATTAAAAGAAGATGAAAAAAATCATCCAAGTTGACCCTTATGCAAAGACAAAGTGTGTGTGTGTAGTTTTCAAAATGGGAACATATAACAGTAACTTATGAACAACTTTTCATGTCAGTAAATATATTTCCACAATGTAATTTTAATTGTTGGGTAGTGTCCAGTAATATGAAATGATTTATTTAATCCCCTATTGTTGGGCATCCAGGATGTTTTAAGCCAATAATAAATAATGCTATACCGAACCACTTTACAACTAAATCTTTGTGCTTACCCCTAGGAACCAATTTAGAAATGGAAGTGCTGGAGCAAAGCATACGTACATTTTTAAATCTTTTGATAGGTATTGCCAAATTGTTCTTCAGAAATGTTGTACCAAGGTTTACTCTCACCTGTAATGTATGAGCATGTCTGCCTTTTTGTATCTCTGCCAGCAAAGAGTATTATAATTAAAAAAAATTCTGTCAGATCACTTCAGTTGAATTTTGTTATTTCTGGATTTGGATGGGGATAAATCTGCTAATCCCCTTCCCCCAACACACACACACACATGCGCACAGGCATGTCTAACTGAGACTAGACCAGTGTTGGCAATAGCACAACTAATTGTCAGACCCTGTTCCCCATTGCGTGTGTGTGTGTGTGTGTGTGTGTGTGTGTGTGTCTGACTTGTATGGAGGTTCATTAGGGAGAACAAAGATTCCAGAAAAATGTCCAAGATGTCATAAAATCGGAAAGAGGCTGGAAGGGAGTTGGAAGTCTGGAGTCTGAGGTGACAGAAAAAAGAGAGAAGCTCTGATAGACATTGCATACCCCATTCTTCTCTAATTGCTGAGACTGGGAATTCTGTACTTCCAACTGGATGAGCCCATGTGACCCTCCTGGCCAATGGTGACAGTGAAAGTGGTATTTATCACTTCCAGTCTGTAGATTTTGAATGGCCAGTGCATAAAGTTCAGTCTTTCTCTTGCCCTGCCCCAGTGACATGGAGGGCTTGGATGGAGATATTAGAGCATTGGTCAACCTGGGTCCCTCAGTGTCTAGTGGAACAGAACTCTGCCAGCCTGCATTGGTCAAATAAGTCAGTATGTGTAAGCAATAGGCCATTGCTGTGGTAAGCCACTGAGAGTCTGTGGTTGGCTTGTTATTGTAGTCTAGTTTATTAATACATAAAATCAAGTAATTAATTCCAACAAAGGCCATGAGGAATAAGGGAGAAAGATTCCTAATTAATTGCCTAGAAACTTTTGTTATCATGGACCCTTCTGTTTAACAGTCTTCCTCGGCAGCCCTCTATGCCTAAAAGTAAACCAAAAGCAGAGTTGCCTTGAAGAGTCTTCTTCCTTCACATGGCAGCCCTAGAGAAGGAGCCTCTTCATAAACCCCTAAGATGCTGGTTTGGAACCACCAGTCTGAAAATAAACAATTAGAATTTGAATGCTGGTAGGGGTACTGCGCTTAGAGAGGTCAATCCAGTTGAGAAGGTGACTGCTCGAAGGCGGGCAATAGTCCCTACTTTTTTTTTTTTATTGCAAATAAAAAGTTTAAATTCAGAAACTGAGTTCACCATTTATTCATACACTAAAACACAGTCAGTGCAAATTCAGTTAATAATACGTATAATAACTTTTATATTAAAAAAGATAACTTTTCTAAATGGTCATAGGCAAACAAGTAAATTGTTTCACCCAGAATATTTCCTTGATTTGAAATAAGAAAATGAACCCTTTTCTACGTATTGAAGCAAAAACTATGAAGACATTTTTGTTTAAAGAATCTGACAACTGATACTTCATTCTGATATCCTTAATGTTCTAAAATATCCCACTGATGGCTTAATCTTCCTTGTTATTGAAAACAAAAATCTGAACGCCTAAGGCTATTCTTACAATTGTAACATAAAAATCTTCTTTCCTGTTAATAAGCCATCTCTTCTAAAAATAATTTTATACAGAATTTGATCAATATGCAGGTCTTTTAAGGTTCCCAGACCCAATTCCAACATGGGGTGGGGGGGGGATTCCCCTACACACACCACCAAATTATTCTCAGACACCAGCAAAGTGTCTCAACTCAATTCTGACACTCTACCCAGAAACAGCATCCGATTCCACAGGTTAAGGGTTCAGTCCTACAAGACTGCCCCCACCCCCACTTAAGATACCAGGTGCAAGACACAGGTAACACCTGTGCTTCTGACCCACTGGCTACACATTGGAGGTTCCAGTGACCTCCTCAGGTTGGACTGATTTGCTGGAGCAGCTCACAGAACTCAGGTAAACACTTAGTGTCCCAGTTTATTAAAGGTTATGACGAAAGATATGAATGAACACCCAGATGTAAGAGATGTATAGAGCAAAATATGAAGAAAATGCATGAAGTTTCCACGCCCTCTCCGGGCATGAAGCCATTCTCCCTGAAACTCCATGTGTTCACCAACCCAGAAGCTTGAACTCAGCTTTTTGGGGGTTTTTTAAGGGAGGTTTCCTGGAGTAATCTTGATTGACTAAGGCATTGGTCATTGGCTGATTCAACCTCCAGCCCCTCTCCTCTCCCCTCTTATGAGGACAGGGGGTGGGAATGAAAGTTCCAACCCTCTAGATACAGGGCTGGTTATCCTGGCAAGGGACCTCACCTTGGGCAGGGAGGTGGGCAGTGTCCAAAAGTCTCCTCCATTAACATAACAAAAGACATCTTTCAGTCTTAGGAAATTCCAAGGGTTTTGGGAGTTGTGAGCCAGAAACTGTGAACAAGTCGAAATACATATGAGAAGTATAATTTGGCCATATGAATGCCCAAATATATATATATATATATAATATGTAATATATATATATTTCTTATAAATCACACTATTACAGGGGGCCAGGGCACAAATTTCAACAGATAGCTTCATAGTGTGGGGACACTAAACAGGGCTACTGAATCAAGGGCTCTTCAGTTTCTAGATTGAAGGTTTTGCCAAGAGCACAAGGAAGAAGTGTTGCCAGAATGAACCCTTGTCCCTAAGGCATTAAGGGAGGTGCAAAAGGGAGTGGTCAAGTGGACACTTTAAGGGGAGAAAAATCTTAATTAAGTCTTGACTCTCTTCCAATTTTGGGAAAAGGGTTTTGTGTAGAAATTTCTCTATCTTAAATGAAACTCCCTGGGGATTTCAAGCAGCAGGGAGCCCAGGGCAAAGCTCACCATTAACCAATTAGTGTGATCGATGTGCAGAATAAAGACTGGTAAAGAAGGGCCAAGAGAAAAATCACCCCGGCTCTGAATTAACAGGATTGCTTGTTTACATCGGGTCTGAGAAGGGATTGCCAGAGCATCGTTTTAGTTTGTGCTGTGTGGGCAACTGTAAAGGTCTGCTCTATCTAGGAGCAAGATTTTAATGATACATATTTTATAAAGAGTAGCCACTCACTGCCTTGGAAACTTGGCCAAGTGGAGTCCTCTGATGTCAGAGTATTTCCCCCTCTCTCATGAGGGGAGTACTCAGAGCTCGTTGTTATAAATTAGAAATATTTGGACCCCTTCTGTTGATCCTCCATCACATTTTACTTTGCTGCAGAGTTATAAGAAATTTAGGCAGTTAAGGAAATGCAAATCGGGTCTTCTGAACTCTGAAGAAGCCTTTCCTGATTTTAAATCTTATGCATCAAGTTTGGGGTCGAATAATTATCTTTGATACTGCAATTAACAAAGTTTCCAAAGAAAACTCCACCACATGGAATGCAAATGCCAAACAGTAGTATATCAAACCAATGAAGTGGGATGATTAATTTTATGTGTCAGCTTGGCTGGACCACGCGGTGCCCAGATATTTGGTCAAACATTAATCTGTGTATGTCTTGGGAGGGTGTTTCTGGATGAGGTTAGCATTTGAAGTGGTAGACTGAGTAAAAAGCATGGCCTCTACGTTGTGGGTGGGCCTCATCCAATCAGCTGAAGGCCTGAATGGAACAAAAAGGTCATCCTCCTTAGAGTAAGAGAGAATTTCTTCTGCCTGACTGCCCTCGAGCTGGTGCATTGGTTTTCTCCTGCCTTCAGATTGGAATGGAAACATTGGCTTTTCCTGGGTCTCTAGCCTGTAGGCTTTCGATCTAAAACAACATCATCTGCTCTCCTGTTCCTTAGGCCTTCTGATTCAGACTGCAATTCACTGACTCTCCTTGGTCTCCAGCTTGCTGACTGCAGATCTTGGGACTTATCAGCCTCCATAATTGTGTGAACCAATTTACCTGTTCCTTACAATAAATGTCTTTAATAGATAGAGGGAAATGAATGTGATACAGATACAGATATGGGTATCTTACGGTTTTGTTTCTCGGGGAGAACACTTGACTAATAACAGCAGGAAATGACATTTTGTCTGGTTGAGGGTCATGATGCTTTTCAGTACCTGGCAAACAGGCTACTTAAAATAAAAACGTACTTCCAACTTTAAATTGCACATTGGTAACACTGCCTCAGGATCTGTTTCAGATCTTGTGTATTGTTTACTTAATTAGGATAATTTCCAGAGAATATATACAGTGTTACTCCATTGCTCTGGAACTAAATAAGAGCCAGGAGCAGAAACATCTGATGCTTTCCTTTAAACAAGAAGCCTGATAGTATCAACTTCCCTGTAGTTAAGAAGTGTGAATTGGTTCTTGCCTCCCTGAGTTTTCAAATCTCTGGCCATTAAAAAAAATCATATCACTGGTTCGTTTTACACTGACTCATAATGAGCAACCTTAGAGTACAAGGTCTGAAGTATTTGCACTTCCTGCCGCTCCATCATCGTTTTGCCTCCGTGTGCCTTGGCGCATTCTATGTCCTTGGCTTGGAGGAAAAAAAATGCTACATTGTGTGGAAAACACCCCTACTATTTATCTTTGATATTCTAGGTCAAATGCCACCCTCTCTGGGAGTTTTTTTTTTTTTTTCCCTCTCCAGAAAATGTGGGAAAACCCTAGGCTTCCCAGATGCACTCACTTCCGCCATAAGAATTGTCTTGTTTGGGGCGCCTGGGTGGCTCAGATGGTTAAGCGTCTGCCTTCGGCTCAGGTCATAATCCCAGGGTCCTGGGAAAAAGTCCCGCATCGGGCTCCCTGCTCCTTGGGAGCCTGCTTCTCCCTCTGCCTCTCTCTCTCTCTCTCTCATGAATAAATAAAAATCTTTAAAAAAAAAAAAGAATTGTCCTGTTAGTTCCATCTGTTTGTTTTAACCCCCCCCTCCCCCCGGGATGGCAAATTTCTGGATGCAGGACCCTATTTTTATCTTTTCTGTATTGTGTTGCTATAATATGAATGCTAGCTAGCACTTATTGACCACTCACGTTCTAAAAGATTTTCATGAATGAATTAATTCCATCTTCATAATGATCCCATGGGGCAGATTTAATAGTATATTTATTTTATGCTGAGGAAACTTATACGGGGAGAGATTGTACACATTACTCTTCTCTTCTGATTGGTTGATCTACAGATTTCAGCCTAGACATTTTCAGTCATTCTGGAATTTCCTTTTTCCTGAAGAACCTGGCTTTTGTTAGCTGGAGGGAAGCTACCTACCCACAGTGAGTGTGGTGCTCATCATCAGAGCAGGGTAAGTCAAGTTGAAGGGAGCCTGGTACAGCAGTTTAGTAAGTACACCAGAATTTGTTACCTTAATTTTTCCCAGCTTTATTGAGGTATAATTGACAAATAAAAATTGTACCCATGTAAGGTATATAATGTGATATTTTGATATATGTATACATTGTAAAATAGTTACTATAATTAGACTAGTTAACATATCTGTTGTCTCACATAATTATCTGTCTCTTCCTCCCTCTTTCTTTCTTTCTTTCTTTCTTCCTTCCTTCCTTCCTTTTCTTTCCCTTTCTTTCTTTCTTTCTTTCTGTCTCTCTTTCTTTCTCTTTCTTTCTTTCTTTCTTTCTTTCTCTCTCTCTCTCTCTCTCTCTCTTTCTTTCTCTCTCTCTCTCTTTCTTTCTTTCTTTCTTTCTTTCTTTCTTTCTTTCTTTCTTTCTTTCTTTCTTTCTTTCTTTCTTTCTTTCTTTCTTTCTTTCTTTCTTTCTTTCTTTCTTTCTTTCTCCAGTAAGAACACTTAAGATCTACCCTCTTAGCAAATTTCAAGTATACAATATAGTATTTTTAACTATAGTTACCATACTGTACATCAGATCTCCAGGACTCATTCATCTTGTACCAATGAAACTTTGTTCCCTTTGGCCACCATCTCCCCAGATCCCTCCTCCCCCAGCCCCTCACAATCACCTTTCTACTCTCTGCTTCTACTGGTTTAACTATTATAGATTCTTCACATAAGTGAGATCATGCAATATCTGTCTCTATGTCTGGCTTATTGCACTTAGCAAAATATCCTCCAGTTTCATCCATGTTGTTGCAAATGACAGGATTTCCTTTTCTTTCTTTCTTTTTTAAGTTTTAAGGCTGAATGGTATTCCGTTGTATATATATATGCCACTTTTCTTTATCCATTCATCCACTGATGGACATTTAGCATCTTTCCATATCTTAGCCATTGTGAACAATGCTGCAAAGAACCTGGGAGTGCAGGTATCTCCTTGAGGTACTCTTTTCATTTCCTTTGGATAAATATTCAGAAGTAGAATTCTGGATCATACAGCAGTTCTACTTTTAATATTTTGAGGAATCTCCATACTGTTTTCCGTAGTGGCTGAACAATTTACATCCCAACAACAGTGCACAGGGGCTCTCTTTTCTTCACATCCTCACTAATGCTTGTTATCTTTTGCCTTTTTGATCACTTTCATTTCTTTATTCGTTATTTCTCTCTTTCATCCCCACACACATATCCATATGCACAATTTCCAAGTTGCCTATTTGATGACTCTTTTGAGGGGTGAATGGGGACAACTGGCACGGAGAGAATCTTCCCTGGTAGGTGGGGAGGAGAGGGTGAGGGGAGACCGAGGTAGTGGGACACTCCTGTTCTCAGGGCCAGCTTTCCTACGCCCGGCTCACCTTCATCTTGTCCTGCAGCATCCCTTTGGTCATTGCTTGGTCTCCATCCCTTGAGTCCCTGTAAGGCTATAACGGAACATCTCAGGGAAATCCCTGATGGGTCAAGTGGGGCATAAAGTCCCTCCTGAAAGTGTCTTGATTCTGGTTGGGAGGTTAAGTGTTGGAGAGAAAGCTTTGTTCTTACCATGAGGAGTTGCCAGCCTTTCTGCTTAAACCACTCAAGGAGAAAGCCACATTGTCCAAATAGTGTGCCAGCACCCAGAAGGTCCTGGAGAGATTAGATAAGAATCCATCTTATTTTCCACAAGAGCCACATGTCTGTAGGAAGTCCCTGACCTTAGACAGTCAAGCTCAGTTCGGAAGATTCCAGTTTCAAGATAGTTGAAGCAAAGAAAAAACTTGTGGATACTTGTCAGAAGGAAGGCACTTTCCTACCTATCAACATTTTCCCCCTGGCACATCAACCAGTGATCTTTAGATGTACATTATGTATCTCATCATTTCTCTGTATGGGAATAAATCTCTGGGTAAATGAATGAATCTCAGAGTAAACGAATAAATCTTTAACTAAAGCAGCTAAGAGAAGACTGATGGCCCAGAAACAGGATCTCCGAGTGGTCAGCAAATCTCTAAAGCGGCCTCGTGATGGCCTCCTTTGATAAGGATGCAAATTACATTTGGTGTGACTTCTCAGGAGATGTCTGCCCTTGGAATGGGTATAAAGTTGTTTTCCAGGCTCTTGAATAAATGCCTCTTTTAAAGAAGCTCTGTGCCAAATGTCCATGTTGTTTATAGTCCTTCCCATGACCAGCAAGTGAGCAAGAGGTTGGATTAACAGTTAGGCAGCAGCGTCTTAAAGAGATTTCCTTTTTCATAGTAAATGTGGGTCCAGTGCAGACCATGTCCCTAACATAAATCATCGTTTGATGACGTCAGTAGTTACAAATTTTATTAAACCCAAAGGTGTAGTCAGAAAATGAAAATGTTGATTCATTCACAATCTTATTCTCCTGTGCCCACCTGCGGGGGGGGGGGGGGGGCGGGCTGTTCATCAACCCCCAACATGGGTGAGCATCTCTGCTGTAGGAAATAAAAAAGATACCACAGGTTTCAGTGGACCAGCCCAGCTCTACCTTCACAGACCCCTCTTCAATCAAGATGCCTGTACTTCCTTGCCAAATCATTTCTACTTGGCAGGTGCTTCTATGTCTGAGAAGAGAAATCCTTGTTAAAATTTTACATACACATATTTTTGTACAAGATAAGGGAAATCGGACTAAGAGACTAATTGTGGTCAGTGCTTTCTGGTTGAAGGAGCCTGTGTCCCCAGAATGATTGGAAGTCTGTAGGGCTGTTCAAGTGGTTTGAGTGGTTCTAGACAAACTATCATAGATGTTAGGGCCCCAGACACAGGGCACTCCATTTAATGCCTCCTCGAGGTGAGAGGCCTTTCTGCAAAGGGCACTGGTGTCACTTCCTCCAGACAGAGCATGTCATAATCTGAACCTTTGTTTTGTGAGTTGATCCAGGCCACAGTGTTCCCAAGGTGGGGATTCAGGGGTATCAGTAACTCCCTTACCTAATTAGAAGGGTCACAGACTCACCAAATGACCTCATTGCATTTAAACTTGATATTCAGCACAGACTTGGGAGGGTCTCCCTATTATAATTTTATGCACAGCTATTACTGTGACAAGTATAAAATGAGAATTTGTGACAGGGACTTATTTTAAATGTCCTTGCCCAGTCAGTGCAGATTATGGACCATGGGAGACGCAGGGCTGCTATTTTCTTGTAAAATGTAGCTAATAAATATGTAAATCAGACTATCTTTATTCATAACCTGGCAGGGATCAGACACAAGATAACGGCCAAAAAAACACTACGTTATCTATAATATTAAGTGATTTAATATCTCAAAACCTCAAACACTGGGAAAAATGTCATGAAAAAAACATTTTTCCTGGTCAACTTTTTGGTGAGCAGTATTTAATATGCCTGCCAATTCTTTCTGTGCACAAGCTCGGAACCTGGAAAAAAAAATCTATATCTATATATATATATATTTTTTTTTTTCTCTCCTAAGCCACCTTGTACTTTCAACTGTGCATGCAGTACTCTGTCTTTAAAGAAAGAAGCTTTCTGCCTTCCAATAATTATCTCCCTGTCAGAAGCTGCTTCTTCAGCTGTGGCCCATCCTTCTTATTTTGCTATTAGGAGGCTTGTAGGTATGAACAAAATCCCTCATGCTTTTATTTTCTTCTTGGGGCAAGGACCCCACAAGGTGGAGGAATCCCCTTGAGTCAAGTTTCTGCAGCCCCCCATCCATCCTCCCCCACCAGCCTGCTGATGGCAGTTCCCTTGAGGTCTATGCTGCCAGGATTGCTGAGAAATGACCTTCCTGTTAGAAACTAAGGGACACATTTCCTTCAGAGACGTGTTTTTCTCTGGGTCATCCAATTATCCTCACCCAGAAGAGTAATCACTGAGACGCCAAGCACTCTTGGAATTGGAGGAATTTTAGAGGTCATCTAGCCAGGTTAACGCTTTGGATCCCCTGGGGAAAGAGTCTCGGAATGGCAGAAATGGATCCTCAGCCCAGCTCTAGATTTCCCCCCAGTTCTGTGCCCTGACCTTGGGCAGGTTACTTCACTTCTGAGCCTTGCTTTTCTCCGCCACAAAACTGGGATAATGATGCTCCGCTTGGAGACAAGAGGAGGTCTCTGGAGAAGAGAGCTAACACAGTAAATGGTACAAGGTAGGCGCTCAACACATGTGAATTTCCCTCCCGTATCAGTTTCATGTCCAAATGAGGAGTTTATTTTAAACTTCGGGTCATGCAGATGAGAAGATTCTTTTTCAAACAGTAAGTGTTCATCTAACAGTTTATGATTTATATGTTCCTGTCACCTCACTGCATCCTGGGGAGGAGAGCTATGGGGTATCGCCCATATTTACCCGTGGAGCATGCGGTTGTGGAGTGGTTAACCACTTGTGGTCTTCCCTTATACCGAAGTGTGCATCCTCTTAATCCTGTTCCATGTTTTCTCTCCCCTAACATTTATCATTTCCTAACTTACATGATTACTGCATTTACCATTTATTGTCTTTCTATGCCTGCTAGACTCTGAGCTTCATGAGGATAGCTGCCTATTCTGCTTATTTCCCGAACTAGCCCGAGGGCCCAGAGTGGTGTCTGGAACCAAGCAGACACGCAATAGTTGATGAAGGAGCTGACCAAGTGTATGCAATTGATGAGTGACAAAGAAAGGCTCAGACCCAAGACGTCTGTCTCTAAATTCCATTCACCATGAACAAGGGCGTGATATTGATTAGTATGAAAGAGCATTTGAGCTGATCCAGATGGAGAGATGACAGGGAGGAAGGGTGCAGAGAAAGCAGAGGAGGAAGGAAAGAGATGAGGGAAGGAGAGAGAAGGGCCGGTGAGCCCCTAAGGAAGTACAGCCCTGAGTGGTTCAAAGGCTCTCTCCTCCAATGCACCAGGTAGTTAGCATCACCCCTGCATCACCTCTGCATAGCAGCTTTGCAGATAGATGATGAGCAACGAGGTGTCTGTCCTCGGCTCCCTCAGCACCACCTCCGCTAGGCCTTTCAGCTCCTGGCATCCCCTCCAGAATGTCATCTTGATACCAGATGCCTCCTACTTACCTCTAGATGTGACCCACAGAGGCGAGGGGAGCAACATGTTTTTTAATTGTGCAAACTCAGGATCTCATTACTCTGGATCTGGGTAGGGCTTGGTATAATCCCAGAGGTGGATGTCCTCATCTGCCAGGACAGATACAAAGCAGTCATCTTTGGGACATTTTCATATCTCTCTGAGTACTACTCAGAAGGAAAGACATGGGGTGGTCTGGCCAGGAAAGGAGTGGACTCATTTCTCCAGTTACACTACAGTTCTAGGAGAAAGGGAAATTGGAATTTAAGCCATTTTGAGTCTACACAGGCAGGTTTCTGGAAAGGCAAGTTCATGTGCCACAACCCCAAACCCAAAAATCTGTTCTCAGAAACCTTTATTTTACTAGTTATGGAGACTTCTTGTGCCCAAGCCACTGTGGGAATCTCTCCTGTCTTGCTTGGGTCAGGAAACAAAAGAGCAGAAGGCCTTTCTTCCTCCGCCAGGACGTGGCCCCCAGGAGGAGGTTTATTGTCCTTGTACTCTTCTCTCCACCAATGTGGTTATACACCGTGGACCTCCCTGGGCCCTTCTCTTCCTTGTGTGGCCAATTCCTGTAATTCGGGGTAGTTATGTTCGTAAAAGTCCCCGCAAACACGGAAATAGCAAATTCTGAACCATTGTTTCTAGGGGAAGAGTGGGGTTGGGTTCCTGTGAGCCTCTGGTCACCTTTTCATCAATCCATCAATCCATAAGCTTGTTTTTCCATCTGTTTCTGTGTAGGGACACTTCATTTAATAGATGTTGTTGACTCGTTAACATGGAGCTCACGGCCAACAGCACCATCACTCACGGCTGAACAGAGCTTATTTAACACACCTATTGACTCCGTCAGGCACATCACAGCCTTCTTGCACTTCGGAGTTTGAGACAGTGCTTCAGCACTATGCCTGAGGGCCACTTTAAACAGCAACATCGCCAACCAAAAGCACGGAAATGTGAAAAACGTGCCACTAAGTAGACCGTGAAAAGGGCACTTGTTTATAGAATGCGAGCTGATACAAGAAGGCAGAGGGGCACCTTGTTTCAACCTAGCTGGGAGTGGTGTGTGCCTTGGCCACTTGAATATTTTGCTGCTCCGTGCGTGTCTGCAAATGACCATGGAAGTGCCATGAGTACTGACTCTGAGTTACAAATACATTTCAGCGAGTAGGGGAATTCCCAAATTGGAATCTGTGAATAACGACACCGACTGTATTTGCATAAGTGGTTGGAGGTGCTGGCGTGGTTTCTGAGAGAAGACACTGCCCTCAGCGCATCCACAACCTCTGACCCGCAGTTCATCCACCCCCTGCCCCTGAGACACGAAGCACAGAAGTCTTTAGTGGTTTCACTCAATACTCTGTACTCCACACTGTTATATCGTAATCTAATGATTGCACTTTCATTCCATGTTTGGTCTGAGAAG
The DNA here is from genome assembly GCF_009762305.2 of Zalophus californianus. Taxonomy (NCBI): domain Eukaryota; kingdom Metazoa; phylum Chordata; class Mammalia; order Carnivora; family Otariidae; genus Zalophus; species Zalophus californianus. Next base: position 135,992,990 of record NC_045600.1, read on the forward strand.
CCAGGGTGTGGCAGTGGGGGGTGAGGGACCAAGACAAGTGGAAATCACCATCACCACCACCATCACCACCACCAATCATCGTCATCAACAACAATAAAATGGGAAGCATTTACTCTGTGCTAACACTGTTCTAACCACTCTACAATGGTGAGCCTTTACAACAATCCAGTGAGGCAGGTTCTGTTAGTATCCTTGAGTTATCAAAGAAGAAACTAAAGTCTTTGCCAGGTTAAGTGTTGGGCTCGTTTCAATAAGGCAAAGTGTTTACCTCTCACGTAAACAACAAATGAGTGTCTCTTAAAAACTGCATGGTGAAGGTCAAATCTTGATTTCCTCCCCCCGGTTACAGATCTTTGAAAAAAGCAGATGTGTCCAACCATCCATCTCCAGATGGCTCCAACAGTGTGTATGTACTTAATGTCACTGAACTGTGTACTTTAAATGGCAAGTTTTATGTTGTATATATTTTGTATATATTTTACCATGATGAACACACACACACACGCACATGATGCATAAAATCATCTGTATTTCTCCAAACCCATCATGTGGTTTTAGAGCCTCTGTGCCTTTGCTATGCTGTTCCTTTTGTCTGAACACCCTTTCTTGGATTGTCTGCTTATCCACCCTTCGAAACATGCCACCAGCGGGGTCATCTCCTTTGTGAATCCTTTTCCTAGTCTGTTTTCCTTATTCTCTCCACGAGTACAATGAATCACTCCCTCCTTGGAAGCAGTTCTGAATCTCCTACATATTTATTAGCATTACACGTGAGACAGCTAACTGTAAACATTTGCCTGGCATCTTTCACTTCTGTTCTTGTCTGCACCCTTAGTGCCTAGTGGAGTCTCCAACACACGGCAAATGATTGATAGCCGTATGCTGGACAGAAGAAAATTTTCACTGACCTATTTACAATAACACGCAAGTGGCCCTACCTGGAACAAGTCCTGAGATATCAAATGAAGGGAGAAATTGTCATCTTGAGCTTGAACCCATGTTCCTTTCCAGCCAAGATATTTGTTTGAATATGGCAATTGTTTTTTATTACCAGGGCGGCCTGTCTTCTGTGATGTCAATCTAAAAGCCATCTTGGAATGTCATCCGTGAAATTATCTCAACTTTTCTGTAACAAAACTGCTATTATATGACATTTTTGTTGTGCTCAGAGCTTTCCTGTACATCACTTTAATTCACTGGCACATGGGCAGGATGGCAGTCTGAGGTGGTGGTGGCTGACATGCAGGGGTCCTGGGCTCCAGTCCCCCCACCACCACTCACCAGCTCTGTGCTTATCGGCAGGAACTTAGAAATTCTGCCTCACAGTTTTCCTCTCTGCAACACAGGATTAATACTCTTTTCTTTGTCTTCTTATCAGGCTCAACCCAAGCAACAATGAGGTAGTATGTGTGAAATGTCTTTGAAGTTTTGAAAACAGAAGGTGTTTCTGTAATCAGGTTTATCAATGTCACATTTAGCTTCCTTTACCGCAAATATGTATCTTTTCAAAATCTAGGCATGTTCTACTATTCTAGGACCCCGTGACCTAGCAGAGAGGGCATAGTGTGGCTCCCTGGCTCCCACCTCCATGCTCATGGCAGACATCATTAATCAACCACAGCATTATTGCCTGGGCTTTGGATGCTTCTACATGCACTACTCTGTGTAGGGCATGATTTTTTTCAAATTATCCATTGTGAAGAGCCAGGTTTTTTTCTCTTTAATTTCCAACTCGTAGCAGACTGGAAATGCTGTGCTACTGCCCATGACTAGTACATAGCTCATGCCACATGAGCCTTGCCATGTGAGTTTGATAATACCTGGTGTGGTCCATACCCTGCCCCATGAATCAAGTCCACTGATCACACACTAAGATGTTATGGCAACATTAAATTGCTAGACGAGTGTCTGAACGCTTATTTCCTACTTCTTGCACTTGGACTATACTTTGATAGCCCTATCCTAGGCAGCAGGTCTCACTTAATGTGGGTTAGCTTGTAAGATTCACTCACTTTGCCACTCCTGACCCTGACTCTTCTTCTGTAAAATGTGACGAACAGCACCCACCTCACAGGCTTCTTATGAGAACCCAATGGGACAGTATGTGAGAAAGCTCTTTGTAAACGTTGCCATGTTATCCAAATGTTAGGTTATCACTGTGACCCCCATTCCCATTGCCTAGTCTTTGAAAAGCATATAACAATACGTGGAAAAGCTTTGCTCAGCAAATGTGGGGTATTTTCTTATTAATATGGTCTTCTCTTTGTGTTTGTTTTCCTGGACCGATATGTTCATAATTTTTTTGTTGTTGTTCCGTCCCTATTTGCCAGCACTTCAACCCTATCGTGGGAGTGTGTTAAAATGTCACTCAGGCTGTCTGAGGCTTTCAGCAGGGCCTAAAGCCTTAGAACAGCACAATAGGTGCTTGGCCCTGGGCAGGCACTTCCAGGCTCAAGGGAGGAAGGCGGGGCTGTGCTCCACCCTCTGTCCCCTGGGTGGGTGGAGGGGGTTTCTGGGTCACCCTGAGTCAAGTGAGAGCACTGTGATGGGCCCACCCAGAGAGTCCACATGAGCCCACTGGCATCTGGAGCCCACAGAAACATGAGTCTTGTCATCATCAAGAGACTCCAAAGAGGAGTGTCTGTGACTGATGCTGTAATCGTCTTACTATAAAGAGCAAAGGTGTGAATGTTCTCTAGGGACCAGATGGGAACTTGGTGAAGGGACCCAAGAAGACATTCTAGAGGGAAAATGTGATCCCACAAGAGAGGTGAGCCATCACATGTCCAGAGCCTGAGGAGAGAAGTCTTGCTTGTGCTGAGAAAGCTGCTCTCAGTGGTGTGGTGAGTGTGTGCGAGTGAGTGCAGTGTGCTATGTGAGTGTGTGGTGTGTGTGCTATGTGGGTGTGGTGTATGAATGCAGTATGTGAATGTGGTGTGTATGTAGTGTGCGTGTGTGTGTGTATGGTGTGGGTAATATGTATGGTATTTGTGTGTGGTGTGTCTGTGTGGTGTATGAGTATGGTGTGTGTGTGTGTGTGTGTGCACTGAGTGTGTATGGTAAGTGTGGTGAATCTGCAAGGACCTTGTAAAAGTGCCTACAAGGGCAAACCCAGCAAATGTGTACCATCCACCTTCCATCCAGAGGGACTGGCCCAGATGACAACTTATCAGTATGGAAGACACTTCCCTTTTCCCCTAATCTACCCACCCTCTTGGCCCTGCCTAATATGAGGATACCAGGCATTCAGCTCGAAATAAGCTTGCACTGGGTGAGGAATTTACGGTGTTGTGATTATTGTACTTTACTCCACTAAAATTAGGCAATTATTACATTGGATCCAACATTTTGTTGCCAAAACCAAGGGATTATTTATTATCTAAAATAACAATTTATGGGGCTCCTGGGTGGCTCAGTCAGTTGAGCATCCAGCTCTTGGTTTTGGCTCAGGTCATGATCTCATGGGGCATGGGGCTCTGCACTCAGTAGGAAGTCTGCTTGTCCCTCTCCCTCTGCCTTTCTCTCCCCCTCAAATAAATAAATCAATCTTAAAAAAAATTTTTTTATTTATTTGAGAGAGAGAGAGAGAGAGCAGGGTGGGGGGAAGGAACTGAGGGAGAGGGAGAGAATCTCAAGCAGACTCCCACTGAGTGCAGAGCCCAATGCAGGGCGCCATCTTAGGACCCCAAGATCAGACCTGAGCCAAAAACAAAAGTCAGGTGCTTCACCCATTGCATCATCCAGGCATCCCTAAAAACATAACTTAAAAACAGAAAATCCTGTCTTGAGATTTTATCCAGGAATGGAAGACAAAGATGGGTTTGAAGGGGCAGAAGGAAAAAGACTTAAACTGATCTTTTAAGCCTCTATCAAGTTAAGCTCCTCCAGTAAACGGGTTTCATCTTCAGTGATCTTAGTTCCTCTACTCAACTTTCTGCAGCCATAGGGAGGGTCATGAGTGGAGAACATGATGTCAGGTGCAGGGCTAGAAAACTAATGAAGTCCTACATGAAGAGATGGTTTTCCACACTTCTCATGTATTAAGAGAATGCCTTTGCAGAGACCTGATCAACTCTGATGACCAAGCTAGTTAGGGCTATATTCCCTCTGAGGTAACCACCCCGGCTTTAAGAATTAAATACAGTGCAGCCACCACCATTGCCTCCACCACTTCCTCCATCACCTTTACTACCACCTCAACCTCCACCATCACCTCTACCTCCACCACCATCACCTCTATCACCTCTACCACCACCTACACCATCGTGCCACCTCCACTACCATCACCTCCACCTCCATCACCACCTCCACCATCACCTTCACCACCATTGCTGTCATCTTTCCCCACTATCACCTCCATCACCTCTGCCACCACCTCCACCATCACACCACCTCCATCACCACCTTCACCTCCACCACCACCTCTACTACCATCACTGCCATCTTTCCCCACCATCACCTCCAATACCTCAACCCCCACCATCATCACCTCTATCACCACCATTTCCACTTCCATCAGCTCCACCACTACCAGCACTTCTACCACCACCATGACCCCCTCCACCTCCACCACCACCTCTACTACCATCACTGTCATCTTCCCCCACCATCACCTCCATCACCTCAACCACCACCATCATCACCTCTATCACCACCATTTCCACTTCCATCAGCTCCACCACCACGAGCACTTCTACCACCAACATGACCCCCTCCACCTCCAGCATTGCCACTACCACCGCCATCACCATCTCCATCATCACAACAGTTACGGCCATCACTACTGCTGCCACCACCTCCACTACCATTCTCACCCCCACTGCCACGCCACCACTAAGATCTTCATTACCACCAGAGTCACTACCACCACCACCACCACCACCACTTCTGCCATGGCCACTGCCACCACCGTCACCCCTGCCACTATTTATTATGTGTTAGTATGTCCCAAACAGTGTTAAATACCTTTGTGCAATATCTTATTTAACCCTCATAGCTGTCTTTGTAAATAAATACTATTATTATCCTTATTTTACAAAGGAGAAAACAGGCTCAGAGAGGTTAAGTAACTTGTCTAAGGATGCAGAGCTGCATTGAATTCTACTTTTGCTTGGTAAAACAAAGAAAATCATAGAAATGATGTTGTTGGAAGAATTTTCACTTGAGTAGCCTCTTTCATTAGGTCCCCAAAACTAAGACATCCCTCCTTCTCATGGTTTATCCCCTTGAAGCTACTCTTAACAGAGGTTTAATTAACAGAGAAGATATACAGCAAACACCAAATTTCTAAAATACATTTCAAGGCTAACCATCTCTCCAAAACCTAATCTCAAAATGCTCAGGAATGTTTTCAAGCACTTGTTGACAGTGAAAAGGACAACCAGTGGAGGAGGAATGAGGAGGAGAAACTTTGCTTTTCTGGGGACAGAGGGGGCTCTCTGGCTCCTGGTGGTTGCTCTATTATTAATTTCCTGAACCATTTACTTGTTCCCTAATGACAGTGGTTTTGCACTTCTTGGCTAAATCACTGCATCAATGAGGAAAGTGTTTTTGGAAACCCTTATAATTATTTAATGGGGAAGAAAATGATCCCCAGTCTCCATGCCATCTTCAAGCCTCCTCTCCAGACTCTTGCTCTCTGATTACTTCTCTTCTGTACCAGCATCATCCTCCCTGATCCCCAGACATCCCGGAGGTGGTTGTTCAGCTTTCTTTTTCCTACTTCCATGTGCTCTTGATGAATATGGAAGGAATAGTCCCACTCACCAGCAAGAGGACTTGGAATTTGAGTTGGTTTTGTTTTGTTTTTTCCTAACAGGCCTCTCTTGCTTAGTCCCCCTTGTGAACAACAAGGCATGCCTATAGGGATAATGATAACAATACCATCACCTAGGTTTAGAGGTATAATTCATAGATGTAGAATTTGATGGCATTGTCTGGAAGATGGAGGTATTGGAAAGCATAATTTTGCATCCGAGTCAACAGGGGATGAGGCTGAACTCCAGGATGGAATATTGATTGCCAGTGGACACCTCTTAAGAGCCAGCTACTGAAATCCCCCCTCGAGTATGGCACGGTAAAAAGGCAAGCACACATAAAACAGTTCTGCTGCATACGGAGCCTGATGCTTTTCTAGGGGGAAAGCACTTGTATAATTATCAAAGTTAAGAGCTAAAGTAGCCATTTAAAAAAAAATAAAATGGCAGTTTTGCTTGAAACAATGACTGATAGATAAACTCTGGTTGTCTGGACTTGGTTATTTAGAATACATTTTTCTAAACATATATGAAGCTTAGTATACGTTAAGTAAAACAACTGAATTTTTGTTGCCAATAATGAAATTTAAGGTTTCAGGTGAAAATCAGACTTCTGGAAAATTTGTATTTGCCATCATGAGCTTGACAGCTTTCCAGTAATAACTTTTTTGATGAGACTAGTAGTAATGTTAATTATGTAATTTTGCATATTGTATAATGAAATAGGACACTTAGAGGATCAGCATAACTCAGTGAATTAATATTTTCCAGATGATTTCTACACCATGTTACAAAGACATGCATGAGCTGAATATCTATTCAAAGTACAAAATAAATTGATAGATTTTAATGTAACAGTATATTTTAAAAGTTCATTAATAATGTTTCAAATTCTATATTGCAACTAATATTTAAGAAATTGTCACTTGTTGAGTGTTGGTGTAGTAGTAAAGAAGAATATCCACAATTATTGAAAAAGGCTATTAAAATCTCTCCCACCTACATAGCTATTTGGTGCCAGATTTTCTTCATATGCTTTAAACAAACCAACGTATTGCAGCAGACTGCAGGTATGAGAATTCTGCTAATTGTCTTCTTTAAACTGGACATTAAAGAGATTTTTTTAAATGCAAAATAATGCCATTCTTCTAACTAAATCTTTGTTTTGGGTTTGGAAATATAATATTTTTCATAAAAATGTGGTATTTTTATTAACATGTAATGAGTTTGTTATTTTAATAAATTATGAAGTTGATATTTTAAAAAGTTTTTCAGTTTTAATTCTTAGTTGATAAATACACATATGTATATATATAAAATGTACATATGAAAATATATATGTATATATGTAAATGTGTCTGTGTGTGCACATTAGCTAAACGGCTCTTTGAAGTCCTAAATGAATTTAAATAATGAAAGGATCCTGCAACCAAAAATTTAAGATTTTTGCTACATCTCATAAGGGTGTGATAAAAGAAACTATTATGTATTTTCCTCCCTTTTTATTTACTTATTTAGGTATGTATAAAAACATTCATTGAAGATTTACTGTGGGCCAAGTAAATCATATATGAGGAGGTACAAAGAGAAATACGATAACATCCTTGTGTCAAGGGAGTTACTATTTTGTAAATGAATATTAAATGACACAAAGAATTAATTTACTCTTTCAACAAATATTTCTAAAATGTGTAAGATCCCGTGCTGAGAGTGGGGGCGATGATGATGAGTCTGATGGCCATATTCTGGAGCTTAGATGCTAACATGAATCAGTCAATTAATTAAGTACTTGAACAACATGTCAGGAGCTCTAGAAGAGTTAATCAGGGAAGTAGTTAATCATTTCACAGCTGATGATCAGTTAAGCAGGGCAGCTGTCATAGAGGATGTGATGTTGAAGTGAGATCCCCAGGAAGAATAGGAATTATCCTGGAGAAGGGGAGGAGGGAAGGAGAAGAGTGTTTCAAATAGAGTGGACAGTATGTGAAATCGAGCTGAGGAGGAAGGGCACTCTTTTCCTTCCTCAAGGCATGGAATGAAAGTTGCTGTTGAGGATGAGGAAATCAGCCTCTCCATGATGAACAGATATTCTTGATTCATTCTCTGCAAATATCAGCCAAAGAGATCCTTAATGTTTGACTGCCTTGAGCAAACATCTTGAATCCTGTACAGAGCTTAAATGCCTCACTCTCCTGGACAAATACTGTAATCCCTTAAGGATCGTAAGTGCTGTACTGGACAAATACTTTCTTTAAATACATGTTCTCAGAGCCCCTATATAAATAGCCTTTCGCTGTTTGACAACTTACGTCAAGGATCACCTTTCACTCCCTGGTGAGCATCACCTGTCTCTTCTTCCCTACCTGAGCATCACAAGGTCCTCTCCTTCGCTGACTATAGGGCAAGTCTTGGAGGGATTGTTTGTTGTACCCAGATCAAAAAGAAAGCCTGTCACTTTGATGATGGGTTGAGGTTGTCCTTGACCCTTAACAGGTAGGACTTCTCCTTCTTCTTTCCTGCAGTGCAGTTTTTATAAAAGGTGAAGCCTTGTTTTCAAATTCTGTGGGGTTTTCCCTCCATAATGTCAGACCACAGAGATCAAAGGGAAGGGCAGAACCAAATGAGGATGATGAAAAATGAAGTGGATATATTGTTGAGAGTCCTGTAGGCTTTGACCAACATTTTACATCTCATCTTAAAAGAAGAGAGAAGAATTGAAGGATTTAAAGTTTGGGGCAATACATGACCAAATTCGTGTTTTCAAAGTGATAAACTTGACTGGAAAAAGGCAAGAGTAGACACAGAAAAACCAACTTGGAAATGTTGCAGTGCTCCAGGGGAGAGGTCATGCCTTCACCCAGTGGAATGGCCCTAAAAAACAGAGCAAAGCAGATAGGTTGAGAGACATTTTGTAAGAAGAAGCATTAGGACTGGCTAATGTATCAGATATATGCTGTATGATGGAAAGGGAGACAGCAAGCCAGGTTCCTGGCTTATGTAATGATGGAGATGGGGGCGACACTCACTGACATGGGAAAGTGGAAGGGGGCTGGGCATGGAGCAAGGGCCCTGAGTTCTGATTTGCACACACTGAGTTTAAGTTGCCAGTGAGTGATCATGGTGGACGTGCCAAATGGGAAACCGCACACACAGGTTTAGAGTTCAGAGGAAAGTTCTGGAATGTGGACATAGATTTGGAAATCATCAGTATACAGATTGTAATAGAAGCCCTTGGAGTTGACAAGCCTGCCTAGGAAGAGCGCACAGGGTGGGAAAGGAAGAGGGGCTGGTAGAGCATCTAGAGTAAGTCCTGAGTGTAGGATGAGCTGACTATGGAAATAGTTCATCACAGGAGTGCCAACTGACACATCATTGCTCTAAAATGGGAAGGGCTGCTTAAAGAACAAATACTTTTTTTATTTTTATTTTAAAGATTTTATTTATTTATTTATTTATTTGAGAGAGAGAGAATGAGAGAGAGAGAGAGCACCTGAGAGGGGGGAGGGTCAGAGGGAGAAGCAGACTCCCTGCTCAGCAGGGACCCCGATGTGGGACTCGATCCTGGGACTCCAGGATCATGACCTGAGCCGAAGGCAGTCACTTAACCAACTGAGCCACCCAGGCGCCCAACAAATACTTTTTTTAAAGAAAAAAAAAGCAATATATGACCACTGTAGAAACCTAAGAGAAGAAAAAAAAGAACACAAGAGTCAGTCATCGTTGCATAACTCCAAGATCATTAATAATAAACATTTCATGTGCTTCTTCCCAGCCACTTAAAGTATATTTTATATTACATATTTTGTATCAATGAGATTACAGAACATAGATAGTCTAATCTTTGTTTGCTTCCCATGACATCACAAATGATTTGAAAACTTCATTTGAATGTGTGCCTAATGTTCCATCATGTGGAAAATGAATACTTTGAAAATTTCACCCCGATAGCCTTATTCATAGGTAGAAATTTGTCCTCTCTCTAGCTATCGGAGAGCAGACTGGATTTAGTTTTGATTCGGAAGGGAGAAGAGGGCCCATTTTGAGAAGCATTGGTGCATGAAACTTCTTGAGACTTTCCTGGAGTTATAATTACCTTCTATGAGCTCAGCACTTGTTTTCCTCTTTAAAATTGAAGTTGTTCCTTCTGTTTTATTTTCAACTGCATTAGGGATCTGGAGGTTTGGATATAATATTGAGTTCCAGAGACATTATTACAATTATACAAGAATAAATAAAAGGCTGCCTAAATTATATGCAAAATAAGCCATCTTCTGTCATGTTTGGTTTTCTATAATGAGAAAATTCTCATTACAAAGGTACTGGAAGACTAACACACATTTGTGACATCGTCCAGAGGAAGGTATAGCCATGCAGAAGGTTATGTGCATGACAAATGCCTCCTGCATTTGCACTCACACATAGTTAGAGTCTTAAGAATTGGAAGGACTTTATAATAAATATAGGGAGGAAGGGAATCTAAAATAACAGAATAACAGCCCTGAATTGCAAGGGTATAGGCAAGAGTGAGGAGCCAGTGTTATTTCCAGGGAAGCCTGTAAAATTGGGCATCCACTCATCCTGGGTTAGTGATGGAATTTGAGAAGCCAGTGCCCTAAGAGCCTCGCTGGTTTTTTAGAACCTTGCAAGTTGCTATCCTGAGAAAATAGACAACCAAACAGTTATTTCTTTTCCTTTGTAGCTCAGTACAAGACATTGTTAGTGGCTCAATTGGGTTCCTCACTTTTGCAACCAAACAGGCATTCCCATTCCAGGTCTGGACCTTGGCAAGTCACCAAATGTCCTGAGCCACAGGCTCCTCGCCCCAACCATGGCATGAAACAATATGTATTAAGGCATATCGTAAACTGGAAAGTACCACATGAGTGAGAGTAATAACTTTTTCTAGCAATTTTGCAGAAAATAAAAACAGAATTTTATAGACAAATGTACCTGCCAATATGATCCATTTCTGCCAACTCTAAGGTAGGTCACAATGATAAGGAGGGATTCTTTACCCCTTCTCACCTTTAGAAAACGCCCCTGAATTGCATTTGATCTTTGCCAACGTAATTTCCACTTGCTCTGGGAGTCCATGAAATGGCCTCTTCATGTACTGTGACTCTCGTGGGATGGATTTTCTTTGAGGTTTAATTGTGGATGACAAGTGCAGAGGCCCATGGAACACTCTGGTAAGTAACTCCTGGGGAGAGTTAAGAAATGAAATGTTAGCTCAGGCTTAAATTTTTCCCCCGTGGGCTGTGACCCCAGTCTTTCATCACTGGGGCTCAGTCGGTGATGGTAATGGGCAGGAGGTCATGTGGACCAAGTGCTTTTCACACACTCATGGATACCTGAGGGGCTCAGTCTAGTGTTTCCCATGACAGTGACTTCCCTGCTCCGTTTCTCTTGCTCAAGGTCAGGTGTGACGTCATCTCCATTCTATTTACTCATTGCTTCAAATATCTCTCAGTGACAAAACCTGGGAACAAATGTGTAGTCCAGCCATGTACCAGCCTGATTCAAGAACAACCAGCTAGGGCGCCTGGGTGGCTCAGTTGGTTAAGCGACTGCCTTCGGCTCAGGTCATGATCCTGGAGTCCCTGGATCGAGTCCCGCATCGGGCTCCCCGCTCAGCGGGGAGTCTGCTTCTCCCTCTGACCCTCCCCCCTCTCATGTGCTCTCTCTCTCTCATTCTCTCTGTCTCAAATAAATAAATAAAATCTTTAAAAAAAAAAAAAAAAAAGAACAACCAGCTAGTGACTCTGGGTCTCTGGCCATACTTCTTTGTTGACACATACTTTTGTTTTCCTTTTTATTTTTCTGCCAAGACTGACTATTGCATAGTCCATTTCTATGAGAGAGGGTACTCATCGCCTATATCCCCCTCCACTACCAAACATGATATCTAGGTTTTTCTATCTTTTGCAGATGATTCCATATGTTTATCTCATCCTGTGCTGGCTAATGTTTCTTTGTGGCCTTGGTCCCTAATTTCTCTTTGCCTTTCTTCAACACTCATTGGTCTAGATGAACAATGGGCTTGCTTCCTTGTCAGGGGCCAAGAAATCCCTAAAATCCTTCACAGGTTCTTACTCTTCTAGGTTTTTCCAACAGCCTTGCATCCACTGCCTTTTGGCATGTGTTCATTGAATGGATTGGCCTCATAGCCTGCATTATTTAAGCTATTCACTCTTTCTGTTGCCCTTACTTATGCTTTTTCCTCCTAATTTCCTTGTTGGTGCAGTTGAGTTAATGCAAGTGAAATGTGCACATGATACAACTCCATTCTGTTATTTGGGATCAGCACATTGATTTCAACATCCCAGCTCCAAGACCATATTCCACCTGTTTCCATTCTGCTCTGGAGAGGACCTGGAGAGGGCCAGGGCAACATTCTGGCTCCCCTGGCCATGTTTCTGTGAACCAGACTATTTGGCCTTCAAGGTTTGGCTGATGTTCGTCAGACTCTGAGCTTTGGGAACCTTTGTGAATGCACCAAAGCCTAAGAGTGCTTGGTCTCCTGCTCTGGTCTTTCATTGTTTGCCTGACTTCAGTTATTCTGGGGCATGTGTTCTTGGAATATTACCTAGAAATCAGAAGGCAGAGAAATCAACCCCATATGTGCACATAGATAAAACTCAAACCTCCTTTAACAAAGGATTCATGGGCTATTTTTTAGAACTCCTGATGGCTTATGAATCTCTTTCTCTAAGTTTAATTAGCGAACATGGCAGGTGTGGGAAGCCCCTGGGATCTCCATAGGGATGGTCACCACGTGACCATGGACATCTCAGAAAGAACACCCATATTGATGGGTATGTATTAATTTTCACAGAAGATGCTTTATAGCTTCCATCATATTCTCAAAGGAGTCAGAACTTCCACCCAGTTATATACCATTGTCCTGAAGAGGTACCCTCATCCAGTCAGGGGATTGCCCCTACCCTTGACTTCCAAGTCAAAAAAGAAAAGTGAGACTGTGGATTCATTTAAAAAAATTATTATTTAAGACAACATGCCTTATTTTAAACTTTGGATTTATTATATATGATACATAAATATAATTGTATATTTCCTATCTATAATTCCATATTTATGTATATATAGAGATAAAGATACACAAATCCAAAATATAAAAATGTATATATAAGAGCACCTGGGTGGCTCAGTTGGTTAAGCATCTGCCTTCGGCTCTGGTTATGATCCCAGGGTCCTGGGATGGAGCCAGGTATCAGGCTCCCTGCTCAGCGGGGAGTCTGCTTTTCCCTCTCCCTCTGCAGCTCCCCCTGCTTGTGCTCTCTCTCTCTCAAATAAATAAATAAAATCTCTTAAAAAATGTACATATATATATATATACATGTCTTTTTATATTGTATGCCTTTTTATATTATATATCATCTATAAATCCAAAATATTTATATATATATAAAAAAATAGAGTCAAAGTTTGGTCACCCAGTGCCCCCTCTACCTGTTCGAATTTTGTTTTCATTTCTGGAATGTATTCATAGGGTTGTGACTCCGAGGCTTTCTGCTGTGCAGGCTTCTGTTTACCAAGCTTCTCCCTACACCTTTGTAAATGTGTTTAATGTGTCTTTTGGGAGAAGCTGCTGTAGGTTTACACTGAACCTGCTGTTTGTGCGTCTGCTCAAGAGACTATTCTCTCATATAACGTACATACTTTTTTGTTGTGGTTACTGTTTTTGAAAAGAAGAAAGCAGGTTCTTGTGACTTGAGTGGAGGAAAAAGTTAAAAAGATATTTCCCTGGACTTGATCAGGAACAGGTGTCTCTGCCGTTGAGAATTCTCACTTCCTTCCAATGTTTACGTGGAACGGAGAACATACCTTTCAAAGAAAAAAATAGAGAAGATTGGAGTCAAGGAATAACCAAATGTGGTTTAACTGATCTCCCATTTAAAAAAAAAAAGATTTATTTGAGCCATGACCTTCGGGCTCTCCTTTGTTGTGCGGGGGTGCAGTGTGCAGGCTGTGTGCTGTGTTGCGCGGTTAGCGGCGATCTACTCCCTGTGAATAAGCAGTGTTGTGTCTGGGGAAATGCTTGACGTCTGAAGCCAGGGGAATCTAGATTCAGTGCCCAGTTAACAAGGTGACATCATGATTCTGAGTCCTAATCTCTTCACGTCTAGCGGTGATGATAATAATGCCTATTTTGTAGGGTTAGTAGGAAAAATAATGATTGCACAGTGCTGGCCCGTGGTGGGGGTTATTTCTTTGAATTTCAGAGGCAGGTGTTTAATAAATACGCAGTTATTACATGCCAACTGCTTTGAAGAGTTGTGGGTCCCAGTGCAACTCGTGAGGAAAGAAAGTCCCCCTGCGTTGGAGAAGACACCGCCCTTGATTTTACTTCTCAGTAATCACATTTCACCTCCTTTGTTTGCTGTCTCCATTTGCTGTCTCTGCTGATTCACCTGAATGGTGAGTTGCAGGGAAACAGACCTGAGAAATGCATCAGAAATATTCACCGAAGAGGCCAATTTTTCAGGCAAATGCATAATGGAGCTCCTGATCGTCTCAAATGATTTATCCCAGTGACTATTCACCAGGGGTGGTACACTACATTTTCCTGGTCAAGTTGGATATTTTAGCAAAAGATGTAAGACGTGTGGTTTTTATGACTACTTAGAGAAATTTTCAACAACAGAACTGGCAGCTGATGGTAGCATCACTGGATTTATTAAATTGTGCACAGTTGTTAATAGTGCAGGCTCTTCATAGTTTTTATAAACTGGAGAATTTAATCAACTTTTTATGTTTCTTTTTTTATCCTTTCTTTATTTTATCTATTAATGGAACAGAGAGGCAAATTTCCTCTGGCCCCTGGCTAAACATTCCCAAGTGGAAAGTACCCAGGAAATTCTATCAAATGCTATGACTCAGAGGTGATCTAGTACAATGGTCTTATCTTTTGTATTTTCTTAATTTTTGCAAAAACATTTTTCTTTGCAATAATTTTAGATTTACAGAAAAGCTGCAGAGTTGGTACAGAGAATTCCCATATACCTTTTGCTCAGCTTTTCCTAATGTTGATATCACCCATAACCATGTTATATTTGTCCAAACTAAGAAGCTCACTTTGGTACTTTAAACTACAGACTTTATTTTGCCAGTTTTCCTACTTTGTGCCCTATTTTGTTACAGTATCCAATTCAGGACATCACAGTGCACTTAGCCATATGTCACCAGAGTTTCTCAATCTTTCTGTGTGTCCCCATGACCTTGACAGTTCTGAAGAGTGGCGGTCAGCTATTTTGCAGAACATCCCTCAGGTTGGGTTTGTTTGATGTTTTCTAACGATTAGACAGAGGTTGAGAGTTTTTGAGAAAAATATACAGTTGCAGTGCCCTTCTCACTACGCTGTATCAGACAATGCAAGATATCAATGTGACTTATTACTGGTGATGTTAACCTTGGTCCCTTGGTTTTTCCACTTGTCAAGTTAGTGTGTTCCTCTTTCTATAAGCTACTTTTTAAGTATAGCCCGAACTTAAGGGGAGAGGGATGAAGTCCCACGTCCTAGGGGAGGGAGAGTCTACATACATTGTTTGTAATTCCTCTGTAAGAAAGATTTATCCCTTTTCCTCCATGTATTTATTTATCCAATCAATTATTTACACAGTTGACCCTTGAACAACACAGGGGTTGGGGCGTTAACCACCTGCACAATTGAAAATCCACGTATAACTTTTGACTCTCCCAAAATTTAACCAATAGCCTACTATTGACCAGAAGGCTTACCAATAACATAGTCGATTAAGACATATTTTGTGTGTGTTATATACTATATTCTTAAAATAAAGTAAGCTAGAGAAAAGAACATAATTTAAGAAAATTACGTTTACAGGACTTTACTGTATTTGTTGGAAAAAGTCTGCATATAACTAGACCCACACAGTTCAAAAGCACTTTGTTCAAGGGTCAACTGTGTATCAGTATGGATTCATGGAATTTTGTTTTATTTTTTGGGTTACAATCCAACATTACTGTTATTGATTTTGTTCCTCAAATTGTTCCAGCTTTGGCCACTGAGAGTTTTTTAGGTTGGCTTGTATTTTTTTTGACAAGCTCTCCTGTCTTCTTCCCTCCCTCCTTCCTTCCCTCCTTCTCTTCCTTCTCTCTTTTTTTTTTTTTTTGTTGTTGTTGTTTTGTTTTGTTTTTTTGGTTTTTGGTGGGGGGAGAGGCACTTCTTTATTTTCTGACATTCTAAGAAGTTTCTGGCTCATCTTGTGTTTTCGTTTCCCCAACCCTGGAAGCAGCCATTTCTCCAAAGAAGTACAATGTTTGTGGGTTTGCTTGTTTTTTAAACACAGACTTGGCCAGAAAACCTAGAGTTTAGTCCTAGTCCTGCCACAAGCTGGCTGACCAGTTGGGGTAAGTTTCTTAAACTTCCCAATCTTCATTTCAGTGGATAATAATTGTACCTAGATCATGGGGTTGTGATGTGGACTGATCCATTTAAGAATCAAACACAATGTCTTGACTGTAAGCTCTCACTGCCTCACTTCCTTTGCTGGCACAGGCACTGTGAGGGATACCAACAAGAGGGAAAAGAAGTTCTGGAACTCCCTGAAGGGAAGTGCCAGCAGAATTGCTGCAGGAAAGGAAGACAAATTCATATCTGGAATATGTATCTATTACTGTGAAAAAAAAAAGGTTACTCTCTCCACCATAAAAGGCCTTATATAATCATTCTACTGCCTGGCAGATCCCCCTAAGGAATGGTCCCATGTCAGGGACTCAATGTTGGCTTCTCCCATTGAGAGGCCGGGCTCTCAGTAGGGATGCTAGCTGAATGAGGCTGAGTCAGGGGAAGTCCGGGCTTTTGAGCCATGTGTTTTCTCCCTCTCTGCCATCAGGGCCATTCTGTTCATGGTCCTCGCAGCAAACAGCGTAGATCGGAAAAGAGCCTGGCTGACATCTATAGGACAGATAATCTTGTCTATCTAATTGTTGATAGCTTCCTCCAGTGTGGATACTCCCTGGGGGCATTTATGTGGGATATGATTATCACATGCTGTTACCAGTTGACTAGCAGGTTCCCCAAGGAAATGGTACCATGTCGGTGGGCTCACTCCCAAGCCCTATGGATCAGCATGGTGATTTTCCTGTTGGGGTTCCCCAGGGTCTTCCTACTGCATCCCTGTCTGCCCCAGACACTTCAGATATCACTGGATTTGCTGCATCATAAAAACTGAGTGATCAACCTCCAGGGCCTCAGAGCTTGTGAGGAAAGGCAGACAGTAGAATCTGTAGGGCCAAATGTAGGGTATTGAGCATGACCTGACCGCCTTACCGAAAGAAGATCTCCCACCTGTCACAGTGTCTCTCTGTCATACGCCTAGTTTATTTCCATCATAACACTATCAGCATAATTTATCTTATTTACTTACTTGTTAATATGTTTCCTCTACTAGAATGTAAACTCCACAAGGGCAAATAATCTGCATAGCTCATTCATTTTTATATCCCTCGTGCATGGAAGAATGCATGGCACACAATAGGTACTCAATAAATATTCGTTGATCCTGTGATTCATTGTAAGGTTTCTGCTAGCTCTACTATTCTATCATTCATTTCTGTCAATAGCATTCAATAACTATTAAGTATTCCTATGATGGTATATTTTATTTCAACTCATCACATAGTCTGCATAGCTCAGTGGTTCTAGAAGGCTATTATTTTCTTCCAGTCTAGAGAATCTCTTTAATGAGACAGCCAGCTGTGGAGGAGAATAACTATGAACCTCAGAATCAGGCAACCCGTCTAAGTAAATGTGACCCAGTATGAGGCCATAAAGTATTTTTCCAACATTTGCCATATATGTGCATGTGCTTGTGTGCATACACACACACACACGCACACACACAAGCAAAAATAGAATTCCAGGAGGGCACATGCAAGCTGCCTTTTTCTCTAGTGATAATGAGCCTTTGTAACGAGGGAAAGGACCTGGTCTTCGTCCAATGCAGCATTGGTAAATTCCTCAGCCTAAGATCGAGAACAGGGACACATTGTTCCGTTAGACCCTTGTGTCTGGGTTATCTTAACTCCTCAGTTCCCACGTCCACTTGACCCCAACTGGTGTCACAGGGACAGCAGCCAATCTCCATCTTCTGGGCAGACTGGGGTCCAGTCAATAGTGGATAGCCTTAGTCCTCCATGCTGATTAGCAATGAAAGCAATTGTATTCGAGATTGAGGGGGCCAAAGGCTCACTGGCCAGGACCCATTTTGAGGGGGCAGTCTTCAATCTATGTTTTAACCATAAAAATGACCTAAACAAAAAAATTATAGGATTTTTATAGACAGTGACCACAGCTCCATTTTTTTTTTCCTCCTTGCCAAATGGCTTCAGAATTTGAATTCCTTGTCTTGGCTACACCATGAGGGCTAAATGGTAGATGTGGGGTGACTGTGTGGGGATGGGATGAAGAAGGGGTTCTCTTGACAATACACTTATTACCTTCCAAATCCACCTTCTCCTGGGAACCCTGCTTTGTAGAGAGGTGTGACCCACCTACGCCCTCTCTGGGACCCTCCTACAGGATGCAGGACTCCACAAAGTCATCCTCTACTGGCAATTTGGTGATGTAGTTCTCCCAATGGGCTGAAAGCTCATTGGGAGGAAAAATCCCTCATTCCTTTCCTAAGTCTACCCTCTATCTCCACAAGACTAATGCATGGGTCCATGTGAAGTTCTTTGCTGAACAAGGGAGGACATTTTCAGAAGGGAAACACAATAAAGTTCCAGCTAATTTAGACCTTTACTTCAAACAAAGGAAGATGCAGGCAAAGAGTGTGTCCTGGCAGGGGTGTATTTGCAAGAAGCTACTGAAGCTTTGGTTCCTGAGCCCCTCACCCGCATGAGCCCCGGAAAGGCCCAGGGAGGAGGCCTAGCAATGTGTTCAAGTGCTTATAGGTTTTTGTACAAATGGCAGAAATAAGGTATTTTAATTACATGCAGTTAAGAACCATCTGCTATTGCCATTCCATTTTATTCTCTGTCACACATTCCCTCAGATTCAGGGCCATTAGAGTGCCTGTAGACATTTGTGTTTCCATGTAAAATATTTATGTCCTTGCTCTCATTATACACTGCTGTATAGTTACTAGTAGCTATTCTGTCTTGGAATGGCTTCTCAGAATATGCTGACTCATTCAGCACTGTCACCCAAAGGAGTATGGCTCAAGATCATGAGAAAATCTCATACCAGAACCACAAGTATGTAGGGAGTTGGGGGAAAGACATAAAGACAAGAAATGCACAGAGTCAGATAGTAGCCTGGAAAATTTTTCCAAACGTTAACAGCTTGTAGAGAAAAGAAAGAAAGTAGATACTGGTTTCTCAGGAATTGACAACAACTTGAAAATCAGCACATAACATTATCAAAAGCAATTTTGAAGCTAAAGGAAATTTCCTAAACTCTCAATAGTAAAAAGTAACTTTAACATGCTAAGAGAAAGGCTGGACTACCTTCCTCTTCTCTCTAAAGGAGATATTTCAGAATCATCCCAGGTATGTAATCAAAAGCTATGGGTAAAGACTACTCAAGAGGGGTGTCAAACAATCCAAGTACTACATATGTGTGGTAATGCTTTTAACATTTGTGATTTGTTTTAATTTCTCTCCACGTTCTAAATAAATGATCACCTTTGGAACTATAATTTTTGTGTCTTCAGTTATGTATCATTTTCTCTAGCAATGACTCTCAAACTGTATGTGTGAAACCCTTTAAAATCTTGAACTGCCCCCTGAAGTTGGACCTGATCTTTCCTTCTGCCCTCAGGATGGCAGTGCTATGCCTTTGCTATCTGACAAGCCCAGCACCTGCTTTGGGAAAGTCCACCTCTTCCACAAAAGAGATCTCATCTTCCACCCTCGTAGATTACTCTGGTCTCAGTCTCCAGGTTCTGAGACATTCCCTGGGCTCCAGCCAGATGGATGATAATACTTCACAGGCACTGGGAGTGAGAATAGGCTCAGTTGTGTGGGTAAGAGTAAGACTAGATCCTTCTCTCCAGGTGTCCTTTTCAGTTAATGCTCTGTAGGTCCCTTTGTCCAGGCTATGAAACTTATCATCTAAGCACAAACATTTATTTTTTCTTAAAGACTATACAATATAAAATCACAAGGGAAAATTATTTCTCTTTTAACAGGGCTATGATTCTGCCCGTAGAGGTAGTTGACTCCATTATTTACCTTAGAAGCACTAGGTTTCCTTCCACTTTGTTTGGGATAGAGGTGGGAAAAGTTGTTGGCATCTCAAGATTGTTTCACTGAGTGAGATTGCATCTGGCTTAATGGAAAAGTGGTTGATGAGTCATGACCTAATACTGCTGATGGAAATCACCTTTATTTTGGAATCAATAGAATTAAATAAGTTATATTGAATTCAACATGTTGAATCAAATCCCTTCAATTAATCTATTCAGCAAATATTAACTGAGTAACTGAGCACCTATTATATGCAGGCACAAGAAAAAGCAGGTCAGTCTTTTTTACATTTGGGTAAAATAGTGATTCAAACTCATTAAGAAAGAGAAATAAAAAGGACACAGAAATCAGTGCAAATAATAATGTTAATTCAGTGTTAGCTAGCCCTTTGTGTTACCATCCTCATCTTTAGGTCTGACATCAACCCTAAAGATGAGGATCGCATTTCCTCTTTTGCTTATGATAAATGGCACCAAAAAATGTAAAATCTGGATTTTAAAAAGCTGTTGAAGGTGTCATAGAGAAACAAAGGAAGCTGAGTTTTGAGGGGCCGAGATACTAAAAGACCAAATTAAAGTGAGCTCTACGTTCACCACCACTTTTCCCCTTGGAGCATAAGATGATGGTGGTACAGAGTACAGAGATCAAAGGCTTGCAGAAGGGGAAAACATGAAATCGGGATTTAGGGCCAGGAAGGGAGTCAGGATTGGAAAAATCAATAAACCAGAGAGAAAAGGACTGCAGAGAAATGAGCTAACTTTCTGCATGCCTAAAAAGTAGAAAAAGAAGGTAACTTTCCAACTTGTTCCCAATCTGTTTTATGAGGGAGGTTAGCATACCTTTAATAGCCATATTGAATAAGGACATCAGAAGGAAAACCTATTTTCCCTCTCTCTCACGAACTTAGGCGCAAAAGTCCTAAACAAAATGTTAACAACTAGAACCTCGTGATGTATTAAAAAGGATCATACACCACAGCTAAGTTGGGATTATTTCAGGAATGCAAGGTTAGTTTTACATAGAAAATCACATGACACAATTCCTCCCCAAAATGGTAAAATAGGGCAAGCCACATGATTATTTAAATAAATGCATGATGTATGCAGTATGATTCACATTCATTCATGATAGAAACTCTAAGCAAAATAGAAATAGAGGAAATCTTCCTTAATGTGATAAAGGGTATCTATAAACACCTTACAGAAAATCTCATAGTTAATGACACAATATTGAAAATGTTCCCCCTGAGATCAGGAGTCAGACATTAGCCTCTACTCTCACCACTTCCGTTCACCATTTTGCTGAAGATATTATCCAGTGCAATGAGGCAGGGGAAATAAGTGGCATAAGGATTGGAAAGGGAGAAATAAGATGATTCTTGTTTACAGATGATATGACATATGTAGATAATGTATACATATAACTCCCCAAAATAAACAAATAACCTATTAGGATTAATAAGTGATACCAGCAACTTTTCTCTCTGTTAGGAATAAGTTTTATGTCTCAGCTCAGCAGTCTTTGTAAAGCTTGTTTTCACCAATAGCTCTGGTTCTTCATTCATATTTCCAATTTGGATTATTATTGTCCTGAAACATTTACTTGATATATGATCAGCCACTGGAAATCTCAGACCTTTCTCTCTTAATTGTCTTCTCATCCAATCTCTTCTTGGCCTTTTGGCTAAGATCAAGGGTAGTATCTTAATTGTCTCCTCATCCTTTAGGAAGGTGCTAGAAGGGACAGGTGTTAATACTCATCCTTAAGGAACCCCATACTTTCACCATCTTAGTACACAAAAGGTTGTTAGGAATCACAGCAAACTAGTAAAACTGGGCTCAGTGCAAAGTCTAATGTGAGGTCCACAACCTTGGCTGCTTGTTCTTGGTCTGACCAAAATTGTTCCCTTTCTTCTTTGAGTGGAGAAGGAGGCTTGGTGAAGCAAGGGCTTGCAAGGTCCTTGAGTAGAGGTCTAGAATCAAGAAGGGAGAGGCCATGGGTGCAAAGAGTGGCAGGTGGTATTGGAGCTGTGAGGCTCCCTCCCTCTTCAGCCCACATGACAGCTCTGTCCCACCTCCTGAAGGTCAGAAAACAGGT
The DNA here is from genome assembly GCF_009762305.2 of Zalophus californianus. Taxonomy (NCBI): domain Eukaryota; kingdom Metazoa; phylum Chordata; class Mammalia; order Carnivora; family Otariidae; genus Zalophus; species Zalophus californianus. Next base: position 136,015,078 of record NC_045600.1, read on the forward strand.
TGAAGAAATAATGGAAGATCAGAGGAAGGAAATGGAAGTCCCCATCTGCTCACTTTCTCTACCTCCAGAGAGGGGCAAGTAGCTGCATTCGGTAGCATGCTGGCCGGCGTGGATACTGGCCCCAGTTGCCACAACCAGAAGAGTCTACAAGTTACATTGAGGACATTACATCTAAGACACAGCTATGCTCAGGCCTCCAGAGTCTTTTGGTTGCTTTGGCTCAATTTTTTCATTGTTGATAAGATGGCCACTGGTGTGGGGGCACCTGGGTGGTTCAGTAGGTTAAGCGTCTGCTTTCGGCTCAGGTCATGATCCCAGGGTCCTGGGGTCGAGTCCTGCATCGGGCTCCTTGTTAGGCGGGGAGGAGTCTGCTTGTCTCTCTCTCTCTGCCCCTCCCTCCCCTCATGCCCCCCTTAAATAAATAAATAAATCTTTAAAAAAAATTTATTTAAAAAAGATGGCCACTGGTGTGGGTAAACAAAAACCATTTGGGGGAGGAAGTAGAGGGCAACCCAGGGAGTGGGAAACATTCACCAGACCACTGTGTGGGTGGAGGGAGTTGGTGATCATGTTGGCCACATTTGGGGAGTCACAAGAGCTGATGAGGAAGAAAGGGAAGGAGAGGAGCAGAGAGCAGCCCAGCAGAGGAGGCCTTCTGCCACACTAGCTCCAGGCCTCCTTCCCTCTTCTCTGCCTTCTCTGGCTGGGTGTGCAATGAAGATATGTACAGGAAGGACACCCAGTGAAAATTAGAAAATTTTGAGCATCTCAGCACAAGGATATATAATACATTGTTTGGTATGTCTCCCTATCACCTCATTTTGGGAGTGCTAGCATTTAGGAAAACATGGACTGCCCAGGATAATAGATGTTCTCAGATATGCTACTGAGGACGATCCTAACAGTGAGATGTTGCAAGCACAGGGCTTGGCATTCTTGGGATTGCCTTGAAAACGAAGGCCATGAGCCAGCAACACAGACAAGTGACAAAATACATTCTTCTAGGCCTCTGGCAGTTCATATCTTCAATGTATTCTCATTCTTAAAAAAAAAAAAAAAACAGGCAGATTTATCTCTTTTCCCCAAATTCTCAACTAGGCTTGAAGCCTCTTTCAAGATGCCAGAAAAAAAGATGAACATTTTCACATGGACAGAAAGTTTCTTCTTAGTTTTCCGTTTATTCCTAGGATCTGAAGGAGCAAGGAAGCTAATCAGGATGTATCTGTGCCTACTAATAATCTAAGCCCAGTGAACAGACTTGATTTGATTTAGTTTGGTTTTTATGGAGTGTTCCAGAAGAGGGTGGGAGATCTGATTTCTTGTTTTTTTTTTTTTTTTTTTTTGTGAGCTGATTTATTTTGTACATTTATCAGCAAGCTCAATATCCAATCAGGTTTGTGTACGATCTTGATTAGATTTGTCATTCCGATCATTATTGAATTTTAGCAAAAATGCCTAATAGGCAAGGAGAGAAAGGATGATGTTCAGTGGGCCCTTGACCCAGGAGATTTAGACTCTGTACCCACAAGGGGGGTTTTCTCTGTCACCTTCGTCATAATCACTTCTTGTCTTGGTCTCTGTCCCTGCATAATTGGCCTCAACATGCCCTGCACATACTTCTTTTTGTGAATGCTGTATGCACAAAGAACGAGTCGAACATTGCGAACTTCCTGGAAGAAAACATTGATCTACCCGTTATTTGTTGTAAAATAATGACTTCTCCATAAGAACGCAGACGCACACCAGGGCTAGGCTATCACAGGACATAATTTATGACCCTGTTGCTCTGAGACAGTATTTACCTTTTCCTGTTTTGCAAACGTGGCTGCCTTCAAAATATCTTTATGTATTTAAAGAAAAACCCATCACTTGCAAAAGGGGCAGAGACTGGTAATTCACATCATTTGAAGTGGGACAAGATTAGCTTTGGGACCTTGAAAAGTCTTCTGCTGCTCCTTTCCGGTAGACAACTACAGGTCTCATTGCCTCTTACAATGTCAAACAGACACCTAGATAAAATCCCTGTTAATATCTGTCAGTCCTATTTAAGTTTTTGATAAGGGTGCTACACGGAGTGTTGTAATCTTGTTCAATTATTACTCTAGGATTTGGAGGTGAGTGTCGGCTTTGTCACATCTTCTTGGTCATGGAAAGATGTCTCCTAGAGTTAATGTGAGCCAAAATGTCTCTTTTTCAGTTAGCTAAAAACAGGGTCTTCAGACCCAGTGGAAAGTGGTTATCTTGTCCTTTCAATTGCCCGGGAACTTTCAGAGACAGAGCTATTAAATGTGGCCAGGGCCTGAAGTGTTTCTTTTGAATATCCTTCATGGTGGTAAATCTCCGGCTTTTTTTGGGAAACAGCCTGAAGTCATTGAGAACAAATCTGATATGAAATAAGGAGGGCAGTCATGCTGGTGGTGAGTACCTTATTCTGGTCAGAAATAAAGCAAATAAATCAAGTAATGAGAGCAGCTCCTCCTCGCCATGCTTTCTGTCCATCTTCTCCTCGTGGGCTTGAAAGATGTGTTCGATAAATGTTTAGGGCAGGTCAGACAAGCAGCCATCTATCCAGCAGAGGCACTATGAAGTGTATCACGAAACTGAAGCTCACTGGAGAGAGAGATGACTTACCACGGTGGAAAGAACATTGGTTTTAAAGTCAGGCCAGCCTGGGTTTTTCAGTCTTGACAATCGTGTGGCTTTGGAGAAATAATTTGAACTCTCTGAATTTCTGTTTCTCTACCCATAAAATCGGACGTCTTAACACGTTTCAAGAGGTATCGTGAGCCTTAAGTGATCATATGTTTGAGGGACTGATAAAGGACCTGCCTTCACTGATCATGTTGGTCATTACTCCACCTCCAAGTCCCCATCTGTCAACTCTGTCCTTTAAGAACAATTCCTAAGCTGTGTCGGTTCTTCATCCTCAGTGTGTCACACTTATATACACTTACCACCCTATGCTCTCCCCTTCTGTATATTTTTCAGTTTCCCCTAGGAGGTAGTGACCTCCCTGAGAGCAAAGACTTGTGTGTATTTTTATCTCCTGTACCTGAGTGCCTACATCACAGGTGATGATTGAAGTTTGAATAAATGAATAAACAGATAAATGAAGAACAGAAACAACTCTATTAGGATAAAGACCTAAGCTGTAACAGCCAAGAGACCCAACAATATAGTGGCTTAAGGAACATGGCTTATATTTCTCTTTTGTACCTTTTCCAGGTGAATCATCCATGTCATTAGGTAGCTTTGCTCCAGGTTTGGTCACGCAGGGAACACAGTTTGTTCCATGAATTGCTCTCCTTTCTGCTAGGGCATGTCACTGTCTGCTCAGTGAATTCCAAAACCCCCTTATGGCAGCCGGGGTATAGGAGAACAGTCACATGGAGGAGGCATGCCCACTGATGGGAGCCCCAAGCTTTGAAAGGGCACACATGATTTCTGCTCACCCCTCAAAGGAGAGAACTTAATCTCGTGACCCAGCTCACTGTAAGGGATGTCGGGAGATGCAGTCCAGCCTGATGCCCCGAGGGGCTGGCTCATGCCCTGATATGCATCACAGGGAACCCCATCTTCCATGCTTCCTTACTTCCTGGCTTTGGGTAAAGTTGGCGTGGGTGGAAGATGAGAGTGCAGAAGCAGGAGAGAAGGCTGGGCAGTCCCCCTCATCTACTTTCACTGTCTCGCCATCATTACACCTCCTGCCAGACAGCTCCTCCCTCCATGGTCCCAGCTCTCCCAAGACATGGCCACCATGCTTCTGGCTTTTGCCTCCTCACTTTGTCCCTTTAACCCCAGAGGTAAGTGTGGTTTTCTGAAACTTCTCATTTCTGTGTTATCTGATCTTCCCGTTTGCTTTCTCAGCTCTTCCATCCCTTGTGAAACCAATTCCGTGTTAAATTCCCTCCCGATTGAAAGACCTGGTGAGGTTTGTGTTTTCCTGATTGGACCCTGAACGAAATACATGAGAAGAAGGGGGTGGGAATGGATTTTTATGCATAACAGTCTGTCTCCAACACAGCCTGCCCCTCTGGCCACCAAATATCCATGTGTATTTTTCTTCCCACACCTCAAACACAATCACTTCTACCCAAGGGAGACAGTCTGAAGTACCAGGCAGTTTCTGAATTAAGCTCAAAAGTTAAGAATCTCAGGCTTGACTTCGGCTTTTCATGGTTCAGTGACCTATAAACAAAAAGACAATTTACTTGCAACCCCGCCCCTCAATATTCAATAAACGAGCAGGACCAGGGCAACTACAATAAAAACTCTCAAAGAGAAAAGGAAAGGCTGGGGAGCATATGGTTGTCCAGAACAGAGGAAAGCCTGCAGGCAGACATTGTGAAGAGTAAGGGTGGAAGCCAACACCTCCAATACCATCCTGGGTCAGTGATGAATGCCTTTGTTTGACTTTGACCAGAAGAACTTAATAGGTCTTTGAACGGTTGTCCTCTCTCCAGCTATCTGGGGTGTAAATTGGATGGCCATTTAATCCATCATCTAAACAGACATCTTTGGGTAAAGAAAGACTATCTCCAGGACTGAATGTCTCAAGGAAACTGAGTAGAAAGGCAGGTGCCTTTCCAATGCAGTGAAGACCTATTAATCCCTGGACCCTCCATTCCCTTCCATTCTGCTTGCACACTGGCTAATCCTTAATGGAGCTCAATTTTTCTTGAGACACCTTTCGAGGAGCAGCCAACACAAACTAATCCTTTAGTTTTTTATAATCCCTTCTTCTTGAGCTACTGGCTTGGTGGATCTGTAGTTTCACTTCCAAGTTAGAGAAGGTAACAGCTTTATGATATTTTTTCCCCTGAGTATAAAAAAAAATCAACTTTTGCAAATCCATTGCCGTATCAGTTAGCATTTGGTGAAAGAAACAGAAATCACCTCAGGTGTTTTAAGCAGAGAGAAACCCAGTTCAGGGAAATACGTGCTTATGAATTTATTGGAATAGCTGTAAGAGCAGGGAGCTAAGGAGCTGCTACTTGGCTTGAAAATCCTGCCACAGCAGCTGTGACCCTGGGCTCCCTGCTGCTGCTGCCAATGTCACAGCAGCCCGAGTCCATGAAGCTGGTGATCGGAGGATGGAATGCAGAGTCTGGCTACTGCAAAACCCATATCTGCTTCAGTCCAACTGTCAGCTACCCCCATTACAGAGGGATACATGTCTCCCTTTCTTCCCCTTTCCACATCTCCTGCCAGAACATCTCAGAGGCCGAACCTAAACACCATCCTGAATCTTCAAGGCGAAGGAGTCTGGGAAATAAACATAGGGTGTGTCGGTGAGGGTCTGTCAGGGAACAAACACCAAGATGGGATTAGAGAAGATTAGATGTGCAAGAGGTTTACTAGAGTACCTGTCTCTGAACAATAAAGGGGGTAAAGCACAACTAGGCAGGGAGACTCTTCTCCCTGCACCTGTACAAGGAGAGGGGAAAGGATTGATCTCATCCTGCAGAACCAAGCCAACAGTTCCCCATTAAAGGAATCCCAAGTCGGTGGCAGGTGTGGGCTGGCTCCAGAACCCCTGAGGCACTGAGTGACCAGTCGTCAGCCACGTGGGGGGAGTGTGGTCTCAGCCACACAGGTAGTAGACACAAATGGGGGCCATGTGATGCTGTCCCCCAACCCCACCGCAAGCCCTCTTGGAAATCTGAGCGGCACCCATCCGTGACCACAGCGGAAGGCAGTAGAAACCGGTGCTGGGCCCAACAATCCACAGAACGCTCCTCCAGTGGTCCCTCAACAGCACCTTCCTCCTCACCTGTTTATCTGAAATAACTGGCATTGCTAAAAGCAAGAAGTAACTATTTTGTTCTTATTTTTTGTCTTATCAGAACTCTTAGGGGGGAAATCCATCAAGAACATTATGTGCAAAAAAAATAAAACGATTTTAATGAAAAGTGCTTTGATCTGATTAAAGAAGGCACAAAAGGTCAGCTTAGATTAATACACTGAGTAACCTTTCTAGTCCCTGTAAAATTCTTGGAATACCAATCCAAGTTCAACTTCCTTGTTTGCTGTAATGCCCTGTATCAAGAAGGGATTTTCACCTACATATAACAATGTAATAATGATAATCGAAGCTCACACTTAGTAGTATTTATTATGTATGAGGCAATTTACCAAGTAGTTTACATATATTGATTTAGTTAGTATCATCATCATCATTCTCGTTTCACAGTGGGGAAACTGAGAAAAGTTAGTAGCTCATCAAGGGTCATGCAGGAAAACAGTGGAACTTGGTTTTGACTTTTGCAGTTTGGTGTCTGTGAACCTGCTCACACTCACTGAGTCCTTTCTGCGTGCTGAGTACTGTTCTCCACAGCTGTTCCCATCGGTCTTCCGGCCCCATGAACTGGGTTCTCCACGCAGGTCCACAGTCTCTTATCCAGGACTCCTTGAGGCCAGATGGTTTTCAGAATTCAGAGTTTTCAAATTTTAGAAAGGTAGTGCAATTCATATGCTATATATAATGTGACACCCCCGTGCGGTCTGGGGCAGCACTCCATCATCAGTGTGAATATTTATACCATGCGGGATAGACAACAGATTGGGAAATAGCTTCCTGTCAGTGGAGGTCAGGGTTTGTCAGCAACGGAGTTATAGGGAAAAACTCTTTGGTGCCCTGAAGCATTTGGATTTGGAAATTGTGGATAATGGGTAGTGGACATTTATAACAATTCTCATTTTATAGGTAAAGACACTGAAATATGAAGAAGTTAACCGGCCCAAGATCCCATAGTGAGTTAAGTAGCTGAGCCGGGATTTGAGTCCTGATACTTGAACCAAGCCTGGCATGTCTCCCCTGCTTGATTCCACTGTAACCTGGAAGGGCACCGACTACCTGTTATCAGGTGTTTACTCTGCCCCAGGCCCTGTGCTAGACCTTTTGCATACCCATCTCATCTCAGTCCCCTTAGGAAATAGGAATCATCACCACATCTCTGCTGAAGTAACTGAGACTCAGATTAAGTCACTTCTCCTTGACCTCCTGGCTAGGGTGTGGCTCCATCAAGATTTGAATCAAGTTCCAGTGGACTCCAAAGGCCACACCAACTTAGCTTTAAAAAAAAAAAAAAGAAGCCCAAGGGGTTCCTGGGTGGCCAATTGGTTAAGCATCTGACACTTGGTTTCAGTTCAGGGCATGATCCCAGAGTCATGAGATCAAGCCCTGCGTTGCACTCCACGCTCAGCAAGGAGTCTGCTTGAGATTCTCTCTCTCCCTCTCCCTCTGGCCCTCCTGCTTGTGCTCTCTCTCTCTCTCAAATAAATCTTAAAAAAAAACCCAAAAAACAAAAAAACCAGAAGCCCAATATCTCAAAGAGGCAACGAATGGCCCTTGCAGGATTACTAAAACTTTTAACACCAAGGCGCTCGGCTCCACTGGTACTGCCCTATTCACAGGGCAGCGTGGGGCTGCTTTCACCTTCTTTCCCTCATCCTCCTGGAAAGAAGCCTGAACGCTCATGCATCAAACGTGATACTGCCTTGCCTGCACGTCTGTCCCGATAGACTCAGGACGCTGACCGCTGACACAGGGCTGTCTCCTCACCGGTTCTGCATCCTTTCTTGGGCGCCGGCTGATAGACGGTGAAGGGAAGAAATGCAGGCACAGAGGATGCTGCCCTATGATTCCCTCCCAGCTAAGCAGGAGAGACTGCTGGAGACCATAGAGGACTCTTTCAGGTCAACTCCACAATAGGTCACCCTTCAGTTTTTCCATTTTTGCCACATAGTTGTGTCAGTTACGTAGCCAGGGCCTTTAGCAGAATGCAAACATATATTACATATATATCTTATATACATTCTTCCATTTAGTGACTGGTTATTATCCTGGTCATTGTGCTAAGCATGTGTAAAACGACTCCATTCAACCTCCCCCTATAACCTTAGGTGGGGTTATTAGAGGGCTATTAGCCCATTTTATAGATTAGGAAAGTAACAGAGAGATGCATAGTTAAAGAGAGGCACAGAGTCAGGATCCCAGTTCAAATGTGTCTCCCCCAAAGCCCATCTATTTGTCTCTGTGCCTCTGAGGGCCACTTACCTCAGCAGCACACTGCAGGTGTCACACCCCAGGCCCTGATTTGGGGCGTAGAAACCCTCACCTCTGCATATGTTGCAACTCCTGCTCTCCTGATAGTTGAGCCATACTCTGATTTCACCTAGACTTTGGTCTAATGACACTTAAAGCATCCCCCCAAACATGTTGGCCCATCAAATCAGATTTACTGGTGGGCAGAGGAATGCTGTATTCTACTGCGATTAACTTCTTTCATCTCAAAAATGTGTGTGGGATCAAAACAAGTATTATAATCATGTTGCAAATGAGGAAAGTTGGAGCACAGAATGTTTATTCACTTAATCATTCTTGTGGATCATACTGTGTCTCCTAAAAAGGGTGTATTGAAGTCCTAAGCCCTAGTACCTGTGTATGTGACCTGATAAAGAAATAGGCTCTTTGCAAAGGTAATCAAGTTAAAATGAGGTCATCAGGGTAGGCCCTAATCCAACATGAGTGGCACCCTTATAGAAAAAAGGAGGTCACCTTTTCTCTACCATCTTGGTGGGTGCGGTTAACTGTCCCTCGCCGGGTCTTCTCATGAGACTTTCAGGGTCTAGCAATTCCTGACCAAGAAACAGAAGGAGAATCATCCCATTTCCCAGTGGATTTGGATGGAAACTGGTCACTAAATCAGGAACACCTCCAAGAGGAGGCACTGGAGAAGAACGAAGCTGGGTCTATAAGGGATTACACATGAGATGGCACATATTTATGCTGCATGAAAGTCACGTCTTCCGATCCTATCACTCTGTAAACGTCCCTCCTACCTGAACCATAGATATGTTTTATTGGGGGAAATTCTTCTCTGTTACTCTGTTTCTGCACAATAAGTTGGGTCAGTAATAAATATGTGAGACCTTTTGTTTGGGGGGAAAAGAAAAGGAAATTTAAACACAGAGATAGACATGTGCAGAGGGAAGTCCGTGTGAGGACACACTGGGAGAAGGGACTGGAGAGATGTATCCATGAGCCAGGGAACACACACACGGGATTGCCACAAACAACAGAAACCAGAAGAGGTCAGGAGGAATTCTTCCCTCCAGCCATCAGAAAGATCATGGGCCTGCCTGCAATTTGACTTCAGATTCTGGTCCCCAGGGCTGTGAGACAATTCCTATGGTTTTAAGCCACCCAGTTTTGGTACTTTATGAAGGCAGCCCTAGGCAACTAATACAATCACTTTTTATGAGTGTCTGTTACTGGTCAGGCACTGTACTGGGCTAGAGATAGAACAAAGAATAACGTGCAGAATTTGCAATCAGGCACTGGAAACATATCTAATCAACACTTACACAAAGAGATATTCCCATTGTTATACATACCAGAGGCTACCCTGACATAGGGGAGCTGACCTGTGTCGCCGCTCCTGGGGGCCAGAGGGGTTTCTTTGAAAAAAGGAGCTTTAAAGCTGAGGCTAGAAGAATCTCAGGAGTTGGGGAGGATGATGTGATGGGCACAAATGAATATTCTAGGCAGAGGAAGTAGGTTGTCAAGTCACGCGTAAAAGACCAAAAGAAGGGGGTCTGATTGCAGTCTCCTAATTCCGTGATCTGTGTTTTGTGCTCAGTGACCACGGCACCTGAGAATGGTACCAGGCGCTTCCTGTGCCATGAAGGACCAGGCTTCGCTAGAAGAGTTGGTAGCTTGTACCTCTCAGCTGAGTTTGCACCCGGCCCCTCAGAGACTATCCATCTTCTGCCTTGTCCAAGTCTCTGTCATGGGGGCACCAGCTGGGAGGATGGATTGCTCCTTGTTTTGGGCTTCACTGCCATTTTCCCAAACTCAAGAGTCTTACAAAGGTTTCCTTAGTTACAGTCAAATGGTCTGTGACTTCAGTTTATTGCAGGAAGGGTCTTTTTTTTTTCCATTTCTTAGATTTCATGAGTAAATGGGTGTCCTGCTTCAATATAAAAGGAACTGACTTATTATCCCCATTGCCTGAGACATGGAGGCCCTCAAGGCTCAAGGTACCGGCCCCATTGCCTGAGACATGGAGGCCCTCAAGGCTCAAGGTACCGGCACGGGGGGTGTCCCGTCCCATTCACTGAAACTTCACCTCTAGCTTTAGGGAAAATAATAATGTCTGCTTCACACTGAAGTCCTTATGAGGATTAAATAAAAATCACTTAGCAGAGTACCTGGTCCTTAGTAAGCACTCAAATGATGTTAAATAATATTATTACTGTTATTATCATTAATTAAAGCCGGCTACAGTAGGGGCACACTTTGAGACCTTAAGGTGACTTAGTATGTTCACAAATTCTTTGCAATCAAGACTGAGCACGGGTAAGTGATTAGTGGCTGTGTTGTTAATTAACTCTCTCCAGTAAAAAGGGACCTCAGAAAAGTCTGCGCTTAAACAGCTGATTGCAATACAATAAGCTCTATTACGCAAAGGTTCTCGTTGGGGGCCCTCTGCTTTCCATGCAGAGAAAACATAAGTTAGAGAGCAAAAAGATCACCACTCCCCTCCTTTTTAATTAGAAAGCACTAAGAAGATGAAAATGCATAATAAGCCTCTGCAGTAGTTAAGTGTAATTCGAGTAATGGGTGCCTGGGGACTCTCTCCATCATTGCTCCTCCATGTGAAGTAGTGCTGTTAAGAAGTAGCATGTCAGAGATGGACAGTGCCAGAGCTCAGATCTCAGCTCAGCCACTTCCTAGCGGTGGGTGGGTCTTCAGGTCACTTCACCTCTGCTGAGCCTCAATTTCCTCATTGGTAAAAACGATGATAATTTCAGCGTAATTCCATCACACTGGATGGGTTCTATTCTTGTCTCTGCCATTACCGACCGTGTGACCTTAGGCAGGTTACATTTAGTGCTTCCATATTCCCACCTGTGCAATGGCTGTAAAATAGTGCTTACCTCCTTGGCTAGCTGCACTTGGTCCTGTGCCTAGCACGCGCAAGCATTTAAAAAATATTAGGTCTTGGGGCACCTGGTTGGCTCAGTTGGAGGACCATGTGACTCTTGGTCTTGGTCGTGAGTTCAAGCCCCATATTGGGTGGAGAGATTACTTAAAGTAAATAAATAAAATTAAAAAAAAAAACATTATTAATAGACCTGAACTGACTTGCAAAATTAGCAACTAATTCATTACTGGGTTTAATTCAAGGTTACAACTTGTTATCTTATTATTCAAGTGTTAACTCTGGTCAACGTTTTACCATTTTGATTTCGATCAAGCTAAGCATGTGCATCAAGAGATCCCTGAGATACAACCAGTATACATTACATTTCCCCAAAGACATTTGATGCAGTGGGGGAGCCCAGCACAAGGGTCTTCTTTATAGAAGTATTAAGAATTTAAGCAAGATTTCACCTTACAGTCTAAATAGTTAATATTTATCATCTTTGAGACTTACAGAAGCCATCACAGAGATATAACTAGTTTTGTCTTTATGTTCTCTTTCTTTGCTTTTCATTATTTAAATCCTCACTGTCCACTGATTCAGGCAAGGCAAGCAGAAAGCCAGAAAGAAGAACTTCTTTGGATTTGTTTCCAAAATTTCCAGCCTTAAAAAAAAATGGAGATTTTCTGAGCTACTGAGAAGTGGGGGAGGTAGGGGAATGAATGGGAAGTGAGAGAAATAAAGGTATTAGCGGGTTCTGAAGAGGGAAATGAACTTCAACCTGAACTCTGCTTCCTGAGTTTGAGTCCTGGGAGGGTAAAAACCTTGGGACGATTTCAGACACCAAGTTTGCTGGAAAGACCAGTTGACCTTCAGAGACTTGTGGGGAATTTGTGGCTCTGAAATAAAAGAACTGATAGTTCTCACTCAAGGTTGACCAAGGTCTAGGATCCAGGGCCAAGAGGAGAAATTTCCACTGCTCCAAATCATTCCCTGCCCCTGCCTTTCTTCTGATTTGTCCTCTTCTGCATTTTCTTTCTCAAGTCAACTGATGACTTTTCACCAAAGGAAAACCCTCAAAGCAGTTCTGGACAAAGGTGGAAAAATCTCCATGATCCCTTTCTAATGGTAGGAGGCTGGTATCCCTGGACTTCTGGGGTATCTGTATTTGTACACCTTGCAGGCTGGTCCCCCACATCACTGATTTATATCTGGGGTGTGTGGCTGGGGTGGTGGGATGAAATAGAATGGCAGCCTGGATTTATTGAACCCCAGGGAGGTAGTTTCCATGCTGTGCTTGTTCTGCATGGACCCAGGATTCCATGGATGCACAGGGAGGTGGGGACATTTTGCAGAGGCAGCTCTGACTCATGGTGTACTAGAACTACCTCATAGTGGCTGGTGGGAGCTAATTGTTAAGTTTTCAGAAAGTCTGCGACCCAGTTGTTAAACAGAGCCATTAATAATTAAAGTCAGATGAAATTACAATTAAATAAAGTAGGTTAAGAACAAAGGAAATAAATCATCGTCATCACTTTCTCCTATTATACTACATGTTCCTATTGTGTATGCTCTTGAGATTATTTCTCTTTTACCTATATAGCGAAACTGCTATATAATGAAGTGATACTGTGTGTGTCTCTCCCCAGTTCTGTGTTCTGTGAAATTGGCCATGTTGGGAGTATTTACTCACCACAGAAATCGGCAAAAGCTACAAAACAGGACTCTCCTTCCTCCCTCCCCCCACCCCCCCATAGAGCCAGTTGTTAACAACCAGGGGACTTAACATAGGCTGGGGTTTAGAAAGTCTTGAGGAACACAAGAGCAGAAGCCCAGGCTATGAGCTATGGTACAAGGGTGGGTGCTGGGGATGTGAGCATGAGACCCTTGTGATCAGAAGGGGGGCTGGAGTGGTGACTGGGGAGCATGAAACCACCGCAGGACAGGGTATGCACCAGGCCTGCCAATCAGGACATCCTAACAGGGACATCTGCACCATAGGAAGCCTCCCAGTGGGTGCAGGGGAGGGAACAGACAGCTGAAGTATTTTCAGATGCCAGCCCCCTATCAGCCAGGGTCCACTCAGGAGACAGAAGTCACACCAGTTACTTAAACAGAGAGAATTTAATGTCAAGAATGACTAGCTAGGTATAAAGTCATTACGTAGTTAAATGAGAGAGGGGAGAAAGACAATTCAAAGGTTTCAGGGTGTTGCAGAAGTAGCAACCACCTCTAGGGCTGGAGGAACAAAGTGAAGAGATGTAGAGGTAGATTCTTGTGGAATTTAAACTCAAACCCTTTAGAGGGGATGTGGCTTGGGTCTATGGGGATGGAAGGTACAGTAAGCTATTTTCTGCAAATGTTGAGAAACGTTGCAAATGTTGAAAAATGTATCTGCTGCTGCAGAGGTGAAGAAGCTACCAGAGCCTGAAAGGAACAGAAAGCAAGGAGAAAGGAGCCAGTTCCTTCTTGCTCCTGTGTCCTCAGGGCGCTCTCTCTCACCCTCTGTTGGCAGTGCCCACCCGGCCCTGATGGAAGAAGGCAACGTGATTTGCAGATTGCTCTGAGAATGGGCGTCCCTGGATAGGGTGCAGGTCTGCTCCTACACATGGGAGGTGATGAGACCTCTCTGTGGGCAAAGTGAAATGACAGACAGAATTCAGTCAATGACAGACAGAACTTCCTTCCTGCTACATCTAAAACTGAAAGAAGAGGAGGCCTCCCTGGTATCTTGCCAGAGTCCGGCTTTGACTCCTCTATTGTGAATTTAGGAAGGCAAAAACATTGCTTCAGCTTTTTTAAGGGTTGAAAGCTTACTTACGGAGTGGTGTTCGGGAAATAAGACAGCATTCTGGAAAAAGAAAAGGTCGGTGTTTGAGAGGGCAGACTCTGAAGCCAAATGAAAACCCTGAGGAGCACATGTCTTCTGAGCATTTATTTACGTGGCCCATTTAAAACGGGTTTCTGTTAAGCTATTTTGCATTAGACAGGAATTTAGTTTTATGCGTTTGAGATTTTTTAGGTATATTTTAGGTTTCAGGCTCTTCTCTTATTCCCAGCTGACCTCCTCAGAGTTGAAACATCCATGTCTTTGCCTTGACATCTGGTGATTATCAACAAAACCCTAGGAGGTCACCTTTTGGGGTAACAATACAAGCTTTAGTAGAGAACCACTTTTGTCTTCTTGAAAAGTATCTTAGCAACTGAGCCTCAATGGCTGTAATCTACTGCTCACCTTTCTCAGGCCAGGCTTTGGGTTAGACACTAAAGAGGATGTAGAGGTGAGGGAGATCCATTCCCTGCCCACAAGAAGTCGCAGTTTAACGGAGGAGGCAGCAATATACCCAAAACGGTACTTGGAAGAGGGATGATTCTGTCTTGGGGTGGGCTAGGAGGCTGGAAGTGGAAAACAGTGGGAAAAACACAGAGAAAATAGAACATTTCTGGTAGCCTCTGAAGAACGAGTAGGAGCTTGCCAGGTAAAGAAGAGAGAAGAACATTCTAGATAGACAAGGAGAACTTGCAGGTGTGAGAGAGCAGGAATAACAAGGAGGGCCTGGAGAGGTCTCCGAAGGTACAGGGAGGCCAGGTCAGAAAAATACCTTATTTGTCCTGTTGAGGCAATTGGCACTTATCCTGCAGGTGGTGGGAAAACATCAGAAGAAGCTGTTTATGCAGCCACTATGCAGATACCAGCTCCTCAGCTGTCCCATCGCCAAATCACACCTGAAAATAAAATCACTTTAGAAAAACTCCGAGTCCTACCAAGTCCTGACCTCCTCTGTGCACCCCCTAACTTTAGCTTCATCGAATTTGCGGGCTTTGGCTACAGACTGATGTGTCTCCCTTCTGTGCCAAGGCTGGCCAGGGATGGCTCACATCACAGATGTCTTCTTTCCCCTCTTTCCCCTGAGAGCCATACTTCCTACTCCACACGGCTCATGGCACAGAAACAGTTGCAAAGGTCTGGACATAAGAAAGGCAGGTAAGCGGAGAGCTGCATGGCTGGCATTGATGCTCATGCAAAAGCTAAGCTTTGGCTGCTCAGAGAGAGGCCTCCAAGTGGCCCCCTCTTCGTTCTACTTTGAGTTGTATTGATTAATTATTGTTGTGTGAGAAACAACGCCACAGCACAGAGCTTAAAACAACCATGAATCGTTAGTGCTCCAGCATGTGCCTTGGCGCCATGTGGCTCCAAGTGTTCCGGATACTCCTCCTAGGATCAGTGGGCTAGCCTGGACACGGTCTTCTCACAGAGACAGCAAAAGAGCAAGAGGGCAAGTGGAAACATGTGCAGCCTCTTAACGTAGGCTCAAATCAACCTCATCATCCCTTCTACCCATATGTTACTGGCCAAAGTAAGTTGTATGGCCATGCCCAAAGTCAAGGCTCAGGAACGTATAACCTACCCACCATCAGGCAATCAAGGGTGTAGATGCAGGGAGGGGTGAGAGATTGGAGCCAATAATGCAAACTACCATAGCTGCCTGGTGATTGCTTTCCCTGGTTCTTCTGATTCCCTCCTCCTCGTGTGCATGTGCCCTAATTAAGATGGAAGCTCAGATGTCAAAATGGGGCTCAGTTTCACTTGGGTCAGGCTGTTGATAGGATAT